>NC_081780.1:29314306-29676397 GCF_963082965.1 Carassius carassius
GCATGACACCTATATCTGTTAAGTAAACAGACAGATGTTCTGTAACTTAACGGTCATGTGAGGAGTTTTCACTGTTCTCTGTGTCAGAGGTTATTTATACATATATAATGCATACTTTAAAATTTAATTTATTTCGTGATGCAAATCCGAATTTTCATCAGCTGTTACTTATCTAATAAGTACTTTTACTTTTACTTGAGTACAGTTTTTGGGTACTCTGATGAGACCTCTGATTAGATTTTACTTATTTTACTACACTGTATTGCTAGTGTTCTGAATAAAACAGTGTAACTGGGGGCTCTGAAAACACTGCTTGTGAATATTTGTTAATATTGTAAATTTTCATC
Source organism: Carassius carassius (assembly GCF_963082965.1). Lineage (NCBI taxonomy): Eukaryota > Metazoa > Chordata > Actinopteri > Cypriniformes > Cyprinidae > Carassius > Carassius carassius. Next base: position 29,314,654 of record NC_081780.1, read on the forward strand.
TGAATACATTAAATAAGTGTTTAATGAATAGTGTTGTCCACTTTGTTTCCAACCTCACTGTTGCTGAACTGTAAAGTGAAAATATTGTGTGATTTTATTTTGTATTCAGTTTTCAGTTAAATATATTTCACAATATCAAAGTTATTGTGAAACATTGTGAACATACCTAAACTCACTGGTTACATATTATGTGTCCTCCAGAAGTTTGCACTCTGCAAGTGAACGACGCTTTGTGGTGCCATCCCAAAGAAGTTCAAAATCACTCTCAAGGACCTTTTCCTGGACTGTGCCCAGCTGGTGGAATGACCTCCCAATCTCAATCCGAACAGCGAGTCTTTACTCATTTTCAAGAAACATCTAAAGACTCATCTTTTTCACCAGAACTTAACCAACTAATACTAGCACTTGTCCTTCATATTGAACAAAAAAAAAAAACCTGGCTATGCGTTCTGTACTAGACTAACTGAGACTTGTCATGGCACTTGTAAACTGTTGTTGTTCTCTTGTTGACCTGACTGCTTCTATTGTTCTCATTTGTAAGTCGCTTTGGATAACATCGTCTGTTAAATGATTAAATTTAATGTTTATACAGGACAGTACAGAGAGTGCACAAGTGGGAGAGAGTGGAGGGGATGGCGTCAGAAAGGACCTAGCACTGGGACACTTTCAAGGATCACCCGAAGCACAACCACACTGTATGCACGAGGCTGTTGGTTCTAACATTTTAGAGTCCCCTTCGGTATAAATCTCATTCTGCATGCTCCACGGTAAAGAAGACACAGTCCGGGGGGGTTCCCATTAGAAATCAACCCCCCACCCTCGGTGTGCCCCCTCTAACGCTGGGCCCTTGTAATTGTCCTAATCTTCCCTCCCCTTACAGCGGTCCTGGTTGAAGGTTCCCTTCTCAAACTGTGCAGCATATTTTCACTGCACAAATGTACACATCTCTTGTAATGAGACACATTACTAAAACATGTTTTTTATAGAAACTGTAGTTCCCTTTCAAGGGAACTTGGAACTGCGTCCTCTAGGGGTCGCTATGGGGAACACCTCGTCGTGACCCATGTCTGAAGCATACATTGAAAAAACACCAACTTGTTGGCCCGCGACAGCCTCCGATGTCACTACCGGTGCGACTATAAATAAGCAACGGGAGAGCACCTCATTATCTTCTTCATCTGACTGTTTTGATTTGAAGCGTGCATCTGAAAGAACCGGTAAGGGCGATCTTTCTCTGTTTATCATGGCGACAACTAGCAAGCGTTTAGATGATGTGTGCATCCGTGTCTGCGTTATTTGACACCCGATAACGCACGCGATCTTTGCGTCATTTGTTTGGGTGAAGAGCACGCACGCGATGTCTTTGAGGAGGCCATCTGCGTGCATTTTGAGCGTTTTTTCAATGGAAAAGGCTCCGCTCACGTTCGGGGAAAAAAAGGCAGCCATCTGTTTCCCGCGGTTCAGGATCTGTCCGCGCCGAGGTGTGGAAGAGAATGAGCTCGTGAGAATACAAGTGGATCTGTCTGAATGGTTTAAAGAGGGAGTTTCCCTTTTGCGCTCGTTAAAAAAAAAAAAAAGAGCGGCGGACGAGAGAAAACCTCGGGAGGATGATTTTATATCTTTAACACTTTCTGATACTGAGGTTAGTGCTCTGCTGGGTTTTTACCCAGGAAAAGCAGGAGATATTTGAGGATGGTGAAGAAGCTGAGGCTGAGCCTTCTCAATTCTCCTGCCCTGCATATGTAGAGCTGTTGGAGGTTATTGAGCAAAAATTACCTTTTGACCATAGCCCTGCAGCTCAGGTGAGCCTTTCATTTGTGCATGATCTCCAAACAGAGATTAAAAACAAATGAAAAATGCGGTTTACTTCTCGCAACCATCGGTTTCGGCATGAAAGTAATCTGCCGACATCGAGGTGATGCGCGAAAGCGGATATGAGGGAATGCCCCCTGTAGAAAGAGCTAAAAATTTTATAAATAATTTATAAATAATTTTTATCTGTGAATTTTTTTTCTTTCTGCAGGGGAAACATCCTCTCTTAATCTCCCTCCTTGCCATCTAAGCCCCTTCAGAAAATCATCTTGCTTAATTGGCAAGGCATACGCAATAGCAGGTCAGGCTGTGGCTTTATTACAGCACGATGCTGGTGCTTCAAGCATATCAGACTGATCTGCTTAGAGACCTGGATAGATTCAGGGGCCTTTTTCTGATCTGGTAGCTGAGCTTTATAGAGCTTTATATTATATTGTACGATAAGGGTTACGCGCTCCGCTTCGTTCCCTTTCTTGAGATGATTAGACCTTGGTTCCTTGGGCTCCATTCAGCCAGTCTGTATTTGTTTATACACCTCAAGCATCGCTTCCCTCAACATGAGGGGCTATTTGGGTGATTCTAGTAGTAATTTAGCAGCGCTCCCCTTTTTCCAAAAAAGGGTCGCCTATGAGCGCGCTACTGAGGCCGGAGTTCTCCTCTCATATGAGACTGAGTTCTGTTTTTTCCCCAGAGCGCTCCAGTATTGTTTCCATAGATCGAGTTGATGACTCTCAATCATACTGTTTTGAGATGCAACATTCCATCTATGAGCTGCTCTATCAGAGTGCCACGAAAGCCCCTACTTAGAACAGTATTTGAAAATCCATGCTATGGTAAGTGTGCAAGTGAAGTCTTTGCACACTTTCTGAAATCCACACTGTGGTAAGTTCGCACGGTAGTATTCTGCGTTCTTTCTAAAATCCTATATGGTGAGGGCTTCGTGCGGTTGCTTCATGCCCTTTCTTGAATTGGTAAAAGCCCTGTTTATCTTGGGCGCCACTCCACCTATGTATCCTCGAATACCTATCTAAACAGGGTGTTGTTACTAAAGAACTGTCGAGACAGCTCTTTCAGTAAGCTTATGCGTAAGCTAGCAGTAGCCCCCTGTGTGACAGGCAAGACTTGGTACAAATTCTAGGTTCTTAGACGTATCCCTTTAAAGGAATCTTTCCTGATTCCAAGCCTTCAGCTCTACCCTGGGCCGAGGCCCTAACAATTAAGTTGGGTATGTAGCTTAGGCCTTTTGGCCGTAAGGGGTACTGTCACAGACAGCCTTCTAAACGTCCCAGGGGCAACTCCCATGGAAATGGTAGAGTTGGTACTTAGTGCTCGCCATGATTCTGGCCTGCACTCCCCTCAGCATGGCAGCGTGGGTATACTGGTCCCCAAAGCGCCCCCTAGAGGACACAGTTCGAAGTTCCCTCGAAAGAGAACTGTCTCAGGTTACATATGTAACCATAGTTCCCTGAGTATGGAACGAGACACTGCGTCCTCTAGCTCCCTGCCATGCTACGGACGCAAGCTTCAGATGAAGAAGATAATGACGTGCTCTCCCGGTGCTGATTTATAGCCGCGCCGGTAGTGACGTCGGAGGCTGTCGCCGGCCAACAAGTTGGTGTTTTTTCAATGTATGCTTCAGACACGGGTCACGACGAGGTGTTCCCCAAAGCATCCCCTAGAGGACACAGTGTCTCGTTCCCTACTCAGGGAACTATGGTTACATATTTAACCTGAGACAGTTTTCCACCAAAATAAAAGATCCACTGGTTTCAGTCATAAAGGAACAAGGGTTTGTCTTGCCAGTGCTGCAAAAAATATGCATTTATATGCAAAAATATTTTACAAAAACCTTTAAATATTATTGTATTTGGATTGTTCTACTACATGTTTTTAACAATACATCCATGCATACTCTGCATAATAAAGTTTGGGATTATTTTCATCTGTTTTATACAGTATGTTTCCAAAATAAAACTGCTGTTTTACAATTTTGAGCATGTGGTAGTTTATTGAAGTTGATTGTAAAGCCATTGCTGCCAGTCATTTGATTTTTAGCCTTGCATGTACAGTGTTGATCTAAATGCAAACTAGGATCTAATTGAACATACAATTGTGTTTTTATACACGGTGCAAAGTACGACGGTGAAACAACGTTGTGTTATCAACGTTGATTAACTTTTCAAAATCAACACCTCATTCAGCGTTAATCCAAGGTCTGCAGAACGACAATAATTCACCCGTGATTTAGGTAAGACGGTGAAAGAGCGTCGCGATTTCAACAGTGAATCAACATCGGGATTTCAACGGTGAATCAACGTCAGGATTTCAGCGTTGATCCAATTTGCAAAATCGAAAGGTAATTCAACATTGAAACAACATTGAAATGCCGGTTGGGTTCTTACCGTGTTCAGTAGTAGAATGAAATTGTAGAATTGTAGAATGTAAACTACAGTCCTAATTTCTAAGCTTAAATGAGTTAATATGTTTTTCTTATAGCTGTTAAAATGTAGTGTTTTTCTTTATTATTTATTTTGATTTAAGTGTTTTAACACTTTAGTTTAGTGATTTGAAGGCTGAACGGCTATAATAGAATAGTATGAGAGAGAGTCAGAGGTAACATCATTGCGTTCCTATTGGTCAGTAATAGAGGAGTTCATCGTAGCCTGACAGTTAGCCTGCCTCAGACCAGGTTAGTTTCCCAGATTAATTTGCCAGACTGACTGAGCTTGATCTATGTTAAATTTGCTTTATGAAACCAAATCTTTTGTCAATGAGTCAGACTTAAGTAAATTTATTTTATGAACAAGGCTTCGAGGCATTAGAAGTCAAAAGACACTTAAGTTAACTTATAATTTGCTGTCTGTCTGAACCAAAGAAAAAAAAGTGATAATTTTTCAATTTTTCATTATTTTTCCATTGCATCGAATCACATAGGGTTAAATTGAAACGAATTTAAATTGTGTGCAGATTGCACTGCATCATATGTAGCATTTGGACCAATCAGACACACAACTATTTGTTACATTTAACAAATAATATCTAACGCCTCCTCATCTAACCAAAGGGTCTATTTACCCTTCCCCAAAAGGAAGCTATCACCTCAAAATGTACTGACCAGGCCTCTGGTTTGCAACCAAAGGCCCAGTCTCTGATAACACTAGGTGTCCGACACCCAAAAAAGTGGCTTAACCACTCTTAACTCCAGTCTCTCAGAAACAGACACATAATGCACATAAAAAGGGACTCTTCTCTAATTCATAGAAAAACCTTTCTTTAAATTAATTCACATATACTTTAGGGCATTGTGTATGCTGTTACTGTACTTGTATATTGTGTTTTGTGTATTGTATATGTTTTACACATGGTTATGATGGATCACTAGTTAATATAACCTAATCTATATGATGTTTGTTATCTATGAGTTTGTATTTTCATGATCTAAATGAGAGTGTATATTATATGTTGATGCCTATGCAACTCATTAGTTTTATAAGAATCTTGAAGATTCTTCTCTTAAAACCCCAAATCTAATTTCATATGCAAGACATCAGACTAGAAACAAAGAGTTGTAAAACTTCCCTTCAGTGGGGAACATTCCTCATTGGCTCATTCAAATCCTGAGGGTGTGACATCATCCCCCTATATAGATCACTGATCACCAGATCAGGGCGGTTCTTCTAGATTCAGGAATTCCAGGAGAAGATGCTGAGATAAGAGCCTTCAAAACCACCCTAAGCTTGTGCAAGGCTTTGGCCTTGACTGTTCATTCATCAAGATCCTCTGATTCGAACCGGTCTCATCTGTCCACTTGAGCAGAGACCAACTGGAGCCCCAAAGTGCATCAGGACTAATTTTCAAACAGACGAGACTTGCAAGAATCAAACTTAGTCTTATTAATTGATACATTAAGTATCATAACCAATTTCCCCATTTTTCAAAACACTTATAAATCATACAGAGTTAGTTTTTTTGAGAAAGTAAAAATGCACAAAGTTTCCGGTTAGGGTTAGGTGTAGGGTTGGTGAAGGGCCATAGAATATACAGTTTGTACAGTATAAAAACCATTACAACTATGGGATGAACCCACTTTTCACAAAAACAAACATGTGTGTTTAAGTGTTTATGTGGTTAATAAAGTCTTACTCGTATCACACTTGAGTTGTTCGTTGTTTGCTCATAACTGAAGTCCCTAATCATGCAAATTTTAGCTACATGCTCTGAGGAATATTGTACAGTAAGAATTTTTTTTCCTTAAACACGAATGTAACGTTCTTAAAATTGACACTGAGAGGTGAAGTAAAAACTTACAGCGGATCTAAATATTTATAATTACTCATAACTACTTATGATTGATTATTCATATTTCCCCTTTGAGCTGATTCCTTACACATGATAAAAATCGTATTGCATCGCATTGGTACCAGCTTCATATGTACCTTTAATGAATACTATTATTGGCTATTCATTTTATTAATGAAGAACATATCAAAGTCGACAGTCGAGTTGATGAAGGAGGAGGAAAATGTTTTAAAGATCATGCGAGACGAATTGTTAATTTTATGCTAGTACTGTATGTCCTTTTAGCAGTGGAGACATTAGCAGAGAAAGAATATAGGAGTGACTAATACACATTAAGGTCAGTAGTATTTTTTGGATTTGCTCCACACCCTTTCAGTAGCCCTGAGCTTAGAACGGTCTTCACGTAAAACATCAGATAACCAAGGGGAAGAAGGGTTATTACGGGCAGTCTTGGAAGACAAGGGCCAAACAGTGTCTAAACAAGATGTAAGAGTGGAGCAGAAAGTATCAGTAGCACTGTTAGCATCAAAATATGCAAACAGTTTAGGGGAAGGAAGTAAAGATGAAACCATAGCAGATAGCCGGGAGTGTGAGAGTGAACGTAGGTTACATTGATATTCTGATTGTGTTTGCCTCGTTGTGTTTTTAAGCCCATATATAACATGCAGAGCTAATGCTAGCTGAGATCTGAACTGCATTTTGGTCATTCATTGGCCATCATTAAAGTCCACTATATGGAGAAAATGTTTTTCTCAAAAAACAATTTCGCTGCGACAGAAGAAAGACAGACATGAACATCTTGAATGACATGAGGGTTTGAGGGTGAGTAAATTATCAGTTTTTTTTATTCTGGAAGATAAGTTATCCTTTAAATATTTATCACTTGTTTGATTGAATGAACAGTGCATCAAACTTTCAAAAAAGGGAAAAGGAGAGCAAAATACTAGTTATCCGAAGGTCGCAGGTTTGAGTCTCGGTGCTGGCAGGAGTTGTAGGTGAGTGAGAGAGTTAATGAACAGCACTCTCTTCCACCCTCAATACCCATGACTGAAGTGCCCTTAAGCAAGGCACTGAATCCCCAGTTGCTCCCCGGGGGCTGGATCTATAGCTGCCCACTGCTCTGGGTGTGTGTTCACAGTGTGTTCACTTCTCACTGCTGTGTGTGTGCACTTGGATGGGTTAAATGCAGAGCACCAATTCCGAGTATGGGATACCATACTTGGCAAATGTCACGACTTTCAGTTTCATTAAACTCCCCTTGTAGTCAAAAATGTTATCCCTTAAAACTCATCTTTAATCATCAAAATTACATACTTGAAGGGGTACTCCACCCGAAATGGTAATTTGTTCATCTTCAACCAGCTTTGTTCATCTTTGGAACACAATTTAAGATATTTTGGATGGAAACCAGGAGGCTTGTGATTGTCCCATAGACTGCCAAGTAAATACCACTGTCAAAGTCCAGAAAAGTATGAAAAGCATCATCAGAATAGTCCATCTGCCATCAGTGATTCAACTGTAACGTTATGAATCAACAAGAATACTCTTTGTACACGAAAAAAGAAAATTACAACTTTGTTCAACAATTCCTCTCGTCTGTTTCTCTCCAAATCAGTGTAGCACCATTTTGGCGGATCTGAGCAGTATGCAGGCAGACAATGCTCTATCATGTCAGCTGCATCACAAGGATACGTTTTCTATGTATATTTACGCTTTGGTTTGAAAGAAAACAGTGTATCAGCACAGCGCGGCTGACACAGAAGAATGTACGCCACCTGCGTAATGCTCAGATTCACCAAAATGGCACTACGCTGATTTTGAGAAATTTTTATTTCGGGGTGGAGTATCCCTTTAAGTGTTTTTTTCATTTGAGAATGATTTTCCAATGCCTTATGTCAATATCTGCATGAAATCAAAATGTAAAACATTTATATGATTAGTGCACAGTGTTAGTCTTAAAATGAACAATTAATCCGTTAATCCAAAATTAATCCTCTGAAAAAAATGTTTGCTTTGGTGAATTGACCAAAGCTTTAATGAAATCTTTAATGAAAATCTGATCAATTGCTTCCATTTGGAATGGCACACCTGCTCTGAGGATGTAAGTTTGAGGGCTTGGGCCATGATTTGGGCAGAATTTTCTTAGCAATGCACCTCCAACCGTTGCTGTGAATGACATGAGAGGAGAAGAGCAAAAATAAAACCCTGCCCTCTGTTTCAGGAGGAAATATGTCAACATACTAAAGTAAAGTCCGCAGCAACTTCCGTTTCAGACTTGAATAGATATACACAAGCTATTCACAGATTTGAATAGCTTGAATGTAACTCTACACTTTTGCCTCGTTTACTATATGCAGATCTATGAATATGCAAATTAGCCCCACCTCTACTTAGTCACACTAGCCAGGGCCTCCTGATCCATGGGTACTGATTGATAAAACTATGTTTTTACTAGCGGACAACTAAAGTGGATAATGTAACATTTGTCAAAGTAACTGACTTGACAATGTTGTGTCCTCAGACTGCCTTGGAAGATTCAAATACAACCATTTGTGATTCCAATTCACGCCTCCGAGCATACGCTTGTGAAGTACAGACGCCAATGCGGGAAAGGTGAGTCTGACTCTGGACTACTTTTACACGGTTGCCGCAGCTAAATTGCCGTTAAACCAAGTCTTAATTTTTTATTTTTTTGCTCCATTTTATTTTTGGTTTTGTACTGGTAATCCTATTGGTATATTTTGAATGTTAATGATAGGAATCTATCCCTTTATGTAATTGGTTATTGAATTGTGACGTAGCTATTATACTTTATATTATATTATATTATATTATACCCTATTATACTTCACTTGTCCTGCTTCCCAGACACTATGGAGAAAAAACTAATTTTTCTCTGATGATTAAAGCCTTTTCAATAACACAGTGTAACTGCATGGCTATTACAGTCTTGGCCAAAAGTTTTGAGAATTACATAAATATTGGAAATTGGAAAAGTTGCTGCTTAAGTTTTTATAATAGCAATTTGCATATACTCCAGAATGTTATGAAGAGTTATCAGCTGAATTGCATAGTCCTTCTTTGCCATGAAAATTAACTTAATCCCAAAAAAACCTTTCGACTGCATTTCATTGCTGTTATTAAAGGACCTGCTGAGATCATTTCAGTAATCGTCTTGTTAACTCAGGTGAGAATGTTGACGAGCACAAGGCTGGAGATCATTATGTCAGGCTGATTGGGTTAGAATGGCAGACTTGACATGTTAAAAGGAGGGTGATGATTGAAATCATTGTTCTTCCATTGATAACCATGGTGACCTGCAAAGAAACGCGTGCAGCCATCATTGCATTGCATAAAAATGGCTTCACAGGCAAGGATATTGTGGCTACTAAGATTGCACCTAAATCAACAATTTATAGGATCATCAAGAACTTCAAGGAAAGAGGTTCAATTCTTGTAAAGAAGGCTTCAGGGTGTCCAAGAAAGTCCTGCAAGCGCCAGGATCGTCTCCTAAAGAGGATTCAGCTGCGGGATCGGAGTGCCACCAGTGCAGAGCTTGCTCAGGAATGGCAGCAGGCAGGTGTGAGCGCGTCTGCACGCACAGTGAGGCGAAGACTTTTGGAAGATGGCCTGGTGTCAAGAAGGGCAGCAAAGAAGCCACTTCTCTCCAAAAAAAACATCAGGGACAGATTGATCTTCTGCAGAAAGTATAGTGAATGGATTGCTGAAGACTGGGGCAAAGTCATATTCTCCGATGAAGCTCCTTTCCGATTGTTTGGGGGATCTGGAAAAAGGCTTGTCCGGAGAAGAAAAGGTGAGCGCTACCATCAGTCCTGTGTCATGCCAACAGTAAAGCATCCTGACACCATTCATGTGTGGGGTTGCTTCTCATCCAAGGGAGTGGGCTCACTCACAATTCTGTCCAAAAACGCAGCCATGAATAAAGAATGGTACCAAAACACCATCCAACAGCAACTTCTTCCAACAATCCAACAACAGTTTGATGAAGAACAATGCATTTTCCAGCACGATGGAGCACCGTGCCATAAGGCAAAAGTGATAACTAAGTGGCTCGGGGACCGGAATGTTGAAATTTTGGGTCCATGGCCTGGAAACTCCCCAGATCTTAATCCCATTGAGAACTTGTGGTCAATCCTCAAGAGGCAGGTGGACAAACAAAAACCCACTAATTCTGACAAACTCCAAGAACTGATTATGAAAGAATGGGTTGCTATCAGTCAGCATTTGGCCCAGAAGTTGATTGAGAGCATGCCCACTCGAATTGCAGAGGTCCTGAAAAAGAAGGGCCAACACTGCAAATACTGACTCTTTGCATAAATGTCATGTAATTGTCGATAAAAGCCTTTGAAACGTATGAAGTGCTTGTAATTATATTTCAGTACATCACAGAAACAACTGAAACAAAGATCTAAAAGCAGTTTAGCAGCAAACTTTTTGAAAAGTTTGCTGCTAAACTGCTTTTAGATCTTTGTTTTTCACCTATTTTTCAGTAAATCAAAACCGCTTCGTATGGACAGATATGTGCGGACAGCTACTTTACGTTCCACTGAGCAAGCAGCTGAGTTTTCAGAGAGTATTTTAAACATGATTCTCTTGTTCCAAGTTCCTGTCCATGTGTTTTTGCCTCCTAAATGCTACAAAGCATTCCAAGACAGTAAAGGCTTAGGGCATACTTAAAAATATTTTGGTTTGAAGTAACAGTAAAAAAATAAATAATAATGGGTTGGTAGGTAGGTCTATATTTTTTTTTTCAAGTTTCAATGTAACATTTTGGTTATGGTGATTACGTAGGTATTAATTTAAACAAATTAGCATATCATGACGTCACTGACTGGGTCTTCAACCCGTGCCTTCGGGCGCATCATTGCAAACCTGATTTTGATGCAGGCTATATAGACCACAAACAAATTGAAATCTTTGTCAAAAACGTGTTTATTGCATGAATTTCAGGTGCATTCATTTGAAGAAAAAAATTAGGTTCTGTTTTACTTGCATCCACCCCTAGATGTCATTGCAACCTACAAATGATAGATCATTTACTTTGCTTGTTTCTTGGGTTGTCACTTTTGTGAAAAAAAAATCTGTTTGATTTGAGAGACAATTGTTCAATGAATCAATTGTAAAATCGATTTTGCATGTCTAAATACGTTTTATATGGCAAATAACACCAAATATAGGCAAATCCATGGACAACAGGCAGGACGAATGTAAAGATTAAATATATTGGTAAAGACCAATATTTCTAATGACTGATTGGTGTGAAGTTTCGTGCACAATGACAAACAGGAGTGGAACATTCTCGAAAAACAATAAGCAGAGTGGACTGCCATAACAATGCAAAACATTTACTGCAGGCTTCAACATGGCTGTGTGTACGATTAGAAATGTAAAAAACAAACAAACAAAAAAAACGCATACGTAGGCGATTATACCCCGAATCTTTATCTGTATGCATGAGACTGTCTGAATACTGGCAGAATTCACATTTCTGTTGTAAAAAGAGAAACATTGTGCAGAAGTATTAGTTGCTGTTGTACGTGTGTCCGAAGCTGCAGTTGCTGTGTGACACATGTTCCAAAAAAAAAAGAAACCTGGATGCGCTCCGAGAGAAGTTAGTTTTCGAACCTTGTGTTGGTTGGTCCAATCGATTCGTGCAATAGACTTTCGAACATAAAGTGACAGTCGACACGGTCTAAGTTAGACTAGACGGGATAAGGGATGGGAAAAGATCTGGGCACAGTTTTTCCAGAACTTTGTGCCAAGTTAAAGCGGTGTCGAGCTGTTTTAATTAATTTTTCAGATGTATTATGGTTCCCGAACCCGTATGACTTTGAGCGGTGACCGCAAACATTTTGTTTACTGCAGCCTCAGCCATCATTACCAAGCGCAAACCATTGACTCTGACAGTGAATGAGAGTATGAGACGAAACGAACGCACAGGCCATAGTGTGACATCCCGTAACCAATAGTGTAAACATAGATGACGTCACAGGTTTTTTTTTTTTTTAAGAAAGAACGTAGCCTCCGTTTGTATGTATGCCTAGGCAATTTATATATTTACAATACTTACTAAAATAGAATTTATATTATTTCATTGCTTTGTATTAGTTGTTTGAAGAGTAAAAAAAAAATTGGTCGGTCTTAACGCAAATTTACAACCGACAAGTCAGTCGGACTAAAAGCAAAAAAAAAAAAAAACACTTTGAGTCTGTCCTAAATTGACAGGGTCGGTCGGGTTACGGCAAACAAGAATGTTTTTAAGGATGGCCTTATGTTAACAACTTTTAGTTAACTTTTATTTCTGAATCTTAAGTTGCATGACTAAAAGGCAGTGTTTTTGTATTATTATTTATTTAATTTTATTAAGTTTTGCATCTCAGAAAATGCTTTATTTAAACCCGCAAATAAATGGCACTTAAATGCACTTAATTCATCTTTCAACTTTACAGTCATTGTTCAAAGTACAAGTACAGACAGAAAAACAATGGGTAATAATTATTTTATTTTTATTGTTTATTTTTGATGTATGCATTGCATTCTATGCATTTAAAAAATAAAAAATCTTTTTTCTAAAAAAAAGGAAAATTATTTATTCATTTTAAGAGACCCAAGAGTCTTATTTGGTCTTGTATGTTAATATTGCACTTTAATTAAGCAAAAACACACTTTATCCGATTACTCGATTAATCAATTGAATTTTTGATAGAACACTCGATTACTAAAATATTCGATAGCTACAGCCCTAATAAGTTGTATCGCATCCCCTTTATTGATCAGCCTTTATTGGGCTGATTTTATTTTTCTGAGAAGTCATCTCGTTGGCAGGCCGAAAGAGCCTATGTACTCCAGTGGGAGCGACTTAAGCGTTGGAAGGGTAGGCCCTACCGGCTGCAGGGACTATGTGGTTAGGGGCATCCGGTTGATGAGGAGGAGCAGCATGATTGTATAGCCTGACCGGGAGGGCCCAAGTTGCCTCGACTGGAATAGGTCACGGTGTTGGTGTACGTGCCCTACTGGCTGAAAAGCCCCTGCTATTCAGTGGGCAAAGGGCAATGGCTGACTGAGAGGGCCCATGAACCCTCCGACTTGAGATTAAGACTCAGGATGACGGACGTCTGGGTCCTCTCAGTTTGGCAGATAAAAAGGTTTTTGGGCTGACCGACAAGGAGACTCTTGCAACATCCGACGGAAGGTCAATACTCATAGCATCGGATGGATAAGACTCTCGCGTGCAGCAAGTATGGAACCCGACAGGGAGAACTCTCGCGTTGTCTGAGGGGGACCACACGCGTCAGACGGGTAAGCCTCGCCGGAAAGGGAGAGGAAAAGAAAGCCCGTGCTGGGAGGCTCTCACTGCATACGATGGGGTATCAACTTGGAACATCAAATGGGTAAGCCTCGCCTACTGTCGAATGGAAAATTAAAGTTATGTGGCCAGGAGACTCTTGCCGACGTCCGACGGAAGCACACACAATCGAACGGGTAAGTCTCGCCGACCATAGATTGGAAAAGTAAGATTGTCTGGCCAGGAGGCTCTCGTCGACGTCTGGCGGGAGCACACACGATCGAACGGGTAAGCCTCTCTGACCATAGAAATGGAAAAAGTAAGTTTGTCTAGCCGGGAGACTTTCGCCAACGTCCAACAGGAGCTTGTACTCACAGCATCGAAAGGGTAAGCCACTCCGGATGTAAATCGGAAAGGTGAAGTTGTGTGGCCAGGAGGCTTTCACCAACATCCAACAGGAAAAACATGTTCGCTATATCGGCTGGGTCAGTGTTGCAGGCCGTAGGATGGAAGAGGTAAGTTTGGGTGGCTGTGAGGCTCTCGCCAACATCTGATGGGAGCTTGTACTCACTGCTTCGGACGGGTAAGCCTCAATGACCGTAGAATGGTAAAGGATGTTCTCGCCAGCCTCCCGTGGGAGCTGGATATTCACAAAATGGATAGGTCAGCTTGGCAACTGTAAAAAGGAAATGAAAAGTTGTCTGGCTAGGAGGCTCTAGCCAGCATCGAATGGGAGCACACGCATCGAATGGGTAAGCTTCGCTGGCCGAAGGATGGCCAAAAAGGTAAGGTTGTCTAGCAGGGAGGTCCTCGCCGACATCTGATGGGAGCTTCCTACTCACGGCATCAAATGGGTAAACCTCTCCGGGCGTAGAAGGAAAGGCAAAGTTGTGTGGCCAGGAGGCTCTCGCTGGCATTCGATGGGAGCACATGCATCGAGTGGGTAAGTCTTGCCTGCCTGCACTTCTGCACTCCCTGTAGTGTGTTAACTTTTGTGGATAGTATGAAGAGTTCAGATGCAAAAGCCTCTAAGTGCAATCTGAAATTTTCTTTTTAAAAAAAATAATTTATAATTTAATTTTTATAAAGCTTGTATATTTAAGTTCAGTTATTTCACTTAAATGACAATTAATTTGCATTGTGATTTAACCCTCTCGAGTCGATTAACGCGGATACGCGTTTTGAGTCATTTTCTCCTGATAACCCCGAAAAGAACTTAAATTACACTTTCAGTTTTAATCGTACAGATAAGAGCAATACATCAATCGAATCTCTAAAGGGTCTACTTTGGATACAGACATAATAACAACAAAACTTTGTGCACTTATAAAATAAAGATAACAAACAAGGTGTGCTGTCTGCAGCCTTTGTCTGCGCTGATCTTAATTTACAAACACGTCATTTAAATGAACTGTAACTCCGTGAATACTAAACGAAAATACATGAGAGAGATATCTATAGAAAGCTTAACATGTCTATTTTTAAACTAAACAAGTGCCGCCGAAAACAGATATTCTATGATAAAGTAATCCATATGAAAACAACGCGATGTCTGTTTTTCATGTCTCCCTTCATTATATCTAATGTGACCACACCCCCGCGCTGAACGCGCTATTCAGATTCAAACTGAAGCGCGCGGCTTGAATACGCCATTAACAGAAGAAAAAGCAGCCAGACTGTTCAAGTTTTTTTTACTTTACTGTTTGCTTTGCGATGAGAGGAATAAGACATAAATCACCCCAAAAAGATGTGATGGGGTTGAGGATTTGAGAAATGGTTTTCCTCAGAAAAAAAAGAATGAAGCACTTTATTCAGCAGAGATCATAAACATGAGTAAGTCTCTTTTTATTTATTTATATACTTGTACTAGTTTTCACATAACGTGTAAACATTTTACTAGTTAAGACTTTTTCCAAATACTTTTTCCAAACTATAATTCCTGACTAAATGTATAATCAAGTGAAACATTATGAAGTTTCAATAACAATATACAATACTATACCATTCAAAAGCTTGATGTAAATAATATAAATGTAACAAATAGATAACTGTAACAAATGTAAAAACAATGCTTTTCTTTCAATTTATTCCCCCTAAAAACCCAGAAAAATATTCTCAGCTCTTTTCAACATTAATAATAATGATAATAATAATAACAATAAATGTTTTTTTGTAGAAAATAAGATTGTTAAAAGGATTTCTGAAGGATTGTGTGACTGGAGTAAGGATGCCAAACAATTTGTTTGAAAGTCAGCTTTGATTGTTTCTAATAAACTGTTTAACTGCTCCCCCAAGTGGATATTAAATTATGTTGTGAGATAATTAAAAATATTCTTAATAGACTACAAACATAAAATTATATACTTTTATTTTGTTCTCACATTCTTTCTTGTAACTCCTCACTCACAGTGGCACAGCTGACTGAAAGGCTCATTATGCGGCCCTTTGTCTTCTCAGGTGTACTGTAAATCACAATGATATTCATGGTAGTTGACGCCTACTCGCATATGACTTTTACCAACAAAAAGTGTCTAAACAAGTGTGAGTAAACAAGATGATTTTCACATCGTGTTTCAAAGCGAAGTGCACACATTGTTTCATCAGCTTGTGATCCGGTGTTTTCTGCGCTGCAGAACGCCTCCAATAAAGTGAATAAATGCAGTGATCTTGTTTATTGCATATGCTGTGAGTTTAGCATGCATTTGGGAATGCAACAGCTACCAATGTGCCTTCATTTTATGATAGATTACAGCATTTTACTAGATTTGTAGTAAGACACATTTTTGTAAGCATGTTTTCACTGAAGCTGGAGTTCTCATTCAAAATAAAAGCTTAAAAATGCAGTATGAATTGCTGACAGCTAGTGTTTTTTTTCTCAAAAACACAATCATGCACATACATGCATTTCACATATTATAACAGCCTAGTTTGTGCTGATTACAGTGAGATTAGACTTTACCCATTTAGATATTTATAAGAAACTGGAAAAAGCACAAATGTCAGGGCATGACAAAACTTCTCCAGGCCCCAAAAATACCCTTAGACTCCAGAGGGTTAAGTGAAATTATTGAACTTAAATATACGAGCTTGATAAAAATTATCATTCTAGAAGAAAATTTCAGATTGCACTTAGAGGCTTTTGCATCTGAACTCTTCATATATTTCACATTGTTTGGTGCATTGCAATTGCGTTTTGCATTTAGCTACAATGTGATGTTTGACCATATTTGGGCTTTCTTAATTTTTAGTCTGTACTGTACTGTATGTTCATGCTACAATGCAAAATACAGATATTAACTTAAAAGTAAAGCATTCTTGGTGTTTTTGTCATGTTGCAATAGCCTGTTTACACTGATTATATACCAAAACCAAAGCTGATACTGTATGCTAATAGATAGAGGTGTCATAATAACATATTACATGCTTTGAATTCCTTATATATAGCTATGCAGTGTTCTAAGCAGCTTGGATGGGTCGCTGTACGTGATGCAACATTTATTATAACCAGAGACTTAAAATAATAAAGAGACTTGACTTGGACTCTAGCTCAGAGACTTGAGACTTGACTTGGACTCTAGCTCAGAGACTTGTGAGCATCTCTGATGAATATTAAATATTTTAACTACAGTGTTTTTCTTTAATTTTCCCCGACTGCAGCCATCAAAGGTAACACATCGTTGAGGCAAAGCTGACGGCTGTTTGCAAAAATGTGCTTTAATGCGCTTGTTTGATAACTTGTGGTTAAAGTGCAACTCAACGGTTAAAATCTGATAAAGCATTTTGCAGACATGCCGGCTGCGGCAATCCCGGCACAGAAGGCTCATTTTGGCTAGCCACCATGGTATTGCGATAGCAAAACTGTGGTCACAAGACTATATGAAACAATAGGTCTTCCAGGCAAAAGTATAGTTTGTTAAATATATTATAACATCTTATTATTCTAAAATAAACAATATTTAAAGTTGTTTTTGGGCCATTATGCGTTGTCACAGAATCTGTAAAAAAAGAACTAAAACTGAAAGCACAATATGGCTTAATCCCTTCATCAAGTCAGTTTTCGCTGCGTGTTTCAAAGCGAAGTGCACACATTGTTTCATCAGCTTGTGATCTGGTGTTTTCTGCGCTGCAGAACGCCTCCATTAAAGTGAATAAATGCAGTGATCTTGTTTATTGCATATGCTGTGAGTTTAGCATGCATTTGGGAATGCAACAGCTACCAATTTGGCTTCATTTTATGGTAGATTACAGCATTTTACTAGATTTGTAGTAAGACACATTTTTGTAAGCATGTTTTCACTGAAGCTGGAGTTCTCATTCAAAATAAAAGCTTAAAAATGCAGTATGAATTGCTGACAGCTAGTGGTTTAAATGGGTAATGTTACTGCAGTCCAAATTCAAAATATATCTTTCAAGTGTAAAAATTAGGAAAGAATAATTGTAATTTTCCTACTGTAGTGCATAGCAAAAGTAATACAACTATAAAATATTTTATTTAATTTATTTTACAGTGCAAATGGCTTACAATATATGTCTATTACTCTCATTTTTTTATTATTATTATTATTTTATTCTAATTTGTTTGTTTTTCTGACTTAAGTTTTCTTAGTTAAGAACATGAGTTGGAGCTCTTAATTTTGAACTCTAAATGTGCATTGACTTCATATTGCGATATTATTGTATAGTGAGATTTTGATAGTTACATCCCCACTAAAAACTCCTCCTGCTCAACATACTTGAGTTTTTCCAATGAGCATTTTGGATCCTCCAGTTTTTCAGAGAGTAGCCTGACTCCTGAATCTCCTGGGTGATTGTAGCTCAGATCAAGCTCTCTCAGATGTGATGGGTTTGAACTCAGAGCTGAAGACACATAACCACAGCCTTCCTCTGTCACCATACAGCCAGACAACCTACAAAAATATACAGCAACAGTCCACATCACATTGCAGTAGTTCTACAGCATTGTGATTGTCTTTTTACACAGTACAGAAATACAATCTTTCATTGCTTTATTCACGTTTAAATGCAATCAATATAAGCAATGTTTTATTCCATGAGTTTTTCAATGAGCATTTATATATACAATTGCTCAAGCAAGTGGCAAAACATTTAAATAAAGCCTACAGTCTACTTGCTTTATGTTTTAGAGTATTAAGCTATCAAAATTATTAAATTAAAACTTACCACTGACACAAAGTCACACCCTCTTGCCTTTTCTTTTGCATTTCAATATTTGATGAAAGGAATTTTGTGGTTCAGAAAAAACTTTCGTTTTCCTACCTCCATGAATGCCATATTGCCTTGTTCATCTGAAACACTTTTTCTTGTTTTAAACCTAGCCAAAAAGCCATATGTATACTACAACGGCCGTCATTCCAGTAAGATGCATATATAGACCAAGATGACACCTGACAGGAGCTTTTGGATATCGGTGAAGACTTTTCCAACAGTTGTATCACCAATCTTCGACTCATCCCTGAGATCGCCAGAACACCCAAGGCTACGCACTCTACCTGGCCGGGCGGAAGTGCTCGCAGGTGGCGTCGAGATCCGGGGTAAGCACGGAGGTCTAAGAGGGAAGCTAAAGCTAACAGCGCTCCGGCTCTCTTTACCCAGCATTTTCCTCGCTAATGTGCGGTTTTCACAAAAACATGGCTACAAAGCGACATACCCAATAATGCTATTGAGCTAGTCCGACCCTACACGCTCTGGGCAGATAGGACAGCAGATGACTCTGGCAAGACAAGAGGTAGTGGATAGTGTATTTATGTCAACAAAGCTTGGTGTACAAACACTGTCATTATTGGAAGACACTACTCAGCTAACCTAGAGTTTCTCATGGTTAAATGTAGACCTATCTGCCGCGGGAGTTCACTTCCACCATAATAACTGCAGTCTATATTCCACCGGATGCTAAGCTTGCTTTGAACGAGTTTCATGTAGCCATTATTAAACAACAGACTGCTCACCCAGGGGCTGCTTTTATTGTCGTGGGTGATTTTAATCACTGCAAATTAAAGACAGTGCTCCCCAAATTCCATCAACATGCTTCCTGCAACACCAGAAAAGACAAAACTTTGGATCATGTTTACACAAACATTGATGGAGCTTACATCACGACCCCCCTCCCCCACCTCAGACAGTGTTATGATCCTAGCTATTTGTTTTGTGTGGGTGTTGTTTTGTATATATGTGCAGAGATTGGCTGTCGCCGGTGGAGTCTGATTGGTGGATCTACTTGGATCCCATAACCTTCAGTTTATTGCGTTCGTTTGTTTATGATGATTTAATTTGGTTCTGTTTTAGGAGCGTAGGAGTGTCCTGCCATTTATTTAGATCTTGTTTGTGAATTGTTTATATATAGGGAGTTAGGGAAGTTACTGTGTAATTTTGTTTATTCCCTGATTAGGTAATTTATATATGTTTGGTTATAAGTTTATTTAGTTTATTATTTTGGCCTTAGGGCACCCTGAAGTCATGGCTCCTAAATTTAATTATTCTTTCCACTTTAAATAAATTATGTGACGATTGTGTATCAGGAAAACACGAGGAGAGGGGAAGATCCAATTGTTGGTAATTTATTGCACAAAAAGGTAATACAAAACAAACAGTCCAAGTAGACAAACAAAACAAAAGAGGTAACCGGATGAAACGGAACGGGAACTCGGAGGAACGAGAAGGTAAGGGGAAGTCTCGGGAGATGAGAACAAAGGTACACGAAGGGTAAGGACTCCATACAAACAACAGGGAAAGACAGCTATTTATAAGGAGATTAATGACAATAGATTGCCTGCACCTGTGCAATTAACTGGAGTGCAATTACTGTGAAGACAGGACCAGACTGGAGGAATTATAGTGCCTATGGTGAAGTGCCTAAGGAGAAGTGAGCTCACTAGTGGACACACAGGAAAACAAAGACTGACAGCGTGACATTACCCCCTCCCCTACGGAGCAGCTTCCAGATGCTCCACCTGAAACCCAGGAAAACCCAACAGATAAAGAAGTAGGAGGGAGGTGGAGCGGCGGCGGACTAGGGGGAGGGACGGAGGGTCAGAAAACATAGTATACAGAGACAGGAGAACCAGGTAGAATGGGACAACAGAGACAGGAGAACCAGGTAGAATGGGGAGACAAAGACAGAACAACCAGGTAAGATGGAAAGATAGAGACAGGAGAAGTGTAACACAAAACAAGGAGTCCAGGAGGGTGGTGGACCGGCGGAGAATCAGGGGGAGGGACGGAGGGCCAAGTCCAAAGAAGGAAACAGACAGAAAAACAAAAGAAAACAAAAACACAAAAACATGGGTCCATAAAGGACATCACGTGATGCCCACCCGGGCGGAACAGAGGACCACCACACCCATGTGGTCAAGGAAGAAGCCCCCCCAGGGCGGAGCAGAAAACCACCACATCCTGGTGGTCGATGCCGGAGTCCCCCAGGGCGGAGCGGAAGACCACCACATCCTAGTGGTCGATGCCGGAGTCCCCCAGGGCGGAGCAGAAGAACACCACGTCCTTTTGGCCAAACCAACGGGAGGACGAAGATAATTGGTGACTTGCATTTGGTCATGAAGATCCCTGGTGACTTGACTCAGTCTTTGAAGATCCCCGGTGACTTGACTCAGTCCTCGAAGATCACCGGTGACTTGACTCAGTCCTTGAAAATCCCCGGTGACTTGACTCAGTCCTTGAGGATCACCAGTGACTTGACTCTGTCCTCGAAAATCACCAGTGACCTGACTCTGTCCTCGAAGATCACCAGTGACTTGACTTGACTGTGAAAGGTCAGCAGTAACTAGCCTTGTCTCTGGAAAGTCCATGGTAGCTAATCCTGACTCTGGAAGGTCAAAGGTGACTAACCCTGACTCAGGAAGGTCAATGGTGACAAACCCTGACTCTGGAGGGTCCACGAGCACCTGACTCGACTCTGAAGGGTCGACCGGAACCTGACTAACCTCTGGAAGGTCAACAGGAACTAGCCCTGACTCTGGATGGTCAACGGTAACTAACCCTGACTCTGGAAGGTCAATGGTGACTAACCCTGACTCTGGAGGGTCCATGAACACCTGACTCGACTCTGGAGGGTCAACCGGAAACTGACACAACACTGGAAAGCCAGTGGGCACCTGACCCGACTCTGGACGGTCAACAGGTATCTGACTTGATTCTGGGGAATCAACTGGAACATGACTTGACTCTGGATGGTCAACAGGAGCCTGACTTGACTCTGGACAGTCAACTGGAATTTGACTCGACCCTGGAAGATCAACAGGAACTAGCCCTGACTCTGGAGGGTCAACGGTAACTAACCCTGACTCAGGAAGGTCGACAGTGACTAACCCTGACTCTGGAGGGTCCATGAACACCTGACTCGACTCTGGAGGGTCAACCGGAAACTGACTCAACTCTGGAAAGTCAACGGGCATCTGACTCGACTCGGGAAGGTCAACAGGAATCCGACTTGATTCAGGAGGATCAACTGGAACCTGACTCGACTCTGGATGGTCAACAGGAGCCTGACTTGACTCTGGACAGTCAACTGGAATTTGACTCGACTCTGGAAGGTCAACAGGAACTAGCCCAGACTCTGGAGGGTCAACAGGAACTAACCCTGATTCAGGAAGGTTGACAGTGACTAACCCTGACTCTGGAGGGTCCATGAACACCTGACTTGACTCTGGAGGGTCAACAGGAATCTGACTCAACTCAGGAAAGCCCACTGTAACTGCCTTCCTCTGCAGTGGCTCCGGGCTGGCGGCCATCTTGTGCAGTGGTGCTGGCTCCGCAGATGGGACATGAACAGTCTTGGGAATCTCTAGGATTTTTGACAGCCTGAAGAAATAATCCAAAAATGTCACTGCTGCCATCTTGGGCGTAGGCGCTGAGCTGGCAGCCATCCTGTACTGTGGCGCTGGACTGGTGGCCACCTTGTGCTGTGGCGCTATGTTAGCGTCCATCTTGCCTCCTGGCGCTGGGTTGGCAGCCATATCGTGCTGTGGCGCTGGATTGGCGGCCATCTTGTTCTTTGGTGCTGAGCTGGCAGCCATCCTGCACGGTGGCGCTGGACTGGTGGCCACTTTGTGCTTTGGTGCTGTGCTGGCCTCCATCTTGCCCCTTGGCGCTGGGTTGGCAGCCATCTTGTGCTGTGGCGCTGGACTGGCGGCCATCTTGTGTGTTGGCACTGAGCTGTCGGCCATCCTGCTCGGTGGCACTGGACTGGTGGCCACTTTGTGCTTTGGCGCTGTGCTGGCTTCCATCTTGCCCCTTGGCGCTGGGTTGGCAGCCATCTTGTGCGTTGGTGCTGAGCTGTCGGCCATCCTGCACTGTGGCGCTGGACTGGTGACCACTTTGTGCTTTGGCGCTGTGTTGGCGGCCATCTTGTCTCGTGGTGCTGGGTTGGCGGCCATGCCGCGCAGCGGCGCTGGGTTGGCGGCCATTTTGTGCAGCAGCACAGGACTGGCAGCCATCTTGCACAGCAGCGCTGACTCAGCCGATTTGCGTCTCCTCTCCCCTCTCTGGACATAATGGGGAAA
The DNA here is from genome assembly GCF_963082965.1 of Carassius carassius. Lineage (NCBI taxonomy): Eukaryota > Metazoa > Chordata > Actinopteri > Cypriniformes > Cyprinidae > Carassius > Carassius carassius. Next base: position 29,337,601 of record NC_081780.1, read on the forward strand.
TGGTGGCTCCCAACTGAACCCCGGGTCAATGGGAATCCACAGTGGAGATCGCTGCCGGACCTCCTCTCGACTGCTTGCTCCGGAGCGTCCTCCCCTGGTTCCACGGAAAACAACTTGGCGAGTGCCCTCAAACCCATTTCTCTCCTGCTTGCTGGCTGAGTAGGAAATTGTAGCAGACATACCGCTGGATCTTGGTAGATGGAGTCCTTCTGTGATGATTGTGTATCAGGAATACACGAGGAGAGGGGAAGATCCAATTGCTGGTAATTTATTGCACAAAAAGGTAATACAAAACAAACAGTCCAAGTAGACAAACAAAACAAAAGAGGTAACCGGATGAAACGGAACGGGAACTCGGAGGAACGAGAAGGTAAGGGGAAGTCTCGGGAGACGAGAACAAAGGTACACGAAGGGTAAGGACTCCATACAAACAACAGGGAAAGACAGCTATTTATAAGGAGATTAATGACAATAGATTGCCTGCACCTGTGCAATTAACTGGAGTGCAATTACTGTGAAGACAGGACCAGACTGGAGGAATTATAGTGCCTATGGTGAAGTGCCTAAGGAGAAGTGAGCTCACTAGTGGACACCCAGGAAAACAGAGACTGACAGCGTGACAAAATTATACTTTTGTGGAACTTAGTTTTGGTGTCGTTGGTGATCTTTCGGCTGGGGCTGATTTCCTGTTATTATCAACAAAATGCTTGCCAAGCCCGTCCTGATAATATAGGATGTAACAGACAGTTTGATCACCTTTCTTTGTTTCTCACCCCTAAATATTCACCCCTCATTAACCGTGTGAAGCCATCAGTGAAGACCATCAAAGTGTGGCCAACTGGAGCAGACTCTTTACTTCAGGACAGATTTCAATACACGGCCTCGAGTATGTTTGCTTCTCAGGCTGCCTGTGGCTCTCACACGGACATTAATATCTATACATCCTCTGTACTGGACTTCATCAAAACCACCATTGTACCACCACAAGTACTGCTACAAGCTAAAGTGGCAGGAACACTTTTCCAACTCTGACCCCCGACGCATGTGGCAGGACATACAGATCATCAGTGACTACAAGTCAAGCAACTCTGCTCCAACGATAATGGACGTCTCCTTCCTTAACAAGCTAAATTACTTTAATGCTCGCTTCTTACAGCGACAGCAAGGAGACGGCCACCAAAATCACACCCTCAGACCACCAACCCCTTAAACTCACCTCCACAGATGTCCACACTGCACTGAGCCAAATTAATGCACACAAGGCTGCTGGCCTGGACAACATTCCTGGACATGTGCTTAGGGCATGTGCAGAGCAGCTTGCAGGGGTATTCACAGACATTTTAACCTGTCCCTCATCCAAGCAACTGTGCCATCATGTTTTAAGTCCACATCCATTGTGCCAGTGCCGAAACACTCCTGCCCGATATCCCTGAATGACTTTTGCCCTGTAGCACTCACACCCATCATGAAGTGCTTCGAGCGACTGGTCCTAGCACACCTCAAGGACTGCCTCCAACTCACACTGGACCCACACCAATTTGCCTACCATAGGAATAGAAGCACAGAGGATGCAGTATGCACAGTGCTGCACTGTGTACCCACACACTTGGACAATACCAAGACGTATGTTAGGATGTTGTTTGTTGACTTCAGTTCAGCATTTGACACTGTCAGTCCCTCCAAGCTGACCACAAAACTTGGAGACCTGGAAATTAACACCTCCCTCTGCAACTGGGTTATTGACTTTCTGACCAACAGACCTCAGCATGTTAGGTCAGGCCACACCCACTCCACTACCATCACACTTAACACTGGCGTACCTCAGGGCTGAGTGCTGAGCCCATTCCTTTACTCCCTTTACACCCACAACTGCAACCCTGTGCATGGATCCAACTACATCATTAAGTTTGCAGATGACACCACAGTGATTGGCCTCATTAATGACAACAATGAGACTGCCTACGGGGAAGAGGTACAGCACCTGGCCACATGGTGCGCTGACAATAACCTGCTCCTTAACACCAGTAAGACAAAGGAGCTCATTGTGGACTTCAGGAAGAAAGAAAGCATGCACAACCCCATCCACAACCCCTTGTCTCAGAGGAGCACCAGGACAAGACCACAGGAAACAGATGATTCTTCTGCACAATCTGACTTTGCTGCAGTCTGGAATTGAACTACTGGTTTCGTCTGGTCAGAGGAGAACTGGCCCCCCAAACTGAGCCTGGTTTCTCCCAAGGTTTTTTTCTCCATTCTGTCACCGATGGAGTTTCGGTTCCTTGCCGCTGTCGCCTCTGGCTTGCTTAGTTGGGGACACTTCATCTACGGCGATATCGTTGACTTGATTGCAAATAAATGCACAGACACTATTTAACTGAACAGAGATGACATAACTGAATCCAATGATGAACTGCCTTTAACTATCATTTTTGCATTATTGACACTGTTTTCCTAATGAATGTTGTTCAGTTGCTTTGACGCAATGTATTTTGTTTAAAGCGCTATATAAATAAAGGTGACATTGACATTGACATTGACACATTAACGGGATGATTGCTGAACGTGTCTCCAGGTTCAAGTTCATGGGAACCACCATCTTGGAGGACCTGTCCTGGACAACAAACTGGTCAAGAAGGCTCACCAGCGCCTCTTCTTCCTCAGGACACTGAAGAAGAACCAGCTGTTTTAAGCCATCATGGTGAACTTTTACCGTGTGTGATCGATAGCATCCTGACCAGTTGTATTATAGTCTAGCATGGGAACTGCTCAGTTGCTGACTGCAAGGCACCGCAGAGGGTGGTGAAAACTGTCCAATGCATAACAAGGACACCACTTCCTGCTATTGAGGACATTCAGAGGAAACGCTGTCTATGACTGTTTAACTTCCTGTCCTCTGGGAGGCGCTTCAGGAGCCTACGGACAAGGACCACAAGATTCAGGAACAGCTTTTCCCTACAGTGGTCTCCTTCCTGAACTCTGCCCTCTGACATCCCCCACAATAAACACACTAACTCCTCACCGCTTCTCATTACTACATCTGACTGATTCATTTATTTATTTACAACAAGCTAAAAACAGTAAACTTGTTATTACTTGCACTACTGTCTGTTCATCCAGAAACACTGAGTAATCCATTTGCACACTGAAATATTTTCTATGCACTTTACTGTCCATTGCAATAGTCTAAATGATGTTCATATGTTCATAGTTCTGCCTATAGTTTACACTTTTACATAATCCATCTGTATAGCATGTTCATAGTACACCTATCTGTATATCTATATTTTACCACAATCAATGAGCTGTCACTTTATTTCAGTATGTGCAGCACAGCAAACATAGACTTGTGCAGAAACATTGCTCTGCTGCAGGCATACTGCTCCTGGAACGCACTGCTGGACCGCAAACACATGCAGTGTGAAAGCTCTAATCTGTTAACTTGGTTGAGGGGAAAAACACACACCACTTAAGCACTGCAAACAGAGTATGTGTGAGACAGGCATCAAACTTCACTCCTATATTGAATATGTGTAGATGGCATTAACTGCAACAACATAAATAAATGTTACTGTGTATTCATGTGTTTGTGGCCCTAACTTAACTTCCGGTAGACTTCCAAATAGAATCAGTAAAAACAGGTTAGTCCCTCTAGAATATATTATGTTTGATAAGTAAAATATGTTTTCATTGTAAAGCAGACGGACTTATTGAAAATGCTAAATCATTCTCTGCCAACAGGAGGTGCTTTAAAGCAGGAAAAAAAGAGGTTTCCCCGGTGTCAGCTGAACACAAAGCAGTGCTTAGCTTACAAATGCTGCTTGATCAGGCATATATCTTGCAAGATGACATCAAAAATATTTTAAAGACAGTCTTCCTTCAGAGATTTAGTGATATAAAAACAGCCGTGCCTTATTTTGAATTTTAAATGTGCAGTACATGCTCATGTTTATTCAACAAAGTGTTTTGGAAAATCAATCAGTTTTGATATTGTGGCGGGTCCCCACAATTAAATAAATTTATGGGAAACACATCCCACAACATATCAACCTGAACCCAACTTCATTACTCATCACTTCAAATTTAACTGCATTTGTAGCCAGCGCCACTAGCCAGATGATAAACAAAAAGAGAACGGAAGTTAACTTTGGGCCAGGGGCATGTGCCCGATGACACCATCTATGTAATCATGCATTTCTATAATTACATTACAAACTTCACAATCTGATAATCACACTAAGCCATGTGACATTCTCACAACCATGCATTGATAGAATTTATAAAAAAAGTTACCTGCCACCTGGCCATTAATTGTGGTAGTATTTTGTTAGTTATTTTATGGAAATCTATTTACCTCAATATACCAAGGTGACAGTTTAGACTCTTTAGTCCTTCAGAAAGAAGCTTCACTCCAGAATCCTGCAGGTCACTGTTACTCAGATCCAGCTCTCTCAGAACAGACTTTGAGGATTGTAGAGCTGAAGACAAATTCTCACAAGACTGAGCAGTGAGATTACATATGGAAAATCTGAACAAGAAGAATAGAGTAATTACATGTAGAATACATTTTTTAAAGTGCATGTTTTTTTGTAATGAACTTCCAAAAGAATTATAAAGAATTAATCAAGTATTTAAAACTCAAACCTCAGTGTCTTCAGCTGACAGTTTGGACTCTTCAGTCCTTCAGAAAGAAGCTTCACTCCAGAATCCTGTAGGTCATTGTTACTCAGGTCCAGCTCTCTCAGGACACAGTTTGGGGATTGTAGAGCTGAAGATAGGCTTTCACAGGAATGACCAGTGAGACTACACCCACACAGCCTGTGTAAATAATACAAAAAACAATGATGTTATTGTAAATCTAACAGTTTATAAAGTTTATAATCTGCAGTGTAGTGTAATTAGACTTTTTGATGACACTTTATATTAAGTATACAACACATAACTAATTTAAAAACTACTTTAGTTCATTAGTAGTTTATAAACTCTAGTTAATAGATAAAGAGACAATACACAAATAGTGAGTTTGTCATTCGTTGTCAATGTAATAAGCACAGTGTTACTGTTTAGTTAGCACAAATGTAAAGAATTAGATTTATATAAACTTTCGATTTTTGCTTAATTAATTTTTCTCTAGATTTCTCTGTGAATTTTACTTCTATCTCAAAATATGAAATCCTGAGACTCAGACCTTTCCAATGATATGTTTGTTGCCAAGATTATAAAAAGTTTTGGTTCTAGAAGACCGTAATGCATTATGTTTTATGACACTTGGCCCTGCCCACTAAGGGGTGAGGTGACCGCCATTAGATTTTAAAGTACCATTTCCATGGTAAAGCAATGTCCGATTTCAAAATGGTTTTCACGGGATGGATCTTGGGCTTCTAAGCTTTCAAATGATATATGATTTATGATGATTACTAAAAGATTTTATAGAGAAAAAGACAACAACAAAAAAGAGTGCCAAGCGTCCCACAGGTGGGACAGTGACAGTTATGGGGTTAAAGCAAAATAATATGCAAAAAAAATTAACTTTTGTGAATAAGCAGTGTCCCGTGAGAATAACTCTACCGCTGAATTAACACTTATGTTAATTTAGTCGCAGTATATTTATTCCGTGTCACCAGAACTGCAGCTGATAGAATGTGAACTGTAGCACAATACAACAATATTTCTTCAAAAGCAGATTGTGGAGACATTTTATCATCCACGATCAAAAATCTTAATATTGCACATCCCTACCCTTCGCAGAAATCGCAGGCCGAGGACAGACTGGACCGCAAGCGCACTTTAGTGGTCGGACCTCAAAGGGGCAGGAGCTCAAGACCCCACCCACAAACCGGGTCGGTGTCTTTCTTATTACAGATTCATGGTTCAGGCACACCCCTAATAGTGATTTGGTGAATGTGATTTGCAAACCTCAGTATGTTTAGTCTACAGTATGGACTCTTCACTCCATCATAAATCAGCTTCACTCCTGAATCCTGCAGGTCATTGCTACTTAGGTCCAGCTCTGTCAGATGGGAGTTTAACAGTTGTAGAGCTGAACACACAGTTTCACAGCATGTTTCATTGAGATCACAGCCATCAAATCTAGAAAATAAACCAATGTTCAGTTTAGTCAGTTATTTTCTGATATTTATTGTGTTTTTAATTCCTGCGATAACTTAATATAGCCTTTATTTAAAATCAGAGCAGGAAAATATAGCATTTTGACATATATTATTTTGTGACAGAACAAAATATTTGCTTGAACAGCAATCAAGTTAAAGTTAAATTACTCACAGTGCTTTTCTGCAGCACTTCACAGCTGGGAGGAGTCTCCTGAAGTTTGAATATACAAACCTCTTTGGGTTGAACTCGTCCAGCACCATCTCTGACATCAGCAGTATGTAGATCATTACTGTGCACATTGAAGATGAGAGGTTTCTTCCTGGATGTTCCTCTGAACTGAAGTAGCTCTTTATTTCCTCATAGAGTGAATTATCTTTGAGCTCAAGTAAGCAGTAAAATAGGTTTACTGAAGTTTCATCTGAGATGTAGTTGATGTCTTTTTGTAATTCTTTAATGTGTGCACTTATTTTTCTGATGCTCACATTAGTGTCTTTAGAGTGTGTGATCAGGCCTTTGAGCAGATTTTGACTGGATTTCAGTGAAATTCCCATCAGAAACCGCAGGAACAGGTCCAGATGTCCTCTCTTACTCTGCATTGCTTTTTCAGTGGCCCTCTTTGTTAAGTCATGAAATGTGACATGTCTAAAGAAGAATTGAAGCTTTTGTTTGAGTGTAGTTTGTGAATCTTCAAAGAAAAACTGAAGCTCCTGCATGTTCTTGTTCAGGTAGCAGATGAACACATGCACTGCAGCGAGGAACTCTTGAACACTCAGATGCACAAAGCAGAAGACATTTGTCTCATAAAGTCCATTTTCCTTCTTAAAGATCTCAGCAATCATTCCTGTGAACTCAGTGTCTTTACTCACATCAATACCACATTCTTCCAGATCTTTCTCATAGAACACAATGTTTTCCTTCTGTAGCTGTTTAAATGCTAGCTTAGCTAATTTAAGAATCATTTTTCTATTTGAATGTAAGAGCTTTGTGCGTTGTCTTTGTTCTTTTTCATCGTACTTCCTGTTCTTCATGTTCATCTGTATCAGCAGGAAGTGAATGTACATTTCAGTGAGTGTTGTGCTGATGTTCTCTGCATCGTTGTTGATGAGAATATCTTGAAGTACTGTGGCTGTGATCCAGCAGAACACAGGAATGTGGCACATGATATAGAGACTACGAGACGTCTTAATGTGTGAGATGATTCTGGAGACCAGACTCTCATCTGTTATTCTCTTTCTGAAGTACTCCTCCTTCTGTTGGTCTGTGAATCCTCGCACCTCTGTGAACAAACCCACATACCGAGGAGGGATCTGATTGGCCGCTGCTGGTCGTGATGTCACCCACACAAGAGCTGATGGAAGCAGAGTCCCTTTGACCAGACTTGTAAACAGCACATCTACAGATGCTCTTTCCTCAACAGTGTCCAGTGTTTCGCTTTTAAAGTCCAATGGCAATTGACTCTCATCAAGTCCATCAAATATAAATACAAGCTTACATTCCTCATATAGCTTTGATTTCTCCAGGTCCTTTAATCCAGGATAAAATTTCAGCAGAAACTCATGGAGATTGACCTCTCTGTCTTTAATCTTGTTGATATCTCTGAATGGAAGCAGGAACATACAGTCTATATCCTGATTGGTGTTTCCTTCTGCCCAGTCCAGGATGAATTTTTGCACAGAGACAGTTTTTCCGATGCCAGCGACTCCCTTGGTCAGCACAATCTTCTCCTCATCGATTTTCCTTAGTTCAATAAATATATCATTGCATTGAATTGGTTTATCCTGTGTTTTTCTCTTCTTGAAAGCATCATCAATCTTATGAATCTCATGTTCCTGATTGACATCTTTCATATCTCCCTCTGTGATAAACACTTTTGTGTAAACAGCCTTGAGATCCGTGTTATTTTCTTGGTTGCCCTCAAAAATATATTTTGCTTTCTTCTTCTTCTTGTTTTTGTGAGTTCTCAAGAAGTTTTGCAGCTCTATGATTAAAAACAATTAAATACGATTGACAAAAAAAGCATTAAACAAAATGTATACATACTTTTTCCTACCAACATGATCGTTATAAATAACTGTTGCAGACAGATTAAATTTATACTGCACAGACTACCCCTAACAACTTGATTTTGAATTTTACAACTTCTGAATATGTTTATGTTCTTGCCAGATGACTTGTTGGATTTATTCAGACCATGGTGACCAATGTTAACAAAAGCAGATGAATGCTGGAGTTATATTTTCTCGTTTCCATTTACAGACAGTGATTGTTATTTACTTCAGATCTGACCTGAGTTAGCTCCAAAACGGACAGATGTGTTCGTATTGCCATCAGCCTGAGCCGTGAGAGAAACACTTGCTGAGAAACATGAATCACACAATCACATCAGCAAGAGGAAAGTTAGTCAAACCGTCAGACTGGTAAACAATCAATCACATTACAGTCAGTGATTGAAACATTACCTTTCTTGTGTTTGTTCTCTAACTGTTCAGCCAGTTCATTCTGATTCATCTTCCTCAGGGTGTCAACCATGATCTTCACAGCTTCTTCTGGTCCAAAACACGCCACTATCTTATCCACTGTTTTTAACCTATTTGCATTCTTAATTTCAGACTTTGATATACCCTCATGATCTTTCTCTAAGTGCCACTGAAACTCCTCCAGTTCATCTTCTACCAGTTCCTTCAGTGATTCCATGAGCAGATCTTTAAAAGACGCCATCGTCCTTCACCAATTAACAGCTGCAGAACAAGAAGATCTGAAATATTGTGATATAAGTGCAAATGTTATTAGGATTATAAAGCTGTGAGCAGAGGCAAATTGAACATTATTAAATGATTTATTTTTGTTAGCAAAAAAATAGAAATGTATATGATACCGTAAGTGTAGAATAAATGTAGTACATGACACTTTTAAATCTATATGTCAGTAACTTATGAAGTAATATTTGCCAACCATAAATGATAATGTAGTTATTTCTTGTTTCTCCAGTTAACTGTGTCTGACAGAAAAGTTTAAAATTGTGCATTTTTAGGACTCTGGATGGGGGTGTTATCTTCAGAACTTAAACTTGTTAAACCAGAATTTGCCTTATAACAAGTCGAACTGGCCATAAAGTTTAATCAGGATACAAACAAATATACCACACACATTAAGTATGGGCAAGACAACACTTGGTTTGTTTAATAAAATATGTATTAACTAGTACTGATTAACTCTTTCCCCGTAAACACAGAATGTTCCTGGAGGTGTTCATACACTGAGGGTGCTGTTACCCAGTGAAATGTTGATCCAGGAAGTGGTAAAGGACTGTGTAAGCTTTGAATATGCTGATGGAAGCCATCTACTGTATCATTGTACTGAAAATGATCTAAATGTAGTGCTTGATTAAAAGGCGATGTTCTCATCCTGTTGCTCAATATGTTTAATTTTTTTTTTTTTAAATCTACCCACATTGAAGTGTTGATTAAAAAAAAAAAAGAATGCTTGAAGATGGAATAAAACTTCAAAAATGCTTACAGGGAAAGAGTTAAGAAATTAACTTACCACACTTTTTTCCCCTGAAATTAATCATGAGTAAGATTAAATCTACCTAATATTAAAGTTTTTAAATATACTTTTTTATTGCAATAATTTCACAATTTTCAAATTGATGTAGAAACAATATTAAGACAATATAAAGTATATTCTTCAAATGTTTGTTTAAACGCAAATTTCTTTATGACTGAAGTTAAGTAGCACTGATATCAATACTACTGATGTCTCTATGATTTTTTCCCCTAATATTGAACCATTCGCTAGAGCCATTCAACTTTATAATATAATTGAGAGCTATCAATCCGAACATTTATTAAACTTTAAAGAATGACAACTTTTAAACCCCATTTTAATATACGTCATATTTACCTGTACTCTTCACCAAGTAGGAAATGAAAAATACATTTAATTAAGTTATCAAACACTAAATTCTATATTAAATATAGATGAATCTTTAAAGCTACAGAAGTTATTGATTTCCTCTTCTTTCTTTTGTTCTTTGATGAACAGATATAACAGCTGCTGGTTATTATGTTATTTTGGCTGCTTTAAATCCCCTTATGCACCAATCTTGATATTACTATTTGCGCCATAAATACACAGGTCTATAATTCTATAGGTAGACGATTTTAAGGCCAAATCATCTAGTGTGTGCGTTCAGAAGATTATAAGGCTGAAAATCATTTGAACTATCTTCATGTCCATCGTCTCCCATGGTTTTAAAATCATTTAAGATTTGAAAATCGTCTATGTATTATATATTTTATTACTAGTGCTGTCAAATTCAATGTTAACGTATGCAATTATTAAATTTTTCCAGTTTAACATGTTAAAAGTATTTTACACAACACAATTAACGCAGGGGCAGAGGTAGAGTTGGCCACCCCACTCCTAACTGCTTCTTCTTGCTCTTTTTTCTTGAGAAGAATTGCATTTATTTTGACGCCGAATGTCTTAAGACCTCATCTAAAGGTAGACGTGCACTCCAACTTCATGAAGTTATTATAAAAGCAATTAAAGCTGCCTTAAACTGTACATGCATGTACGTATTTGTTACATATGAGTCACATTTTGGAACATGTCTCTAAAATGCAATGGTTTTTTAAAACTCCCTGATCTAACTCGCCCAATTTAACTCATCAGCTCCTTAGTAGAGACTTTAAACCTGAAGTGGGTCAGAAAAGATAAAGAGTTGTGAGAAAATATGATGCCTGTCAGATCCGCTTCATGTTCAGCGGTAACAGATCTTAATTTCCCAATATCAGAGTGGTTTTAAGAGGAGGCAGAGTATAATGGATTCTGTGGTTATTCTGGAGGCTGTGAGAAAGTGTTTAAGTCTTTTAGTAGAGGTAGTAGTAGAGTTGTCTATTTTATTAAGAATTGGTTTTCTTTCTGTTACTTTTGAAAGATGAGCGGTAAGCAGCCCCACCTTAATTTTTCTCTCCATCTTAACACTTTTCATGAATGACTACACTATTTTTAATTGTCATTTGTTACCCTGGAGCAAAAAAGCACTCTTATGTCTCTGGGGTATATTTGTAGCAATTGCGAACAATACATTGTATGAGTCAAAATGATATATTTTCTTTTATGCCAAAAATCATTAGAAAATTAAGTAAAGATCATGTTCCATGAAGATATTTTGAAATTCCTACTGTAAACATATCAAAACTTAATTTTTGATTAGTAATATAGTGTTCCTGTAGCTCAAGTGTTCGAGCATTGCGTTATCAAGCGCAAGGTTGTGGGTTCGATTCCCCGGGATCACATGATAGGTGAAAATTGATAGCCTGAATGCACTGTAAGTTGCTTTGGATAAAAGCGTCTGCTAAATGCATAAATTTAATTTTAATTTGAATTTAATATGCATTGCTTAGAACTTCATTTGGACAACTTTAAAGGTGATTTTCTGAATATTTAGATTTTTTTTGCACCCTCAGACTCCAGATTTTCATAACTATCATAACGAAACATACATCAATGGAAAGCTTATTTACTTAGCTTTCAGATGATGTATAAATCTCAATTTTGAGATTATGACTAGTTTTGTGGTCCAGGTCACATTTCATCTGTATATTAACACAGGTGAGATTTAGTCAGTTAAAGCCTGTATATAAATGTTATAATTTAAAAGTAAAGCCTCGCTGTTCTTTCAGGGGCCTCTTTCCCCATCTTACCCTACTAGTTATTTGAATTGTGTGAACCTCTAATGGTCAAATGAGTAATTGTATCTGTGTGATTCATGCAGCTGCATTTCTTAATTTACTTAAAACGTTTTTAGACCTGTGCTGATGGGTTAACCTTTAAATGTTTGAATGTTTCGTCAATCATGAGTACATATTCAGGTCTTTACAAACCACGTACCTAACACGAATGGTTTGTTAACTGCTGCAATAGTGTAATAATACCACACGGATACATTGTTTTTGTTCAAATCAAAGCATAAATAAATGTAGTGTGTGGTGCGGCTGACACAGGACAACATATGCTGTTTGCATTCAGTGGATATTTTCTTAAATGGCACTAGGGTGATGCGGAGGAGACAAATTGTTGAATAAAGTCGTTATTTTTGTTTTCTTTGTGTACAAAAAGTATTCTTGTATCTTTGTAAAATTATGGTGGAGACCCTGATGTCACATAAATTATTTTTACAATCTCCTTGCTACAGTTCTGAACCTTGATCGTATCATGAACACTGCTGTCTATGGAGGGTCAGAGAGATCTCTGAATGACATGAAGGTGAGTAATAAATTACAATTATCATTTTGGGGTGGAGCAGCCCTTTAAAAATCATAGACTCACTATTAAACAGTAAAATAAGAAACAGGTTTTACAGCATTTGACAACAATCAGACTGACCCGCTTTCTGTGATTCACTTAGACACTGTCGGGTTTGTTGGAACTACCAATTTAGAAATGAGATTTCCCACTTACAATATTCACAATCGTTTGTCACTGGGTAAATGGGATAATGAACCAGGTAAATTAAAGATTGATTTGGGTGACCTCCTTGTAGAAGGGATTCAAAAAGAAGCTGGAGCAAGAAAGTCAAACAACAAAAGAAGAAAGACAAATGTCGAAAAAAAACAGAAAAGATTAACTGATGGAGCAGCAGGAAATTGTTAATAAATAAATAATTGTGTGTTAAGAATTGGAAAATAATTATAAAAGTAAATAATTGAATATGTGCATTATATTTCATATTGACAATGATGTCATTTCCAGCCAGGACCGTTAGTTTTTTTTGTGATGCAATATTGAAGCGAAACAGTTTTTTGACCGTGTAACATTTTTCCAGTTAATTTTGTTATTAAACTTTACCTAAAGAAAGTTTCTGGACTACGGAATGTTATTCAAGTTCAAATCACGCTTATACATGAGGAAGAAGCAAGAAGTATAAAAATTTGACGGATTGCTATCACAAAGAAAGTCAAAAAACTCGCAGTGAAAATGGAAAACTAAAGTGAAATTGTGCGGAAGGTGCGCACTTGAATCGACGGTAAAGACATCATCAAGGAATCAACGTCGGTGTTTGAACACTGAAATGTTTAAAGATTGTGGAGTATGAATAGTGGACAGTGCTTTATTCTCCAGTGGATTTAAAACTGCGTCACAGAGAAGAACGTCGCTACTTGTTAAAGTTCGGTTCTTTGATTGAGGTAACGGACTTTAAATCAGCTATAAAAAAGGCAATGCATGTTTGAAGAAACTGAAATGTATACGATTGATACAGAAAGGTGTTTTGCATACTTTTAATCGTCTGCAAGCAGTTTGTGCATTGATGGAATTAAGATGGCTGAAGAGGGAGAGGACGTTGCACTTTCTGAACACAAGAGGGCGCCTAAACCTACTGAAAGAGCGTTGGAAGAGCAGCTTCACCGACGCATTGGACTAAGAAGGGCGAAATTATCTGCTCTTACCAGTAAAAGCAAAGCCATTGAAAAGTTGATGATTGATGAAGAAAATCTGCAGAATGTACAAGAGTTGATGCAACTTGACTTTGCACAATTGCTAAATGAATTTACTGAGATAAATTTGCAAGTTCAAGATCTTTTGCCTGAAGATGAAAAGATTGCAGATCAACAAAAATTGGTTTCAGCCTAAATTGGACTCCCTGAGAGATTTTGAAAAGAAAACAGAAAACTGGATAGCTGCTGTTGGTGATAAAAAAGGCCAAAAAGACAATGTTGATATGGAGGATGATGTTAGTCCTCACGACAGTGCCTCACAGGTATCTGCAAACAAGAGTGAATCTAAAAAACATGATTCAGATGTTGGAAGTGGATCAGTTTCCTCCTCAGTATCATCAGCTTGCGCACGAGTTGAATCAAAACGTGCAGCTCTGCTAGCAAGGGCAGCATCCCTTAAGAAGAAACAACAACTTGAAATTGAAAAAATGCAGCTCAGAGCAAAAATGTAGGAATTTGAAATAGAAACAGCTCTGAGTGGCCTCAGATCAAGTCTGATGATGGTAAAGCTTTGAGTGCATATGCTCTGTTCCTGATTGGTTGTCGGAATACAATGGAAGATGGAGAGTTCATGGAGGAAATGGACAATCCTAGCAATATGAGAGTTATACTTTCAAAACTACCATTCAAGATGAAAGAAAGGTGGCGATCAGAAGCTTACGACATCAAAGAGAGACAAGGAGTCAGAGCAAGATTCACTCATTTAGTTGACTTCATTGATCGTCAAGCTAAAGTGGCCATGGACCCTCTCTTTGGTGACATACTGGACCATCGCAATGTTGTAATAGCAAAGGGGAATCAGAAAGAAAAGTATCCTACTAAAAAAGGAGTAATAAAGAGCAGCTTTGCAACCAACATTTGCAAGGAGGAAAGGATGCCTCAAATTGTGTCCAGGAAACAAGTCAGTCCCCCGAAGAGCCTCAACGCCTTTGAAAAACCATGTATGTTTTGCACCAAGGATCACGCTCTAGAGTCATGTAGTGAAATAAAAGAGCAGCCACATAATGTACGTGTGGATTTCCTGAAGTCTAAAGGCTTATGTTTTGGATGCTTAACACAAGGCCATCTTAGCAAGACTTGCAAAAAGAGAATGGAATGTAAAGAATGTTCTCAAAAACACCCAGACATTCTACACATTAAAGATAACCAAAAAGGTATAAAAGATGTTTAAACACAAGAACAGAAGATCTCATGTGCCCAAGTCTCCCTTAACCACCAATCAAGTGAGAACACAGAGTGTGGAGGAGATAACTGTGTGCTTTCAATAGTGCCAGTAAAAGTCAAGTCGAAGAAGAGTGACAGATATGTAGAAACATATGCTTTCTTGGATGCAGGAAGCACAGCTACATTTTGTACTGGTGAACTGCAAAGGAAACTGAACCTGAAAGGGAAGCCAACTCAAATTCTACTGAGCACTATGTGTCAAAATAAAACAGGTGAGCAGAAGTTAGTAAACAGTTTCATTCTCACAGACTTGGAAGTGTGTGCACTGGAAGACACAAAATATTACGAGTTACCTAAAGTCTTCACACACAGCAGTATCCCTGTTCAAAGCGAGAACATTCCCAAACAAGAACACATAAAAAAAATGGCCATACTTAAGCGAAGTAAGCATACCTAATATTGATGCAAATGTAGACCTTCTGATTGGAGCCAACAATGCAAAAGCGATGGAGCCATGGTACATCATAAACAGTCAACAGGGTGGACCTTATGCTGTGAAAACGGCACTGGGTTGGGTGGTGAATGGACCCATCAAGAAAGAAAGAAACACTGCAGAAAAGTCCAAACTGCCACATCATACAGTTAATCGTCTCTCAGTGGTGGAGATAGAGAAATTGTTGATTCAACAGTACAACACAGATTTCCCAGAGCGACACTATGAGGAGAAAGAGGAAATGTCAATGGAGGACAAACAGTTCATGCAGTCAGTGCAGGAAAAGACTAAGTTTGAGAATGGGCATTACTGTGTAAGACTACCCCTGAGAAATGAAGCAATCAAAATGCCAAATAATCGATGTGTTGCTGAACTGCGAGCTGCTAACATGAAAAGAAAGCTTCAAAAGAACTCAAGTTTGCTTGAAGATTACTGTAGCTTCATGAAAAGTATAATAGACAAAGGATATGCAGTTAAAGTTCCCCCCGAACAGCTTGTTTGCAATGACAACAGAGTCTGGTACATACCACACCACGGGGTGTACCACCCAAAGAAAAAGAAAATAAGAGTGGTTTTTGATTGTACTGCTTCATTTCAAGGCATGTCCTTGAACAGCCAATTGCTACAAGGTCCGAACCTCACAAACACACTCATTGGTGTCCTTACCAGATTTAGGGAAGAACCAATAGCCATGATGGCAGATGTGGAGTCGATGTTCTATCAGGTGAGGGTTCCTGAGGATGCAGATCTGCTTCGTTTTCTTTGGTGGCCAGAGGGCAATTTGAATGCACCTATAGAAGAATTTAGGATGATGGTGCACCTATTCGGAGCCACGTCGTCACCTAGCTGCGCCTCTTATGCACTGAAAAGGACTGCTGAGGACAGAAAAGAAGTAGCATCTCCGAAGGCTGTTGAGACAGTTATACACAATTTTTATGTGGATGACTGCCTGAAATCTGTGTCTACAGAACAAGAAGCTATTGACTTAGCAAGTGATGTTCGGAAGTTGTGCGCTGAAGGAGGTTTCTGCCTAACCAAGTGGGTAAGCAATAGTAGGAAAGTACTATTGTCTATTCCAGAAGAACAAAGGGCCAGTGGAATAAAGGACCTTGACTTAGATCAGGATTTTCTGCCTATCGAGAGAGCACTTGGCATCCAGTGGTGTACAGAAAATGACGCTTTCACATATAAGATCAAGGTACAAGAGAAGCCATTCAGTAGGAGAGGTATTCTCTCGGTTGTTAACTCAACTTATGACCCTCTTGGGTTTCTGGTGCCACTCATCTTACCAGTCAAGCTTCTTCTGAGGGATATGTGCAAACAAGGATATGGATGGGACGAAGAGATTGAGGGTAAACGAGCTGATCAATGGGTCAAATGGCTTGAAGATTTAAATCACCTCTCAGACTTTCGGATCAAAAGGTGTGTAAAACCAGAAAAGTTTGGTAACACAACAGAAGTGCAACTGCATCATTTCTCTGATGCAAGTGAGAGTGCGTATGGCACAGCAACTTATCTGGTACTTACAAATGAACAAAATCAGAAACATTGTTCCTTGTTGATAGGAAAGTCAAGAGTTAGCCATCTCAAACAAATCACAATCCCTAGACTTGAGCTGACAGCAGCAACCATAGCCGTCAAAGTAGACAAAATACTAAGACAAGAGCTTCAAATTCCACTACAGCAGTCGGTTTTTTGGACAGATAGCACTACAGTGCTCAGCTACATTGGCAATGATAGTGCACGCTTCAAAACATTTGTAGCAAACAGGATCTCACTCATACGGGATGCTACTACTTCATTACAATGGAGGTTTGTCAAATCAGCACATAATCCTGTAGATCAAGCTACTAGAGGTCTTAAAGCAAAGGACTTTGTGCAAAAAGAAAGATGGTTTAAAGGGCCCAAATTTTTGTGGAAACCAGAAGAAGAATGGCCACAAAGCCGAGATCAAATTAATCAAGGAACACAACAAGACCCTGAAATCAAAGGTGAAATCAAAGTCAATGTTCTTAACATTAAAGAAGGCAAGGACATTGTAAGCAAGCTAACTGATTTCTACTGAAGCTGGTTTCGTCTGAAAAAGGCAGTGGCATGGATGATAAGACTAAAAGAAACACTTTTACAATTATGTAAAGTAAGGAGACAATTTCAAGAGTCCATTGCACAATCAGAGAAAGACCCAGAAAAACAAGCATATCTTCTACAGGAGCAAATGCAAAAATACAGATCAACAATGGAGAAAAGGTCATTGAGCCTGGAAAACCTGAACCAAGCAGAAATTCAGCTCATTCAATTCAGTCAAAAACAACATTTTCAGGATGAAATTGAGGCTCTGAGAAAGAATATTCCTGTTAAGAAACGAAGTAAGTTGTTCAAGCTTGACCCTGTACTTCAGGATGGGATACTAAGAGTGGGAGGTAGGCTCAACTTATCCACAAATGTGCAATTTGTCGCAGACTCAATGGAAGAGTTGGTGAGCAAAAAATGGCAAGCTTGCCAGAAGACCGCTTGCTACCTAATAAACCCCCTTTCACGAACGTGGGCGTAGATTACTTTGGACCCTTCGACATAAAACGGGGTCGGAGTACAGTAAAAAGGTATGGAGTGTTGTTCACTTGCCTAACAATCAGAGCAGTACACATTGAGATAGCGGATAGTTTGAACACTGATTCATGCATAAACGCTATGAGACGTTTTATAAGTAGAAGAGGACAGGTGTCAGTCATGCGCTCAGACAATGGAACACATTTTGTCGGCGCAGAAAGAGAATTGCGAGAAGCACTGAGGAACCTGGACCATAACAAAATTGAAAACACCATGCTACAGAAGGGGATTAAATGGATCTTCAACAGTCCAGCTGCTTTTCATCAAGGTGGGGTTTGGGAGCGTCAAATCCATACTGTAAGAAAGATACTCAACGCTCTCTTAAAGGAACAGACTATTAATGATGACAGTCTTCATACCATCATGTGCGAGGTGGAAAGCATTATCAACAACAGACCGATAACTAGTACCTCAGAAGATCCAAATGACCTTGAGCCTCTGACACCTAACCACTTACTGTTGCTGAAAACTCAACCCAGCTTACCACCAGGTGTCTTTAATAAGGAGGATCCAATACCTTGCTGATTTGTTCTGGAGCAGATGGACTCATGAGTACCTGCCCATTCTACAAGAACGCAGTAAATGGTCAAAATTAAAAAGGAACTTTGAAACTGGTGATGTGGTTCTAATTGTGGACAGTTCTTCCCCTCGCAATTCATGGATAATGGGAAGAGTAATTCAAACCATACCAGACTCCAGTGGAACTGTACGCCGTGTAAAGCTAAAGACAAAACAAATGTACTGGAGAGACCTGTAAATAAGTTGTGCTTAATTCAAGAAGCAATTTAAGCATGAGGACTAACAAGGAACTATCAAGAGTAAAGATAACTAAAGAAACATGTGGAAGAACTAAGTAGCTATTTCTTATGCATAAATGTCCAAGTATAAGGGCTCTTAGTATTAATGTCTATAATAATTGTTTGTTCTCCTGCCCAACCAATTAGGGGCCGGATGTGTAAGAGCCATATGTTATTCATTTTATTTGTTTTTTATATAGATGTGGAATAAATAAATAATTGTGTGTTAAGAATTGGAAAATAATTATAAAAGTAAATAATTGAATATGTGCATTATATTTCATATTGACAATGATGTCATTTCCGGCCAGGACCGTTAGTTTTTTTTGTGATGCAATATTGAAGCAAAACAGTTTTTTGACCGTGTAACATTTTTCCAGTTAATTTTGTTATTAAACTTTACCTAAAGAAAGTTTCTGGACTACGGAATGTTATTCGAGTTCAAATCACGCTTATACATGAGGAAGAAGCAAGAAGGATAAAAATTTGACGGATTGCTATCACAAAAATGATGAAGATGCTGAAAGAAGTGATTGAATTGGTTAACTTTAATTTGGAGTTGCAGTCTCTTGCTAATTATATCAAAGCTTTGAGATTGCAAACTTCTGTTGCAAAACCAGAAAAGCCTTAAAAGCTAACAGTGAGATGTACAATTTGTTAGATGGGACACTTAAAAGGCAGTAATAAGGAATGCATGATGTTAAAATTTGCTCAACAGTTAAACCAGTCACGTATTCCTGCTTTTTTGCTAGCTGAATGATGATTGTGCGAGGAAGTGCATTTTGCAGCTATGTTGCAGTATGGACTTTCTTTCTAAATGCTGTATTGTGATATGTTTTATCCTATCATAAAAGAAATGAGGCTATGCAGTTTAGAAATAGTTATTTTTACTTAGCTTGTAACGGTTTAATATTAAAGCTAGAGATAGATTAATTTGCTTTAATGAAAGAAAATAAAGCAGCAATTACTTAATATGAACATCTGCTGATGAGGGGATGCTACAAAAGAAAATGTCACACTTCCTGTATCCATAGAAACGTGTGTATGCGTGTGACTGTGAGTGTGAGTGTTTTTTCACCGAAAAAGGCATCTGGAAAAAAGGATGTTGTTTTTGAGACTATATAATGTTATGGTTTGAACACATCCCTCACCGCTTCCCTGGGTGAAGACTTACGCTATTTACTTTTTGTTATTATTTGCTTATGAGTTATTGTTTAAATAAAGCGAAACCATTTCAAATGGTGATGCGTTCAAAATCTTTTAAACAAGTCTCTGAGTAATTTATTATGAGTAAATCTGTACTACCTCAGAGAGAACAACAAAGATAAGAGCGATGGTTTATGTTGCTTTTGCTCTTGGAAAACAAAGATGTGCATAGAGGTTTTATGTATATTTCTTCAGCCAGGATAACAACTCACTTGAGCATCTGTTTGATTATGGAATAAAAATGTTAAAATAAAATTCAAGGCACAGTATTAAAGTCTCAGAAGCACAAAATGAACAATGACCATCATAAGATGACAGTACATGAAAACAGCTAAAGATGAAACACTCACCTCAAATAATATTTGTAGGTCTTTCTATTTCCTCCTCTGAAACCATTGTGTTGAACAGCAGCTCTGAAATGTCTTTTTGCTCCTGTAACAGCTCATTTTTGTCTTTGGGTCACTATATTTCTCACAGATTTCAGCTCGTCATAAATCAGATACAGATAAAGTAGCACAGAAGATTACATTCATGTGAGAGAGACTAAAAAGCAGACCCGAAACAAGAATAGGCAGGGTAAAAGACTGAAAAGCAGAAGTAAGTGTAGAAAAAGAGGAAGTCAAACAAAAAGAAAGTAAAAGATGAAAACAGAAGTTAATCAAAGATTATTATTTCAAAATGCAATTTTGGAAAATTGATCAGAAATACAGTTTACATTGATATTTTGATATCCACAAAGGATGAGTAAGAGCACTTGAAAATGCAGTTTGTTTTGGTGGTCTGTTTTAGACATTCTGCTGGCGGTGGGTAGCTTTGCATAAAATTAAAGAATTAAAGAGAGAGCACCCAGATGGGAGAAGGGATTGCAAAGAGGCAAACTCACAGTAATATCTGACAGAGATCATGATATAATATAACAGTTCCCCAATTTGTTTATATAATAGACAACATAAAGGCTCTCTAATTCCCCTTCTCTTAACATTAAATTAGCATTTTTCTCATTCCACTTAAGATCAGCACATTCAACAATTCTATTCATCAAGGCACTTTCGAGCATCCTTTACCAAGTTGTGAACCAAGGCAAAAATCATTCTGTGTAGTCGCTACTTCTAGGGTTGCCACCCATCCCTTAAAATACGGAATCGTCCCGTATTTGAGAATAAAATAGCGCGTCCGTTTTGAATCAATGCGGGACGGGGTTTGTCCCATATTATCGGAGTTGTCTTCAATGCAGCATCTCATGCAAATCATCCCATCGGCATTCTGTGAAGACTCGTCCTATTCTGCCCCTGATTGGGTAATACCCGCTGCCATCGTTGGATTGATTGGTTTGTTTCAGGTTCACGGCCAATCAGAGTCGGAGGAAGGCGGGTCTCTTGGCAGAGAGTTGATTTCAAAGAATAGCGGAGGCGAGTAACCCCAGAGTGCAGTCTGGACGATGGGGTGGGGCGACACTTTTCCCCGCCTTTGACATTTTGCTCCGAGCCAGCAGGGGGCAGTTTGCGTAGAAATAAACAGAATGGTGCCAACTGCAGCAGCAGAGTAATAACGCTATTCCACGTTGATTGCATGAGGTGAGTAAAAGTGGCTGTGTAAATATCTTATAATATTAAATGTGATGTGATATTTATCCATTGTACGTTCAATTTGAATAATTATTGTTAATAATTGTTATAAATTGCTCATTTTATTGTTCTTTGTGGATTGTAACAGTACACTCTGTACATGGCTTTAGTTCTTAGGTTTGATTTTACAGAGGTATGCCATTACATTTGTCAAGTTATTTGAACAGACATGCATGATTATTGTGTGTATATTATTATTTTTCAGGATGACATGATCAGGAGGTGGTGGTGTTCTGTTCTCCTCCTGGACAGCTTCACTCCGCAAATGTATGTAGCTGTTTGAATGTTGCTACATGAAACATTACTCTGTACTATATCTAGCAATATACCTAGCTCTTGACATTTGTTCTTTTAGAGCTCAACCACTGAGGGGAGGAACTTCACCATTCAAAAGACAATGTCTTCAGGCAGAGTCCAGCAAAGCAGGTTATTTGTGCACATACATTTATTAAGAACTAATCATTACATGTGTGTACATGCAGAGGTATTTTATTTATTACAGCTACATAGTTGTTCAGATATGAAATTGGGATTATGTACAAGTACTATATTGGTCAACATCGTGTATTATTTTATATATAGCTATCAGTTAACATTTCATCTTAATTCATTTTCAGACAGCAGCGAGTGTTTTAAATAACTTCTGTTTGCGATCTAATGTGGATTTTGTTCACCATATAAGACAGAAATATTTATATTCAATGTAAAAGATCTTCATGTGGATCATGCATACAAATATATACAAATATCTCACTGGATTATTACAATTAATGGCAAAATGAATGTGTGGAAATGTAAACTAATATATCCTACTGACACACTACAGCAAAAGATATAAATAATTGGCTTAAAACAATTTTTTTCAATGTGAAAATACTAACATGCCTAATACTTCTGCACAGTACTGTATATATTAACATTTTATTAGTGGTATTATAAAAGAATGAGTATGCAGTTGTGACAACAATCTATAGAGTTTGTTTAAAGCAAGGTTGTCTGTAGTCAGTGTTTATATAATGTTTAATAACTTTTATATACTTGTATAAATAAACCTATGTATGTTTTCGAATCAACAGCTTCCCCTGGAAATCCTCAGTGAAGTTATTTTGTCAGTGGGTGACTCTGCATATTTGACACTTTCTCTGGTTTGCAGATGGTTTAGGGATGTGGTCACTCAAGAAGTTTTCCGGAAAGCGGCACACTTTGCCTGGCTAGACAGTAAGATTTCCCCCTGTTTAATGCTCATTCTCCAATTGAACTTTGTAGTATGAGGCTGTTAAACTTTTATTATTATTATTATTATTATCTTTCCTGTATTTTGTCTTTACACTATAAGTTGTGGCCAGCTGGAAGAATTGTCCTCCTGTCTACCAGAACGAGTTCAGACAGATGTACAACCCAAATTCCGGAAAAGTTGGGACGTTTTTTAAATTTTAATAAAATGAAAACTAAAGGAATTTCAAATCACATGAGCCAATATTTTATTCACAATAGAACATAGATAACGTAGCAAATGTTTAATTTTACACTTTTATCCACTTAATTAGCTCATTTAAAATTTAATGCCTGCTACAGGTCTCAAAAAAGTTGGCACGGGGGCAACAAATGGCTAAAAAAGCAAGCAGTTTTGAAAAGATTCAGCTGGGAGAACATCTAGTGATTAATTAAGTTAATTGATATCAGGTCTGTAACATGATTAGCTATAAAAGCTTTGTCTTAGAGAAGCAGAGTCTCTCAGAAGTAAAGATGGGCAGAGGCTCTCCAATCTGTGAAAGACTGCGTAAAAAATTTGTGGAAAACTTTAAAAACAATGTTCCTCAACGTCAAATTGCAAAGGCTTTGCAAATCTCATCATCTACAGTGCATAACATCATCAAAAGATTCAGAGAAACTGGAGAAATCTCTGTGCGTAAGGGACAAGGCCGGAGACCTTTATTGGATGCCCGTGGTCTTCGGGCTCTCAGACGACACTGCATCACTCATCGGCATGATTGTGTCAATGACATTACTAAATGGGCCCAGGAATACTTTCAGAAACCACTGTCGGTAAACACAATCCGCCGTGCCATCAGCAGATGCCAACTAAAGCTCTATCATGCAAAAAGGAAGCCATATGTGAACATGGTCCAGAAGCGCCGTCGTGTCCTGTGGGCCAAGGCTCATTTAAAATGGACTATTTCAAAGTGGAATAGTGTTTTATGGTCAGACGAGTCCAAATTTGACATTCTTGTTGGAAATCACGGACGCCGTGTCCTCCGGGCTAAAGAGGAGGGAGACCTTCCAGCATGTTATCAGCGTTCAGTTCAAAAGCCAGCATCTCTGATGGTATGGGGGTGCATAAGTGCATACGGTATGGGCAGCTTGCATGTTTTGGAAGGCTCTGTGAATGCTGAAAGGTATATAAAGGTTTTAGAGCAACATATGCTTCCCTCCAAACAACGTCTATTTTAGCAGGACAATGCAAAACCACATACTGCAGCTATAACAACAGCATGGCTTCGTCGTAGAACAGTCCGGGTGCTAACCTGGCCTGCCTGCAGTCCAGATCTTTCACCTATAGAGAACATTTGGCGCATCATTAAACGAAAAATACGTCAAAGACGACCACGAACTCTTCAGCAGCTGGAAATCTATATAAGGCAAGAATGGGACCAAATTCCAACAGCAAAACTCCAGCAACTCATAGCCTCAATGCCCAGACGTCTTCAAACTGTTTTGAAAAGAAAAGGAGATGCTACACCATGGTAAACATGCCCCGTCCCAACTATTTTGAGACCTGTAGCAGAAATCAAAATGGAAATGAGCTCATTTTGTGCATAAAATTGTAAACTTTCTCAGTTTAAACATTTGCTATGTTATCTATGTTCTATTGTGAATAAAATATTGGCTCATGTGATTTGAAAGTCTTTTAGTTTTCATTTTATTAAAATTTAAAAAACGTCCCAACTTTTCCGGAATTCGGGTTGTACAGCATCAGGGAATGCTTGCAGTGCAGAGCCCTTTTCAAGTTTAACCCACCAGGGTACAGGGAAGAGGCCGTCGTGGTGATCTTCTGGGCTTTTGTTTACACAGGATTTTGTTCTAAGGACTGTTTTTTTGTTTTGTTTTTTTGCGGCATGAAACATATTTGTGTGTTCATTGAAGGGAAATATAGAATGAACTGAGATCAACTGGTTTTGATGTATTAATTGATGTCATTCAAAGTTTAACTTTGCAGTGTATAATGTTTTAATAAAAAAGCTATGGCAAACACGTGCATGACAACAGGTTTCAGTCATTTACATCAGTCTATCATTCTTTAAGGTTTCTCATATTTGATGGTAACATCATTTGCTATGCATTGCTCATAATGAATTATTAATTTAGTTGTGACAATTCGGTGTAATTTTTCAATTACCAATGATTTTGATAAACAATGAAGTGTTTAAAGGGGTGATTAAATGTATTATGTTTTTATATAGAAGCGGGTAACTAAATAAATTCAGGATTAATGAGGTTTTCAGTAGTGCAGTTCAGAAAACAAATAACAGAAAGTGACGAGTGTTTTTGGGCAAGTTCTTTAGAACCTGTATAGTTCCTTCCTTGCAAAAAGTAACCATGGACTTATTGTAGTAAAAATATTTGTTGGCATATTATTTACCATGTGCTGTAATTATAAAAACACCATAGTTTAACTATAGTTTTTGTAGCAGAACCATGGTTAATTTTCGTAGGGGCTAAGGGAATGTTCAGTATATTATTGGTGACGTTCAGAGACTGGTGACAATTTGTTACACACACACACACACACACACACACATACATACATATATATATAATTTGAATATATAAATCAAGGTACTCCATGACTATCTACATAACCATACTTCGCATTATATTGCCGTGACATTTTAAAAAACCAGCGAGTAATGCCGAGGTAGCGCCTACAGCCGTTGAGGGAGTAATTGTAAATTAGACCATTTATTTCTGTTCTGTTCGTCGTAATCCAAAACTCTTTGTATTTATACGGGATGTTGTGGAAACGCAACAATAAATGCAAAAACACAACATTTATATTTGCTTTTTAATTTATATTAAAACTTTATTCATCTGAGTGTCTACTTCCGCATTCCAATCTTGCTCACAGCGTCATAATTCTCTATACCAATAAGCTGTAAAATCGTCACTCATCTGTACACCAATAAGCTCATCTTAATCATAAACCAATAACCGTTTGCTCCGCCCCAACGTGTCGCCCCGCCCCATCGTCCAGACTGCACTCTGGGCTACTACGCGGAGGCTGCTCCAGATACACTCCGCGTCCAGCGCTGAAACGAAAGCGGAAGCAGAAGTACCAACGAAAGTGGGAAGAATCAAATACTTGGTTGGAAAGTGTCAGCGGAACTGAGTATCAAGCACAATTTGTTGGCGAGTGTTCTCTGTTATGCACGGTGGCTTGTCAGATGTGCGACAGCATTCCTCGGGAGAACAATATTCATACACTTTACAATAAGGTTCATTTATTAAACATTAGTTTATTTATTTAATTTTTATTTATCTTTGTTAATGTTAGTTAATAGAAAAAAAGCTGTTCATTGTTTGTTCATGTTAGTTCAGTGCATTAACTAATATTAACAAGATTTTAATTTAATTTAAGTATTATTAAATGTGGAAATTAACATGAACAAAGTTGAACAATTGCTGTATAAGTGCAGATCATTATTAGTTAATGTTAATTAATGTAGTTAACGTGTTACCGATTTGTTTATTATGGTTAAGGTGTACAGTCAGACACATAAGCATTATTTTAATAAGAGACAAGAGAGATATATTTAATAATACAAATATAGTGCCTAAGTGAAGCAAATAAACAACTAATTTAAATGATTGCATTATTCAATAGGCTACTGTAGAATTAACAATAGACTATATAAAATAAATGAACTTACCAATAATAATAATAAAAAAAATTGTGTGTTTTACATGAATTTAGAAATGTTTGTAGATCGATTATTTAGTATGTGGTTTCACTATTTGCATGGTGTTACTGTCTGCAAACAATGACAAATATTTGATCCAAAATCTGTGTTCACGCTGCCTTATACAATTACTAAAGTTCATTAGCAATTAATATTTTTATGAAAACATGTTTTAAGTTGTGATTTACCACAACTGTTCTTACAAGTTCTAGTTTCCTTCACATAATTCTCTATCAAAACATAAGATCTTAGTCTGCGAACAAATTAAATGGTTTGCATTTCACTGTTCACATATTTGTTTTTTTTTTAAATACCTCTTTATCCCCAACCGGATATGCTTAATGTATGAGACCTTAACAAGGACAGTCAGATTCGGGCTAATATAAGAACTAACCCCTAATGTCACCTGGATGTCTGCTGGGTTGAGGACTTGCTACAGCTCTTAGATTTTTAATGTCAGGTGGACTTCTTGATGTGGGCCAATTTTTCAACTCATCTCATTTGTGCTACACTTTTAATTTTAGCTTGTCTTATTAATAATTATATTGTAAAAATCAAGTTAATCTAAAAAAAATAACTTTTAAAGTCTTTATCAGTGCTATAGACCTATGCAGTAACTCGAGTCAACTAAAACAACAACATTATCAGTAATGTCAAACAAATACACAAAAATACATCTTCTGATACATCTAAACCACGTGGTAATCTGTTCGTTCCATGCTGTATCAGAGTGAGGTCAGGATGATTTAATCAGTCTCTTTTTCCTGCTAAGAGTTGCTCCTCAATCTTTCCTTGATTCCAGCAGGCTCTTGATCAGTTGGAGCACACAGCGGGCTTTTAATCCACCAGTTGAATTTGCTCATTCTCCTCGCTGGTCCCCATAAGGGACTCTTCTGTCCTCATTACAACGACATTGAGGAACACCGAAGCCATGTTTCTCACTGTCACTCGGACAGTCCAGATTGGTGGAGTAAACCATCCTTGATATCAGAAGAACTACCTGTGATAGGAGATCTTAAAATGCTTTACCTGTGAGGAAAAAATCGTGTGGACTGCGGCTGTCCATTTTCCCAATAACAGCAGTAAAGTGAGAGGACTAGAACCCATATCATTCCAATTTCAAACAATATTAATTATTTATTTATTTATTTTTCATCTGATTTCTTTCCTCTTCCCCCTGTATACCACGTTGAAGTGGTATACACTAAATTTCAATTCAACTCAACTATTTGTTTTTTTGTTTCAAATAATCTCACTATCCTCAAATAATTTCTTAAACATGAACTTTTTATTCAGGCTTTTAACCTATCAATATCTGTTTTCCTGTGGAACACTCAGCCCACATGTAACATGTTAACAAGCACAATGTATTTCATAAATATGACACATAGACAGATTGATGAAGTCTATCATGACATCCTGAAAAGGAAAAATAAAAAGTTGAGTGTGGGGTGGACAGGGCAAGCCTTGTTGCTCTGCGTTCCTGCACAGGTGGGGCACTGGTTTTCTTTTCTTTCTGCCACAAAAACAATATCCCAGGCCAGGATAATTGGCCAAATCAAACCACCAAGTCTTTCTCAAAAGAAACAATTTCGGTAACAACAGAAGCTGCTCAACGTAGGCACTGTGGCATTCACCTTGCAACAGTGTCTAAACGTTGGACTAAAATAGTTGGACGATGTCCATCACAAGGGGGTAGAATTTCTTATTGTGCATAACCCCAAAATTTTATACATAATATATATGCCATTATTGAAAGAACCAGTTTAAATTTCTTAGATACAAATTACCTGTGTACTTTTTAGTTTTGACTTTTCTAGTTTTTCTATTGCTAATGAGCTGCTCTAAAAGATTGGAGATCTCCACGTAATCTTGGATCCATGGCCATGGTCCACAGCCTCTTGGTTTGACAGCATTTGTGATTTGACAAGCCTCAAGAAATGGAGTGACTAGTATCATTTCTTTACAAGTCATATTTTGATCTTGGACGCTTTGTGTCCCTCTACTCCCTCTAATAGAAATATTGGAACATCTATGTTTATCAGTTTTACAAGAAGCTGTTTACACCAGAGTCTAAACTCTCCCTATATTTCACAGTAAGTCCTCTCTATATTAAATCCAGTCCAAGTTTTAGCTGATTGAGAAATCAAGCAATGTTTTCAGACTTCTCCATTCCAGCCCCTCCTAGAAGTGTCGGATTACTCTTTCAGGGGGTGTAGCTGATCGCTCCTCAGCCTTTCCTGTTCTCCACAGCCATAATGTCTCTTTCTTCGTGTTGTCTCGCCCTTTGGCAGCTGCCCAAGATATCGACTTGTTTCTTCCATAAAATGAACACTAAAGGGAAGCGCATTATAAACTTTGACCACAACTGCATAAAGCAATCTCTGATATGGTCAGTCATCTTGTGCAATTGTCAAAATCTAAGGAATCTCTTCCAGTTAACAACCGTTATTTAGTTTATTTTAATAAGCAAGTTCTTCTTTGCTGGAAAAAGAGCACGCAATTCTTTCTTTGCAGGATGCAGAAAAGAGCAGTAACCTATTCTGTCTGATATGAGCATTTCCTATAACTATAATTCTTATAAATACATCAGCATGATGCATTGTATTATAACTTCAGACTGAAATCTTGTAAATAGTCTACCAAATATAACAACCATATAGTCACTCAATCTTGTTCCCATTGATCACAATGCACAAGTTATTTTAGTTAACACAAAAACTATAGTCTCAATCTCCACAATATTTCAGGCTGTCCCCCATGTATAACAGACACAAACTTCATGCTCGTAAAGATAAGATGTAATGCAAACCATCTCTCTGAAAACATCTATTTAACATAACAGTATTTGTTTATTCATCAATATAATTCCCTTGTGGCTCCCTCTGTTCATATAAACTGGCCTTTAACTTTTCAGAAGCAATACTTAACTCAAATGTCCTAAAATAATTCAGGCAAATCATCTAAATACAGTTTTCATTTCTGATCTATACATTGTTGTCCCTCTAATGAGTAAGCTACAGTCCTAATTTTGGCTTTGTTGGTTACAGACATATAGGCGTTCTTCCATTTCCCTTCTGATTGCACATACTGACATTGCGTATTGAAAATATGCCTAATGGAAACACACCAATCTCGCAAAAACAGTCAATGAGAAAAATGAATAATTTGCAAAACTGCAGTGGAAACTGTGTTTTCGCATTTAAAAGGTCACATGTATACAAAAAAAAAGTCATATAATTCTTCAGTGTACTATAACCTCCAAAAAATATAACCAAACTATAACCTTCATACGTTCTCCATTAAAAGGGCTTTCCCTACCATTAATGCTTAGTCAATTTACACTGCACATGTCTGCAGTGCAGTGTGGCTCTGAAGCTGCGCACGGCCACTCTGGACAATGATTGTGACAAACGCGGCGCTCTGCTTCTGTAAAGATACTTCCATACGCCACCTTTGAATAAATAAAGTCAAAATCCGTTACCATGACTTCCCTGCTAACACATAACGTATCAGTTATGTAACGTATTGGTAATTTTTGGTAATTCCGTGACTTACCAATTGACAATGTAACTACGACGTCGCATGCCTGTAATTTTATTACCATCACATTATTAACTCACAACGTTGTCAGTATGTCGTCCTAACATTTTAATGTTACCAAGCACGTCCCAGATAGGTACTTTATTGGTAATATACTGGTAACTTCGTGACTTCCTGCCAATGATATTATTGTTGATTGTATTGTAAAGATGCAACATTTATTATTTATAAACGATTGATGCGATATCAATTCAAAAGATGGGTCAATAATTTATTTTGAGAGGCAAAAGTACTTGATTGAGTCAGATGTTCTGTCTGTCTCAAACTTAGCTAACCACGTGTAGGTTAAGCTGCCCCAGTCTTCTCTTTACCCGCTCTCACTCGCTCACTTTTAAAATTAATTACATTTTTATTTTTATCTTGTTGTCTGTCTTTAACATGACATGGCTTCTTCTGGTAAGACTCCTTGCATTTAAACATACTCCACATGGTTTCTGGACATTAGAGTGGACAATCACAAGTGTCTATGATGTGAACACACAAAATACACATTTATAATAGGCATGCATGTATGTATGTATGAATGCAAATCTCTAAGTCTCTAAGTAAAAAGATTTGAACTGCACACTCACTCAAGTATTTTGTCAAATAATACATAAATACATCATGCATGATAAAACCCACATTAAAAACGTTGGTCCCATATGGTTTGAATGTAGATTTTTGTTTGAGTTGTTTCTTCTTAATGAGATGATCTAATTCTCTAATGTATATCTTAATATACAGTTTTCTTTAAAATAGCTTACTGATCTGGACAAATGTATGTGCACCTAATGTGTGTTTTATCATACTATTTCTTTAGTTCTTTAACTTGTATCTCATAAAGGTGTGTGTTTGCTTTAGCTACTTCAGAAAATTCAAATCTCTCTTTCTAAACTTGTATAAACTAAAAACACCCATCTTTTTATCTCTTCAGGGGAAGAAATCATATCTATACAGAGAGGTTGCAACTTACCTGCACTCAACAGATGCACCTCCTGCTGTTCCCTATTTCACTGTCCTTTCAAGTCCTTAAAGAAAAATAAAAGCTTCTAAAAAAAATCTTCAGCTTTACTTTTCTAGGGCAGTCATCCATAAAGGTAGCGTCATTTATGATTGATTTTGTTTTTCTAAAAATATTGTAATGAATGGTAATGTTAAATGGATGCATGATTAATGTTTTGGTTTACTCAAATAAAGCAATGTCAACACTGTCAGGGCACGATGCATAAAAGTTTAACAAATAAATTGTGCTGTGTCTTTCCCTGAAACATTAAGATGATCACATGAAGTAGGAATGTAACCAAGACAGCAGAGCGGGAGCACTTTGACAGCAGGATAAAAAAAACTATTAAAGAAGAGTGGCAAGCCATAAGAGAGTAATCTACAGCAGGGGTTCTTAACCTTTTTGATGTCGGGGCCCAAATTTTACAGTACAAAGTGGCCCAGGGCCCAATCAAATATTACCACTGTATTGGTTTATTGATCTCACGCTTGGTTTGATTTGTATTCAATAACTAAATGAAATCCACTTGCAGTTTAACAGTTCATTATTATGGTGTATATAAACCTGCACATACAACAAGATGCCAAACACACAACAGTTCAGGGAACAAATCAATCCGTGTGCGTCACGACTCATTGTGTTTTCACACAGGACACGTTTGCAGTCCGCTACTGATCCGGGGCCGTTTAGTCCACAAACACAACATTTGTTCATTATTTTATATTTCAAATCATGTAAAAAAATAAAATAATAATAATAAATAAATGAATAAATAAAAGCTTTTTCATGAATGTGATACTCTTTTATCACAGTACAGTAACAATCTTTCATAGACATTAGTATAAACTCAAATATAAACAACGTATTATTCATGCACTTGACTTCTTGGTTTGTATAATAATACGTTTCTCAAGCAAGCGGCAACACATTTAAACAACATTTAGCCTAATTTTCTTGTTAGGCACTTGTTTGTTATCAAACATTTAAAATTAAAACACAATCCTTCAGAAATCCTTTTAACAATCTTATTTTCTACAAAAAAAACATTTATTGTTATTATTATTATCATTATTATTAATGTTGAAAAGAGCTGAGAATATTTTTCTGGGTTTTTAGGGGGAATAAATTGAAAGAAAAGCATTGTTTTTACATTTGTTACAGTTATCTATTTGTTACATTTATATTATTTACATCAAGCTTTTGAATGGTATAGTATTGTATATTGTTATTGAAACTTCATAATGTTTAACTTGATTATATATTTAGTCAGGAATTATAGTTTGGAAAAAGTATTTGGCAAAAGTCTAACTAGTAAAATGTTTAAACGTTATGTGAAAACTAGTACAAGTATATAAATAAATAAAAAGAGACTTACTCATGTTTATGATCTCTGCTGAATAAAGTGCTTCATTATTTTTTTCTGAGGAAATCCATTTCTCAAATCCTCAACCACATCACATCTTTTTGGAGTGAATTATGTCTTATTCCTCTCATCGCGAAGCAAACCGTAAAATAAAAACTTGAAAAACAGTCTGGCTGCTTTTTCTTCTGTGTGGGCGTATTCAAGCCGCGCGCTTCAGTTTGAATCGGAATAGAGCATCACAGTCCCACCCCTGGTGCCGGAAGTAAATTTCCCATTCATTTCTCCCATTGACTTTTGGAAAAATCCGTATCTAAAGAGTTTTAGAGCATGTGTGAGGATAACCAGCTACGGCTGAACTCATAAGCATACAACATATCATTTCGAGTGAAAAAACGAAGAGAAAATCCCAAAAAAGTCAAAGGTACAAGACTGTGTACATATTTTAATTTCCGAGCGAAGGAACTACTCATCCCATAAACCACCGTGCCTCACTGAAGTTGACTGAAGTCACTGAACGGCCATGCGAACTTTTTCCTCCAGCGAATTTTATATAGTGAATGTGTAGTCAATAGCAGTTTTGTTTTTTCAGTAGTAATAGTGTAAATAATAGTGTTATATATAGGTATTGTGTATTGAATTTTATATTTATAATCGTGTATTTTATATTGTGTGCGTGTGTGAAAGTGGTTAATGTTAGCAACATGGTGCAGTGCTTTGTACCTGACTGCAATCACCGCTCAATCATCAACAAATGTCGTTTCCATCGATTCCCCAAGAGTGATGCCGTGAGGAATCGGTGGATAAGATATATCAAGTAAGTACGTTATTTTATTATTTTTTCAAATGAATATAAGAACGCAATCAGGGTGTTGTGTGTTAATAGTAATGTTAGGCATGGCTGCAGGGGAGTAGCAGCTACCAGTGTTTTTTGCTGCTCACATGTGCTCTTAGGATGCAATCCCTCTTCTAGAGAGAACCGAGGTTACGTTAGTGAAATATGGACTGTTGTAGCCTATGAATGGGAATCACCTGTGCATGCCATTTGAGCCATAAAAGAGGTAAAGGTGTAAATCACACGCAATTTTGCACAAATATTTTCCAATTTTTCAACAGCAATTTTGACCCGACCCATACACATTATTTGGCATGTTGGCCTGCGCATAGGCTGTCAACCTTAGCAAGTCTTATGCGAAAGCCTATGTTAAAACAGGATAGGTGGGTTAGGCTGCCTAGCCTAATTTACAACTATTTTTAATGTCTAGCATGTCGTGTTGTGTGTGGATGTGTTTATGAAACTGCTGGTAGCCAACCGTCTGCGAGGGTGGGAGGAAAAAGAAAAGACTGTCTGGGAGTCGGATAGCAAGGCTGGTGTACCATGGCTCATGGGTGCAGATCTGGCAGTCCGTGGCATTGTGCTCATCAGTTTCAGCGGCCCACGGGCGGCCCAGGTTGCTGACAAATGCCTCAACAATTTCCCACTTCTGGTCCATGCTCATTTTATTCATGAAGTTATAGTTCATCCTTAATTTTAATAACATTTAATGTATTTTCTTAATATCCACAACAAGTGAAAATTAAAAGGTTATGGTCAGCAAACCAGAAAGTGTACCACGCCGGTGCATGGTCTGCTATGGACCACCATCATATTCAGTTTATTAACTTGCCATGAATTATTACAAAAATGTTCAGTAAATGCATGAAGAGGTATGCCTATGCTAAATATTGTTTTGACAGTGGCATCATAAAATGCTTGATATGACTCATACCATATGAAGGCTACAGTAGCCTAGCTAAAGTGGACGATAATGCTAACTAACGTTACCAACCTCCCTGCAAAACTCACCACAACTTTGTAGGTCTTGTCCCTCATACTGGCCCTTACAAAACCCACAAGCTGACCTTCGGACATGCTACACTCAACTACATGGCCTGATTTGAAGTGGTTTTCACCTCTTTTAACACTTTTGTTTTCCTCCTTGAAAAAAGCCATCATGGCAGCCAAGGAGATCATGATTGCACTAATAAGTCTACCGTGCGAAAACGCAACACAAGTTTTTTATTTTTTATTAATTTTTTTATTAATGATCTTCAGTCTTTGCGGACCTTCGCGGGTTTTAACCAGACAGTTCCACGAGTTCCACCAATCAGATGCATCACTGTGGGATTTTGGGATTGTTCAGGATTGTGGGTAATGAAGTACTTATCCAAGACATCGCGAATAAAAGGCATTTATCTCAAAACAATGTTAGTGCCCCAAGATCCTTTTGCGTTTATATGAGCATATACTATCGCTTAGTACAGCCGTAGCTGGTTTTAAGTCTACCATGTATGGTTACGTTTTTATGGCTTATACCCCAAATGTCAATGCAGAAATTGAATTGAATTTTTACTTCTGGCACCAGCTGTGGGCGGGACTGTGATGCTCTATAGCGCGTTCAGCGTGGGGGCGTGGTCACATTAGATATAATGAAGGGAGACGTGAAAAACAGACATCGCATTGTTTTCATATGAATTACTTTATCACAGAATATCTGTTTTCAGCGGCACTTGTTTAGTTTAAAAATAGACATGTCAAGCTTTCTATAGATGTATCTCTCATGTCTATTCGTTGAGTATTCACGGAGTTACAGTTCATTTTAATGATGTGTTTGTAAAAGAAGATCAGCGCAGACAAAGGCTGCAGACAGCACACCTTGTTTGTTATCTTTATTTTATAAGTGCACAAAGTTTTGTTGTTATTATGTCTATATCCAAAAAAAGTAGACCCTTTACCCTTTCCAAATAAATATATTACGATCCACAAATAAATGCAAAGAGTTTAACAAACATTAAACATACTGACTAATAAATAGAATGAGATATAATAAATCATGAATAAATCTTATAGTTTCACAAACATTAATCAAATTCACAAATAAATAAAATGAGATATATTCACAAATATATATATTTATCACAACCACAACTTTGCTTGGCATTTATTTGTGAATTGTGTCCTGTGCATTTGTGAATTGTGAAACATTTCCTGCGTCAAGACGTGCTGACAATCCACAAATACGTGGACTCCCCAGATAACTCTGTTGCTCCATTAATGTTCAATATAAACCTGTATTTTTTTTTCTGCAAATATACATTTTGGCCTGGGCTTAATTTGTGCCGGAATCAGCCGGATCCGGCACCTCATTTTGGCGCATCCCCCAACTGCACTTACCTCTGCTCAGCCATGAACTGGTCGAAAGCTGATGACGTAACATGCAGGTAGGCCCGCCCTCACGTGATACTGATTGGTCGATTGATAAGCTTAAATCTGATTGGCTAAAGAGTACGACTGCTCTGTGTTACGAGTGTTATGCTGCCAGGAAAGTCTCAAAAACACACACACACACACATATCTAAGGCGATTCGGACGTGAATGACGATTTGCACATTCAAATGCAAGGATACACTCATACATTTTAAACATTCAAAGGTTTTTGTGCACAGTTGTATATCTACGAATTGTGTTTTGCATTTGTGAAATGTATTTTACGAGTATATAATTTTATTTTGCGCATGTGAATTGCTTTTTGTGAATATATATTTTTTTTTAACGCACGTGGATATTTTTTGTGTGTACGTGAATTAGGTTTCATGCATGTAAAATTGTCTACGCATGTGTGAATCATGTTTTTTGCGTGAATTATATTTGAGACTAATCTGCTTCCATAAAGGTGAGCTGACTGAAGTTATCAAGTACGCTGCTGTTTGCAGGTTTACAGGACTTGCGTCGTCGCGGACATCAATACTTACTCCCGAGTCGAATGCGCAAAGTCTGAACTACTGAGAATACATGTCCAAAATCAGCGCACTTTGTATTGAGAAACGCGTGCAGGCTTATGTCACCAGACTATTTGCCTAATCTTCTCGGTACTTTACCGTGGTGGAAACGCAGAAAGCAACAGGTCTGGGGGAAAATAGTTCATGGTACAGTTGTTCCGGGTAATTTCAGTGGAAACGCGCCATAAATGTTAAATCTTATTGTATAATTGATATAGGGTCAACATACCTTGACATGTTTGTCAGTTAAGTTCAATACATAATTTATTTTGCAATGGTTTGTTTTGAATTACTGTTTTTTTTTCATTCCTGAAACATGGACTGTAGAATAGAACAGAATAAAGTAGCATGTGAATGTGCAAGTGTCCATTACTGTGTGCCATGTACTGTGCATACTACATACACAAAATACAATTTGAAATAGGTAAACAATATACTCTCAGTACCCTTATAAGGACATATTTGTACTTTTTTCTCAAAAAGGTGAACATTAGTACCTTAAAGTACCAATATGTACCATAATGTACAACTATGAAACTTTTTGGGGTAAATAAGATACAAAGATGTCCTTTTAAGTGTACTGTCCCAGTGGAAAACTGTTGTTTACTTTTTTCTTTCCATCTGTTTTAAATTAATATATAATCATATAGTCATAAAGCTTATAAAGGAAAACATTTATGTTTACCATCATTTTTATTATTAATATTACCTAAAAAACTGTATTTAACACAAAATTGCTCATTTGACTGAAATCAGTAAAATCTGTGTGTAGTATATAATAATTATATTATTATATGTATGGCCATTAAGGGGAGGAAGTTATGTTTGTGAATCAGTTTCCTATAATTGAATTTAATAAATTAACCTTGAGAAATAAACATTTAGAAAAAATAATTTCAACCATATTAATTAAATATTTCTGTTCACACAGTCAAAACCAACAGTTTTAAACCCAGTGTCAATGTAATCATTTACAATCACAGACTTCTAATGAAATCATCTTTAACCAAATAGCAAGTATATTTATTGTGGCTTAAGAAATAACAAACTACAGAGACATTTGTTTAACAATATGTTAAGGAGTAGTAACACTTGTAATGTGAACGTGAGTTTGGTATTTGGTGATTTCGGATAGAGCCTATGATTTTAGTTCAAAGGACTTTTATTTTGGTCTGGTGGTGTGACGTCATGAACGTGCGCCCGTGTGTGATTCGGCTGAAGAAAGGTGAGTGTTTTTAGCCATTTAGCATTTAAATCGATACAGCTTGTTTAGAATGCATATGAAACTTTGAAATAAATCGATTGTAACGTTTGAGTGCCTTGTCTAACGCTGGTGACAAATAATAGTCTGTTGTAAATACAAGCGCTCACGAACCATGTGTGACAGAACGTCTCATTTCGTTCCCAATTTCGAAAAAAATCACCCTTGCGTCCCAGTGTACATACTATACAACATATCTGCCCTAAATAGTACTGAAAATGACTAATATCTCAGAGTTATGGATGGATGGTATGCGCATTGGGATGCGGGCTCAGATTATCATAAACACGAATGCAGTCACTGGCAAGAATCGGAGCTTTTTAAACTCCGAGTCAATTGAATCAATTGCTTCTCAAAGTGAGTCATTGTTTTGAATCGCTCGACTCTTCTGCTCGAAACAGTGTAAACAACGAAAACAAACACAAACATGTGTAACGACAACTTTACGAACCAACTGTAAATGTCTTCATTAAACCGGAAGCCATTAAATATAATATACAATTCAGAAAACACCAAATATTAATCTTAACGCAAATATAAAGCTTGTATATAGTTTATTTAGTTGTTTTTATCTTTATGGCTATTTTTGTCTATCACTGATGACTCCCTCACCAGAGATTTACTTTGGGTTTATATTTTTGTCTTTTTAAATTCTCATCTTAAACAGAACACGGAGAAAAACTCCTGAATCAATTGAGATCCAGTGATAAAGATGGAGTTTATTAAAGAGGAGAGTGAAGACGTGAAGATTGAAGAAGCTTTCAGAATCAAACAAGAAGATACCGAGACACAAACAGGTTGGTTTTCTCACTCATTTGATCCTTAAAGTGTTACTCTACAACAAAATGAAAATGGTCATTCCCATAGACTGCCAAGTAAATAACACTGTCACCGTCACTTCATAACATTACGGTTGATCCACTGATGGCAGATGGACTACTCTTATGATGTCATTTGAGTCTTGCAATTTAAATTTATTTTATTTTTACACGGAGCCAAATATATAATCATAATACACTTTAATGCACCTGAATATCAATATTTAATACATACATTTATTGAATCAATCCATAGATAAATTGGTAGTTTTTAACTTCTCATCCTAAATAGTGCTGACATTAAGCTGATGTAGTGTTTCTTCTCCTGAACTCCACGTATGGGATCTTCATCACAATAAGACACACGACAGAAATAGGAGGAACAAACTGGGCCAGCAGACAGGGGCTTCTGGTCTGACCAACACCTTAGTTCAAAGTGGGCCAACTGGGGCTTGAGGCGTTCTCATGAACAAAGTTAATCTGAGTCAGAAGTTTAAAACTACTGCTCGTTTCTCATCTACTGCCGTTTAGGACATTTAAAACTATTTTCATCTCAAAACTCACTTTCAGGCAGCAGTGAGTGTCTGAAATAACTTCTGATCACTGCATGAGATAGAAACACATTTATATGCAATGCTAAAAACTACTTGGACTACCACTGTTTTTTGTCGTTGTTAAAGAAATTCTGATTTCTATGGAAATGAGACATAAACATGCAATTTTTATGAATATTTTTCTAAAAGTACAAGCCTTTGTATTGAAATGGAGTTGTGCATTTCTGTGATACCAAAATAAATGCAAGTGTGTTTTTCTTTTTGATTCAGCTTGACTAATGTGCACTCCTGGCACAAATTAATAAATTACCATCTCTAACTTTAAAAAAAATTATTATTATTATTATTATATGTATACTTAGATTCAACTTTCTCCATTAACTTTGTATTGCATGAAGCTGCCTCCTTGTCATTTCTGACTCATATCCGAAAACAAAACAATGTCTAAAAGATGCTGTGACAAGTTGTACAGCAAACAAGCTAAAAAAAAACAAAACACAAAGACTGACGTTTTTATAAGCTGTCCACAAAAAAAAAAAACATTTAAGGTAGGGCTGCCCCCTAATAGTCACGCAGATTTTTAACGCCTGGTCTGAGGTAATACAGTAGGCTACATCAGGAAGGACATCCAAACCATCGGCGATCAATCATCGATCTTAAATGTGGCTTATCATCTGAAATATGTAAGTAGCAGTAACGTTAACATGCCTACTCAATCTAATATTAATGTGTAAAAATGTGCGCTGTTCAAGTGTATGTGCAGAGTGCAGAAGCTAAACAGTAGCTCACTGAAGGACAGATGGAGGTGTCCGTGCAGTCACTTGCTCTTAAAATACTCCCTCATACAGTATTTGGTCACACAGATGAGAGTAATACAACCTTTGAATCTGTATTTTGTTTTTGTGCACTCACAATAAAAACAAAACATTGTGCTTTTGTAAAATAAAGAAAGCAAACAGTATGTACTTTCTGCCATCTTGGTCTCTGTGAACTTGAGAGCGAGATTGTGTGTATGTTTGTCTTACAGACATGAAAAAAAAATAGAGAGAGACAAATGTCAACTTCCAAATAAACAAATATTCTCAGATTATGTAATCCGTATTAAACGTGCAGACAGATGCATCAGCTATCTCTCAAACTGAAAACAAAGCAAGTAGGGCTGAAACGATTCCTCGAGTAACTCGATTACAAAAAATGATCGAGGCAAATTCCTCTGCCTCGAAGCCTCTTTTAATTTATTTTAAAACTCACGTCAGGTACTTTCGCAATGATTTTTTTTTTATGTGAGACAACGCGTTTACGTCACCCACAAAGCGGAAGGAGACACAAGCGCTGCGTCCGAAGTCGCATACTGCAAGGAGTCAGCAGTGTTTTGATTTGAGGGTGCGGGCAAACGTAAAGAGAACGTCGTGGCGTGTGTCCATTGCAAGATAGAGCTGGCATACCACAACTAGGGCCCTATGATTTCAGCGATGCAGAAAACGTGGAGGGAATCGCGGAATCCAGCTCCGGTGATTTCAGCGTCTGCGGTCTCACTAAATATGGACGTGAACACATGAACAACATCTCCAAAACTGCTCTGACAGTCACTTCATGAGGATTTGACCGTTTGATTTGAGTAAAACTAGCGTCACATCACATACACAGAACTGTAAAGGTACGTCAGGTACGTCAACCCGTCAAAATAAAAGTCCGTTTTTTTTAAGGTTTAATCACACAACATTTCTTCCATGTTTTATTTTTAATAGTAAATCCCCTTTGTTTACCAAAAAGTTCAGTTTGCTTAATTTTTAATAATTAAAAGATAAATTAAATGAATGTTTTATGTGTTTAATGTGCATCTCAGAAAATGATTTATTTTAAACCCCAACTGAATGGCACTTACATTAAAATTAAATTTATGCATTTTGCAGACGTTTTTATCCAAAGCGACTTACAGTGCATTCAGGCTATCAATTTTTACCTATCATGTGTTTACTTCATCTGTCAACTTTATTGTCATTGTTCACAGTACAAGTACAGACAGAGAAACAATGGGTAATGATTAAATGTTTATTTTTGATTGTATGCATTGCATTTTATGCATTTAAAAAGTAAAAAAAAAATTTTTCTAAAAAAGGAAACTTAGTTGTGCATTTTAAGAGACCCAGGAGTCATATTTTCTCTTGCATAATTAATATTGCACTTTAATGAAACAAAAACACATTTTATCCGATTACTCGATTAATCGTCGGAATTTTTGGTAGAATACTCGATTACTAAAATATTCGATAGCTACAGCCCTAAAAGCAAGCACTAGTTCATCAATAAATTATTAAAATGTTAATGCAACCTCCTTACTGTTTTTTTCCTGACAGCTACATAATCATTAATTCTTGTTGCTGTGCTGTGTCAAGCTTATGCATGCACTAGAGGCCATAGGCAATGTAGACATTTAAAAGCTCATTATAATTTAAGTTGTTTATTAATAAATGTGCGATTAGTCGGCCTATGCTTCAAATGATCGACTTTTAGTCAGGGCAGCCCTATTTTAAGTAGAGCACAATGTGTCATCTGTAATACTTACAAGAAGAGGTTACATCCTAAAATGTAATTAGAAGTACAATTAGCATCAAACTACACTTAAAAATGTAATTATTAATGTATTTGCTTACCCACTTTAAACCATTATCGAGTGCTTGTAATAACTTCCGATTGCAATCTATAGTTAATTTTCATATTCAGATTCATATTATAAGCAGACAACATGCACTTTGTTTAACAACGCTACACTGCTTATATTTGTCATAGACATATTTTATTGCTATAAAAATACCAGGAGCTGCATACAAAATACATAGTGTTAAAAATTTCACTTGATTTAATACGGAAGATCTAGAGTGAACGCGCTCTGACTCATAACATATGCGCACATGAAAGTAAATGGACGGTGCTCTACAGATCATAATTGAGAGGAGAATTAATAGAAATGTTATTCTGTATAAAGAACATGTGAGAATAAATCTGTTCTCAAGTATCAACAATAACAAGAACTCAGCATCCACTTTCTTCTCTTATCTGGGATTCTCTTCTTCTGTGTTGTTTACACTGGTTTTCGAAACAGTGCCACCACTTTTACCCTTTTGTGCAACAGCAGCTGCTCCGGTCACGTGATCTTGGCTCAAATCTAGTTGACAGCCCGTGTTTTTACGTTGTGAAATTCAAAAATCTCTCTTTATTTTTTTCATTTTCAGAGTGCAAATGTTATCTATGTAGAAGCATCCATAGAAATCTATTGTTTTATTCCAGTGCGTCATCACAACGATATTTGTTTAGCTTTTTCGCACACTATGTGGAAAGTCCTTAACATACTTTGAACAGTAAGAAATTGAATGCAGTTGTCGGATTGGAGGTGTTCACCCTCCAATCCGCTCGGGCATTGGTCAGATAAGACCGATCCAAATCCGATCCTGTGTATAATATTCTGTGTTATTTTTGAGTAGGGCTGTCACTTTTAGTTCGAAAATTGATTGTACAATCGATCGGACCAACCAAAAAAAGTTTCGAAAATGAAAATAGGGAATCGATTTTACACTATTAATTTTAAAATAATTAAACAATTAAAAAAAATACATGTAACAAAACTCACAAACAAGCAGAAAAAGAAAATAAAGAATTCCGAAAGTGCAGTATGCGTTGCAAAAGCTAGACAGAAAATACCAGCAATTTTACACGCCTATAAGACCTAGTGATGTCGAAAGCGACCTCCAAACGCGAATAGAGCGTCTGGCGCAAATTATTTCAATGTTAAGTCAATGTAAAGACATGTTTACGCGCGTCTGGAGGTATCGCGGTGCGGTAGACGCGAATTCGGCTCATTCGCGCATCTAGTTACAGGAGATTCTGAGTTATGAAAAGGACCATTGCAAGCTGACAGCGACCGGCTTTTGTGGAGGAAAATTGGCAGCAATACCCCCACCTTGCGCAGCTGAGTGTCCCTGGGACATCAGTGCGGTTGGAGCGCGTCTTCTCAACAGCTGGACATATAGTGAATAAAAAACGCTCTGCTCTGGACCCTGAAAATGTTGATCGACTTGTTTTCCTGTCCAATAAATTTGTAATGGCCCTAGCCTTTTTGCGCGTTTCATTATGCCGCCTAGTGTCGGTTACGTTCAATAAAAAAAACACACATGGCCTGTTTCTCAAGTTTCATTTTTTTGAACAGTTGTTTGAAATGGATTGAATCATTATTTTAAATAATCGTGGAGATTTTTGAATAGCCTAAATCATAAATGCAGCCTGGTTGAAGCCTGCAGTGATGTTTTTCTTTTGTTATGGCAGCCGTCCCCTCTGCATATATATTTATTTCGAGAATGTTGCACTCCTGTTGCTGTTTGTTATTCTGCACGAAACTTCATGCCAATAAATAAGAAAAATTGCTGACTTGTGCGTTTCCAGCGCTCTCTTTACATTCCTCCGTTATTTGACGTTGAAAAAGGAAACGTCTTTTTTTTAGACATTGAAAATCGATTCTACAATCGATTCAATGAACACTTATGTCTTAAAAATCGAAAATGATTTTTTCACAAAAGTTGACAGCCCTATTTTTGAGCCCCACGAAAGGCACAAAAACATAAAGCACCAAAACGTGTGCACTATATTTCAAGTGTTCTGAAGCTGACCCATAGTTCAATGTGAGGTACAGATTAATATTTAAGACATTAAATTCAAGTTCAGATAAACTCTTCTTTCTGCTGGGGCTGTCTGTCGTCCTCCATTCAGTAATCAAACTGCGTGTTTCTTTCGGTTACAGTCAAAATGATGAAACTCTCTTCAAGAGCGCACAGTAACTGAGGTTTATAACTGTTCAAAGAAAAGGCTCATTAAATTAACGCACAGATATAATACACTATGTATCAATATCTCTTCCCTTTGCACTAGTGATGTCCGGTTCGCGAACAAATCATTATTTAACTGGTTCTTCTTAGTGAACCAGTTGACCAAATCGGACTGAATCGTTTGAACCGGTTCGTGTCTCGAGTAAGCATTAATCCACATATTAAGTTATTCACTTTTTTTAATGTGGCTGACACTCGCTCTGAGTCGAAATTAACCAATATCCCAAATTAATTCATGTACTCAAACCGTACACTGACTGAACTGCTGTGAAAAGAGAACTGAAGATGAACACAGAGCAGAGCAGCTTGTGTGTTGTACTCATAGACTATAAAAGTTGTGCTAACTTCTCTGTGTGGACTCAGAGGGCTGTGCAGCTGCTCACTGTGACTCAGTGTTGTTTCAAGCTCGTCATTCTGCGCATGGGATGCACATAAGCACTCTGTATTGGCGCCTTTAGTATTATAATACTTTTCTTTATTAATAGTCTTTCTTGTTCTGTCCTATCTATGATCTGCTGCTGCCTTTATTACTGATCTATACATTTAAAAGAAACATTTTGTATTTCTATATAAATGTATATACTTGTTTTTACATGAATGTATTTTACAACAATACAAAGAGCAATGTGTAACATTTTACCAGATTTTTAGACTTATTCACTTTTATTTGTAAATGT
This sequence comes from Carassius carassius, assembly GCF_963082965.1. Classification (NCBI taxonomy): domain Eukaryota; kingdom Metazoa; phylum Chordata; class Actinopteri; order Cypriniformes; family Cyprinidae; genus Carassius; species Carassius carassius. Next base: position 29,382,015 of record NC_081780.1, read on the forward strand.
TAACTAGATTTTACAAAATTATTGTGCACTTTTGTTTTTTTCTAGAATCTAGAGTATCTTTTGCTGCTGAAAAATCCACTTACATAGTTTACAATAGTATTTTTGTCATAGATTGACTATTTGTTCATTTGTTATTTTTCAATAAAAGGAAGTTGTCTGTAAGTAGTAGATTGTGTTGACTTGATTATCACTCTTTTGTGTGTTCAACACAGAGTATAGAAAATCTACATTGATTAAAAAAAAAACTTCACTGGTGTCAGATTAGATCGGTATCTGCAGATACTCCGAATTTTTGGGATTGGATTGGTTTTGAAAAAATGGTATTGTTGCATCCCTAATTTTATCTTAGCAATAGAATATAAAAACAACTAGAACAAAAGTTGCTTGGCAACAGATGTGCATCTTCAACGGGGAAAAGTCGCAAAAGTTGAAATTCTACACCGTTAGCAAAACGAACCATCAGTTTGACCACTGTGGCCATTCAAGGTAGATGGACTCAAAACTCTTTTGTTTAGTAATTTTAATCAATTTAAATAGTAAGAAATGTACTTTAATTTTAGAAAAGTCAAGAAATTATAGTTAAGTGGGTTTTATTCCTACAAAGCCATTACATTGCAAAATTTAAAAAGCAAAAAATTGACTGCCTTGGTAGATCTAGTGTTAACACCATCAGATGTACAAGACATTAAGGAAATATGGGAAGTGAACTATAAATCACATTTGTGCTACAAAATTATGTTGCTAAAAATCATCGCAATGTTTATAAATGGAAATGTGTCTCTTGACATTCAATCGATTGAAATGCTGCTTCTTCCAGGTGTAGACAGGGCCTTGGTGTGTTTAGTCAATAGTCCAAACTCATTTACTGTGTAATTCATTGTTTTGATACATTTACTTTAATGTAATTCCTACTTCCTGTCTCCTTTCTCAAACTTTACTTTCTCCATTGCCGCAGCTTATTTTGTCCGAGCCAGTGAAGCTCTCCTCTGTCCAATGCTTACACACTGATACAGTCAAATCTGTTCACGGTCATTTGTCAAGACCGCATGAAGTTTCATGGGTGAAATTGTACTTGTCTCTTTTTTTTCCCCTTAGACCTGATGCTGCTGAAAATGGAGAGTCAAGAACTCGAAGTGGAAGAGAAAAATCTGTGTCAGATTCAACGCAATTTCATGACGGGAGAAAAACCCAGACTGACTGAAAAGATTTCCTCCCGAAGAAGAGCTCAGAAGACCAAACCTAATCAAACACAAAAACAAAACCTTGAAACCCACAAGAGTGTTCATGCTAAAAAGATGTTTGTATGTGATCAGTGTGGAAAGAATTTCTCAAAAAAGAAATGCCTTAAAATCCATGTATTTATTCACTCCACAGAGAAACCTTTCATGTGCAACCAGTGTGGAAAGACTTTCAAATTAAATAAATACCTTACGACTCACATGAGAGTTCACACAAAAGAGAGGCCTTTCACCTGCAAACAGTGTGGAAAGAGCTTTTCACAAGAAGTACATCTGGACACTCACTTGAAAGTTCACTCTGGAGAGAAGTCGATCACATGTGACCAGTGTGGAAAGAGATTCACACGTAAAGGGGACCTTAATACCCACATGACTCTTCACACAGGAGTGAGACCTTACATCTGTCAAGTGTGTGCAAAGAGCTTTTCATGCAAAGGAAATCTTAACACTCACATGAGAACTCACACTGGAGAGAAGCCCTTTATATGTGATCAGTGTGGAAAGAGTTTCAGATTTAGAGCAACTCTTAGTTACCACATGACTATTCACTCAAGGGAAAACTCTTTCATTTGTCATCAGTGTGGAAGGAGTTTTACAGACCGAGATGATCTTAAGACTCATGTAATGACTCACACCGGAGAGAAGCCCAACATGTGCCATCACTGTGGAAAGAGTTTCTCAAAGCAATTTCTCCTTAAGAATCACATTAGAATTCACACTGGAGAGAAACCGTTCTCCTGCAAACAGTGTGGAAAGAGTTTCGCCATTAAAGTAAACCTACAGTCTCACATGAGAGTTCACTCTGGAGAGAAGCCATTCACCTGTCATCATTGTGGAAAGAGTTTCAAAATTAAAAGAAACTTTAACAGTCATGTGAGCCGTCATGTGTAAAATGTATTCGGCCATCACACTTGATGCATCTGTGCATGTGTTCGAGACCCTATTTGTGTCAAAGGAGTTTTAAATAACATAAATTGCAAGACTTGAATTGTGCTTGTCAGATAAGGATAAGGTAGACATGCAAAATGTGCAGTGCATGAGGGAAAAGCCCTTAGAGAAAAGAAAAATGACTTTTAGTTTTAGTGAATCTTGGCTTCCATCGACATTAACTGAATATATCTGCTTTGCTCCACTCCCTCTGTGCTGTAAATCATAGGTCTTCAACCTTGCTTCTGCCACCTGTTGCATGAAGCTAGATTAACTAATTCAGAGTAGGTTTAGAGTTGACAAAACCAAGCAAATCCAACTTCCAACACTCGATAGGCCTATAAATGTTATGTCATCTCAGCGTTTGAACCTGATTATGTGATTAACACTGGAGTGTAGACACCTGAAACTAGGGCTGGGAATCGATTCCAAAGAGAATAGATTCCGAGGCGTTGGGAATCGAAGGAGAATCGACTCCTCATTCAGAGAAAGGATACATCTGACAAAGGCTGCACACATTTAAATTCACAAAAATAAACCGAAAGAAAACGAGTCGATACCGATCATTTGAATTTTAGGATGTAGCCTTCCATTTCACAAGCATAATTACAACAGTTGTGAGATAAAAGATTATTTTAAATTTTATATAAAAGAAAAAAAGATATAGATTCGGATGATATTTTATGGTAGAACTGGTCCAAAATTGTCCACAATTTTGAGCTCTGCATGACGATCATGAGATCATGACGTCATTGAGGGTCTTGATTTTATAACCATCTAAAATACTATTTTTTTTTTACGTTTCTATCAGCCAATGATAATTATAAAAAAACACGTCACGAGCATAGATCAGTGGCCGAGAGCGCATCTGATTGACAGATAAACCATGAGCTCTATCAGCCATTAATATTCAGGTTATTTTGTTTCAGTATACATTTTGTTAATATTGTGCAAAGTATACAAAGTAAACTTCATCATTGAGATAAACTGTGCACATTTATTTATTTTTTTACAAACAAAGCTTCCTGTTATAGGAAGGATACATTATATGACCTATTCGGCAGTCATCATGGTGAGATTAGGTTCCTTCAATCTAAGAAAATAACAGTGAGGAATCGATTCCAGAACAGCCCTATCTGAAAGAACACGGAGAGCCTCAATATGATAATCTTCTCTGCTGAAGATTAGGAGATATTATTACAAATGTAATTGACATTCTGCCTGTTTGTTTTTCATTTCATGGACTTTTAATATGTATATCCTCTTGTAACCTGTTGTATTTTTCCTGCCAGACATTAGTCACTATGGCTACTCATTAACTAGTCCTCTTTGAGACCGTGCATTTTAAGTCCAGGATCGTGTATTGTTTCTGTTAAGAGCTAGTGTGGTGTTCTACATGTTGTATTGTTGATTCCTTTTTCTATTGGATTTCCTGAGTTTACCTTTAATAAACCAGTTTACTTTATAATCTTCTTCTACCATCATCTTTATTGGACTGAAAACATTCCCAACCATGAAAAAGAAGATTATAAGATTATATTAACACATAATCCTCCAGGTTCCTTCCATCTTGAAAAATACCAACATTAGAGTCTGTCACTCTCTTCCATCATGGCACTTCTAACGACCTGTTCCTAATGAGCTGATTTTCCACTGTTGAGCATGCCAATAGCCTTGCACTTCAAGCCGCAAGCCCAAAATCAAGCTGTGATTCCACTGTTTGGACTAAGACTATTAAAACCTGGCTTTAAAGGTGTTATCAGATGCTAAATTCACTTTTACATGAACATATATGTGTGTTAGCAGTGCATATACAGTCGTGGCCAAAAGTTTTGAGAATTACATAAATATTAGTTTTCAAAAAGTTTGCTGCTAAACTGCTTTTAGATCTTTGTTTCAGTTGTTTCTGTGATGTACTGAAATATAATTCAGTTCATACATTTCAAAGGCTTTTATCGACAATTACATGACATTTATGCAAAGAGTCAGTATTTGCAGTGTTGGCCCTTCTTTTTCAGGACCTCTGCAATTCGACTGGGCATGCTCTCAATCAACTTCTGGGCCAAATCCTGACTGATAGCAAACCCATTCTTTCACAATCACTTCTTGGAGTTTGTCAGAATTAGTGGGTTTTGTTTGTCCACCCGCCTCTTGAGGATTGACCACAAGTTCTCAATGGGATTAAGATCTGGGGAGTTTCCAGGTCATGGACCCAAAATTTCGACATTCTGGTCCCCGAGCCACTTAGTTATCACTTTTGCCTTATGGCACGGTGCTCCATCGTGCTGGAAAATGCATTGTTCTTCACCAAACTGTTGTTGGATTGTTGGAAGAAGTTGTTGTTGGAGGGTGTTTTGGTACCATTCTTTATTCATGGCTGTGTTTTTGGGCAGAATTGTGAGTGAGCCCACTCCCTTGGATGAGAAGCAACCCCACACATGAATGGTGTCAGGATGCTTTACTGTTGGCATGACACAGCACTGATGGTAGCGCTCACCTTTTCTTCTCCGGACAAGCCTTTTTCCAGATGCCCCAAACAATCGGAAAGGGGCTTCATCGGAGAATATGACTATGCCCCAGTCCTCAGCAGTCCATTCAATATACTTTCTGCAGAAGATCAATCTGTCCCTGATGTTTTTTTTGGAGAGAAGTGGCTTCTTTGCTGCCCTTCTTGACACCAGGCCATCTTCCAGAAGTCTTGTCCTCACTGTGCGTGCAGATGCGCTCACACCTGCCTGCTGCCATTCCTGATGGCACTCCGATCCCGCAGCTCAATCCTCTTTAGGAGATGATCCTGGCGCTTGCTGGACTTTCTCGGACGCCCTGAAGCCTTCTTTACAAGAATTGAACCTCTTTCCTTGAAGTTCTTGATGATCCTATGAATTGTTGATTTAGATGCAATCTTAGTAGCCACAATATCCTTGCCTGTGAAGCCATTTTTATGCAACGCAATGATGGCTGCATGCGTTTCTTTGCAGGTCACCATGGTTAACAATGGAAGAACAATGATTTCAAGCATCACCCTCCTTTTAACATGTCAAGTCTGCCATTCTAACCCAATCAGCCTGACATAATGATCTCCAGCCTTGTGCTCGTCAACATTCTCACCTGAGTTAACAAGACGATTACTGAAATGATCTCAGCAGGTCCTTTAATGACAGCAATGAAATGCAGTGGAAAGGTTTTTTTGGGATTAAGTTAATTTTCATGGCAAAGAAGGACTATGCAATTCATCTGATCACTCTTCATAACATTCTGGAGTATATGCAAATTGCTATTATAAAAACTTAAGCAGCAACTTTTCCAATTTCCAATATTTATGTAATTCTCAAAACTTTTGGCCACGACTGTACACATCTACCCTATAATGATGAAAATCCACCAAGTGGATTTAATTAATCATTGAAAATATAATTTTTGTAAGATCAGGCTGTTCCCAACTTTTGTGTAACGTCACACAGACAAAGGCCCTTCCAGAATTGTTGATTGACAGTGCCATCTTACCTTAGACCCGTCCCGAGTGAGCTGTCATCAGTCTGCCATTGTTTCACCGCCTGAGCAAATGTAGACAAGAATGACTCCTAAGTGATTGAGGTGCTTTGTTTTTTGATGTAATAATGAACATAGCAGAAGTAATTTACTCCCAACATCTGAGCTGCTGAATAAGCAGTGGATTACATTTGTTCTTTAATGGAATGTGCCGATCCTGATGTACATAAATAAATGTATGTTTGCTCAAATCATATGTGATCCAGCTTTACTTAAAACAGAAGTCAGTTTAAGGTTTTTTTTTATGAATCTATGAATTTGCTATTTCTAATAAAGTTATGTGGGGAGGGGTCAGCAGCTCTTTAGCATTTAAAGCAACATGCAAAAAATGGGTTGATTTATGCAGAGCTGATTTTGATAAGGTAAAAAGGGTGAGTTTTACACTTAAATTGAGAAGTTTTAACCAAAGTATTTTACAGATTATTCCTGCGTCCTGTCTTCCATGTTACTGGTTTGTGATTGTAGCTCTGTGTAGCTTTGTTTTTCTGTAGAATATTTATCTTACTATCACTCTGTCGTTTAGTTATAAAATATAACTTAATTCCCACCATATTTCTGATATTATCCATCAACCTAATCTGATTAATTTGACCGATTGCTTTTAGTCTAAAACCGTGAGTGTAGCATGTTAGCATTCGTTACCATGTCATTAGCATTTCAATTCGTGCCTATTGCAATTTTTTCTAAGTTTATCAAACAAATGTGCTATTAGTCAAATGTTTACCGGGAGCCAGAGCGCCTGACATCTTGGCAAATTTAAAAGTGCTGGCTAATGCTAAACGTAAATACAGTAAGATTGTTATTCATGCCGGCGCTAATGATGTTCGACTTCGCCAGTCGGAGATCACTAAAAATAACATTAAAGAGGTGTGTGAACTTGCAAGCACGATGTCAGACACTGTAATATGCTCTGGTCCCCTCCCTGCTTACCGTGGTGATGAGATGCATAGCAGATTGTCATCACTCAATGGCTGGATGTCTAAGTGGTGCCCACAGAATAACATAGGTTTCATAGACAATTGGACGAGCTTTTGGGGCAGACCTGACCTGTTTAAAAGAGATGGTCTTCATCCCTCCTGGGGTCATGCCGCTCTTACATTTGCATTTTTATTTATTCATTATTTTAACCCTCTGGAGTCGATCCCCACGTATATGAGGCATTTTTTCCCAATTACCTGAAAAACATTCAAACTACACTTTCAGTTTTGATCGTACATATAAGAGCAATACATCAATCAAATCTGTAAAGGGTCTACTTTTATTTGTATCCACACATAATAACAAAATTTTGCTTGCAGCTTTAATTCTTCTTCTTCTTTTTCTCCCAAATGAATAATGGATGGTAACACCTAGGAGATTGAAAAAGGATTTCCAAACCTGGGATATAAACTGGGGCCCATGATGGAGACGATGTTCTGCGGGAGGCCATAGTTGTGAAAGACGTGATGGAATAAGTATTCTGTGGTCTCTTAAGTAGGTGGGTAAACACTTGAGAAGAATAAGTTTGCAGGCTTTGGAAAACCAATCAACTACTCCGAGAAAGCAGGTATGGTTGTCCGAGCGAGGAAGATCCGTGATAAAATTGACTCCGATGTGTGACCAGGATCGACGTGGAATAGGGAGAAGAACAAGTTTTCCAGAAGGTCGGTGACGTAGAAATTTGGATACGTCACAGACTGAGCAGCAGCAGACAAACTGGGAGACATTGTGGGCCATACTGGGCCACCTGTACAGAGCTTGGAGTTGCGAGAGAGTTCACTGGCTGCCTGGATGTCCAGAGCCCAGTGAAGCATGAATGGAGCCCAGAAGGGTTAAACGAAAGTAGGTCGGTACAAAGGTCCTCCGTTTTGGGCCTCCCAGCACAGCATGTTCAGTAAAAGTGGCGAGGTGTATCTGTTTGTCCAAATCCCATTGAATAGTACTGACTATGTTGGCTGGAGGAAGAATGAGTTCGGGTGCTGAGGGACTGTCAGGCTGATGAAGGCGATAGAGTAGGAGTCATCAACCTTTTTTGAACCTGAAGACTACTTCTTGGGCACTGATTAATGTGAAGGGCTACCAGTTTGATACACACTTCTTAAATAACAAATCTGCTCAATTTACCTTTAATTACTTTTAATTACCTTTAATTACCTTTGATACGATTTTTCAAAAATAAATAAAACAAGCAAATGAAATGATAACTCACATGTATCTGGTCCACTGATGAAGGCCTTTGTAAAGTCAAGTGAATTATTAATCATCTAATAACAGGCGTCTAATACTGACTTCAGGAAAAGGGGAGTAATCAATGATATTTGAGGTAACAATTAAAACAGCAAGCCCCGCCCCACAACTGACAAAAATAAAAGTGTTCATGCAAGCAGGTGAGAAGATCGAGTGTGCACAAGGGCTTTTATTGCGTGCAGAGGAGGTCACAAAGCGAGAGAGTTTGAAATGAGTTTGCGAGCTCCCATTTTCTCGCGTCAGATTTTGTTTTACTTGCGTGGAAGTGATTTATCGCACACACAAACATCAGTTGTATGCTCGGTTATTAATGGCTGTGAAATGCTGCCATAGCTTTCTTTAATTTTTCTGCCATGTCTTCAGAAGTAAAGCATCTCCTCACCTTCACTGCGGCAAAGGTTGCCGTGGAGACCAGCTAGCTCTACTCTGATATGAAACATTTTTTAAAGGTTTGGGTTTTTTTTTTTTATTGTCATTTTCAAATTCACACCAAAGCAAGTGTGATTTAAAAGAGAATAGCAACAAAAAAATTACATTCAGCTCATTGGTAAGTGGCGCTATGGTGAGCTATTTTTAGAACAGGCCGCGGGGGACTCATGTGGTCCTTGTGGGCGACCTGGAGCCCAAGGGCACCAAGTTGGCAACCCCTGCGGTAGAGAGAGTCTGCTTTGACATTCTTGTGACCTGGATGGTAAGTGATGGTGAAGTTGAACTGAGTGAAATAGTTGAGTCTTTTAGCATTTTGAAGGTTTTCTAGATTCTTGTGATCTGTGAACGGGTGTTAAGCTCTCTCCAGCCAGTGACGCCTCTCTTCCCTCTGTTCCCGATGTCATAGTTTTGTTTCGCTGGGGTAAGCTTCTCGGAGTAGAATGTGGAAGAGTGGAGAAGGGGTGGCTCTCAGTGGTACTAAGACAATACCTCCCACCCCTGTGGTGGAGGCATCCACCTCCACAACGAAGGGGAGTTGGGGGTCTGGGTGTTTGAGAAAGGGAGTGGTGCAGAAGATACGGATATTGTTGATGTAGACAGTGCTGTTTTGCATCTCTTTGGTTTCTGAATGAATCACTTAACAGTGACTTGCTGCCACCTATTGGCAGTTTTAATTTTGTGTGTCCCTCAAAGCTGCATTAAACAGTGTGTAAATGCATCTAAATGACACTTCTAATGCTGTTTCTGGGTTTCCTCTGCATTGCAATTTTGTTGAGACTGATTTAATTTGCTTGGTAAAATCTCAAATGCAAGTATTTGACTTAAAAGATGGTGCACGCTTTTAGAAAAAATGGCTTAAAAGTAAAAATGGCCATAAAACTAGTTGGAAACCATTGATTTCTATTACTGCTGTGAACTTACCACACAGAAGATGAAGAATATAACAAAATTCAGGAGCCAGCTTTTAGCACAATTAGAGGTAAGATATCAGCACAACACTAATTACCGTTATCGATAAAAACCCAGAAAACTTTCTACATATATTTTTTGTCTATCGCATCCCTCTAATTTTTATAATTTAATTGATATTTTATCAATAATTGTTGAAATAAATATAATAAATACTTTTGACTCATCTATGTAACATTTTGTTTTTGTGAAAACTTGTATCTTGAACTGTAAATTATGCATTTTACAGTTTAATATGGTACTATAGACATTGCCCAACCCCGCTCATATGGTATTAATTTTATTTGTGCCGGTCTTAAAAAAAAGTCTTCAATTTGAGCTTAAAATTGCTGCAGAAACCCTGATTTAAAGAGACAAGCATAAAAAATGTGTGTTTCTGCTTCCTTTCAAAATAGGCATTTTCAAAATGATATGTGGAGTATTTTGAGCCGAAAGTTTACAGAGACTTATATTACATGTTGTAAAAAGGACGAACATTCTTTTTCAATCAATTTACACTCCGTGAATAAAACATCTTGTGAATAGTCACTTAATATTATTTACCTCAGAATAGACAACAATATTACTGAAGTTCAGGAGCTGGAACCCACTTAAACCTGTAGAACACTTTATTGCGGTTTTCAATACATGTGAAAAATGAAAGGATGGACGCCACAGATATTAATTTTTTTGCAGTGTAGTTGGTTGAGCTTTCACATTATCATTTCTTCATGCTTTTTTCAATACACTGGCTTTGCTATGACTTCAACCTCAATATTTTAACATTCATGTCATAATGTTATGAAATACTTTTCACAATTGAATTGTCTTCCAGAAAGAATGTGCAGATGTCTGTAGAAATCACTCCTTTTTCTAAACCTTGTCACTCTGTGGAGAATAATGATTTCTTCCCAGAATGAGTTTGCAAATGCAGTTTCATGCTGTTTTTATATGTGAAACTCTTCTCACACTGAGGACACTTGTACGGCTTCTCTCCAGTGTGAACTCTCATGTGAGTTGCAAGGTTTCCTCTAGCAGTGAAGCTCTTTCCACACTGTTGGCAGGGGAAAGGTTTCTCTCCAGTGTGAACTCTCACGTGAATATTGAGGATATCTTTTCTTGAGAAACTCTTTCCACAGTGATGGCACATGAAGGAGTCTTCTCTGGTGTGAACTATTACATGATTCTTGAGTTCATTCATGTCTGTGAAACTTCTTTCGCACTGATAACAGTTAAAGATTTGTCTTGAGTGAAACTTCATGTGATTATTAAGGTTTACATTATGTCTGTAGCTCTTTCCACACTGTTGGCAGACGAAAGGTCTCTCTCCAGTGTGGGTTCGCATGTGAGTCTTCAGATTGACTTTATGCGTGAAACTCTTCCCACACAGTTTGCAGGGGAAAGGTTTCTCTCCAGTGTGAATTTTCATGTGGGCATTAAGTTGTGTTTTTTGTGTAAAACACTTTCCACACTGTTCGCAGGTGAAAGGTTTCTCTCCGGTGTGAATTCTCATGTGGGAATCAAGTTGACTTTTCCATGTACAACACTTTCCACACTGAGGACATATTAACGGCTTCTTATCAATGTGAATTTTCATGTGGACTTCAAGGCTTTCTTTTCGACTGAACGTTTTTCCACACTGTTGGCAGGTAAATGGTCTTTCTCCAGTGTGAATTCTCATGTGGGAATTAAGGTTTCCTTTACTTGTGAAACTCTTTCCACACTGTTCGCAGATGTAAGGTCTCTCTCCAGTGTGAGTTCTCACGTGGTCATTAAGGTGATTTTTCCGTGCAAAACATTTTCCACACTGAGGGCATATTAATGGCTTCTTTTCCATGTGAATTTTCATGTGGACTTCAAGGCTTTCTTTGTTAATGAAAATTTCTCCACACTGTTGGCAGGTGAAAGGTCTAAGGTTTGGGTTTTGTGTTTTTTGAGCTTTTTCTGGTGAGGACATCTGTGAGCAACTAATTGATTTTTCTTCTGTTTTGAAATCATGTTTCTCATTTTGATCTTTCTCTTCCGTTTCATTCAATTCTTGACTCTCCTCTTTCAGTGCCATCAGGTCTGAAATAAAGAAAGAAAGAAAGAAAGAGAAGCACCAGTTAACACCATTTTAACGCAGCAGCTAGAGCTCTTGCCAATCACACTGCATCATCTTAGTCTGGGGGACTGATTGCACAGAGAATAAACAGTGCAAGTCCTCCCTATAGAGATCGCTAACACATGTGACCAACTGGGCGGCAACGTCATCAGAACGCAAAGAATTATGGGTATGTTTGTTCAGTTAACATGGTCTGGCATAGCAGGCTAGTGATAAATTAGCGTGGAAAAACAGAATATAATCCTACAAAATGCAGCGGGCTAAAGAAAACATTGTCGGACCATACCGCCTGAAACTAAATCCTAATGCAAAGATGAGATACGACGAGAAAAATGAGATAGGACTCGATTCTTACGAGCAGAGCGACTGGTCAAGGTAACACCCTCCAGCCCAAAAGAAGGGCATGTGAAAAGGCTGTGTTGTGGTGCTTTTGCAGAAGCCTGAAGAGCTTGATGACATGTTTGCTTGCGATAATCAGAACTGTCCTATACAGTGGTTCATTTAGACCAGCCAGAGAAGAGCCATGCGTCTGTGACTTATCACCCACAACCTACCTCATACATTGTCAGTTTCTCATCATTTCTATGGACTCTTTATAATGTAAATGTATTCATCTAAATGTATTTACATGTTAAATATGTAAAGAAACTGAAATTAAGTTGGTTGTTACTACTATTTAAGTTATGTAATTGTGTTTGCAACAAAAAAAGAACACTGATTTTGCACAATTCTTCCTTAATACAGACAAAGGAGGCAGAATTGCATTCAATCTTTGTGTATTTTATTTACAGACATGGCTAAAATACATTACATGTGAGAAGAGACATTACAAAATCTTTTGGAAAACAAAAAAACATTTACATATTAGATGCGAGCATGGTGTATAATTCTAACACGACGCCTTAACAACAATACTTGGACACGTATTGGTCAAAGCACAGCACAATTTTATCCAGCAAAGTCTTCAGCTCAGTCTCATGAGTGGTGTGGACCGTGCCCGATTCACAGGACCTTCCATCTCAGGTGCAGGTGTAGTGTCTGACAGTAACAATATAAAGAAATCGTGTCATATCACCACCTCTATTCCTGAGGAATCCAGATTAGCTATACACAGGGGGCAACATACACTAACGTTCAAAAGTTTGGGGTCAGTAAGATTATTAAATGTTTTTAAAAGATGCATCTTCTGCTCACCAAGGCTGCATTTATTTGATAAAAAAAAAATAAAAACAGTAATATTGTGAAATATTATGACAATTTAAAGTGACTTTCTTATTTTAATATATTTTAAACTAATTTATTCCTGTAATAAAAGCAGGATCACTCCAACATTTCATAGGCAGGTTTGCCTGCAAACAGTCACCAAATAAATTGCAATGTAGCCTAGATGTACAACATTTAAAACTGATTAACGTTATGCTTTAGTACATTGGTAACTTAAGCTCATTATCTTGCCATGTCATGCTAGTTAACATTTACAGAGAGTAATTGTAACTAACCTTTGTGAAAATGCTTTGAACACACCATCATGTGTGGTGGAGTGTTATCGAAGGTAATCTTGGTCTCCTTACCACTGCTATCCATGCCATTCGTCGCCTTTTTGTCACCTCTGAAACATGGCTTGTACTATTATTTTTCCGCGCTGGAAAACGATAAAAGGATATTCCGTTCTTAAGCTTTATACCACTGCTATCGTGAGAACGACTATTGCAGTTTATAACACAGCAGGTAGACGGCATCTTGAACACTGCGTTCTTCCCTCCATGCAAAGAAGTCTGGCGCCTAATGTTTGTGCCGCAGATTCCCAAAATGCTTTGCGTTCACCACTGGGAATACGTCACGATGACGACACATTAGCGATCTCTATATGCAAAGTATGTAAGTTGCATATTGAACCACAAGGGGGCCCTATTGCAGCTGTGCAATTAATATAATATTAGTTTTATTTTATTAGTTTGACTTTCAACAATTACAAAAACACAATGGCACATTTGGTTTCTGTAATTTATAATGTGGAGGCTTTCCTTGCATGTGATCTGATATGATATACGTATATCGTATCTTTTCACTGTTATGCTGACAACACTCAGATTTATCTTCCAGTGGGGGTCAAACATAAACATTATCGACAATTTATTGGCAGCGTTGGGAAAGATACTTTTAAAATGTATTTCGTTACAAATTATAAAATACATGCTTTAAAAAGTATTTGGTAGTGTTTTCCATTAGATTACTTCATTTTAGTAACAGAGCAAATTAGACAAAACTGTTCTTTTAAGAGTCACTTAATTTTAGTTTCTTATGAATTGCATAAAATCAGCATCGCATTTGCAATCGTGCTAATATTCGGCCAAGCAGTACACTTCTTCCCCGATTGATATTGCTTAACTATACCACATTATTAATATAGAAAAACAAGAACTCGTACAAACCTGAGACTGAAACAACTTACTTTACAATGCTTTGTCAAGGTTAGATGTTCCTTTGAAGCAGAGACAAGTTTTGTTAAGGGTAAAATAAATAAATATGTTGTCCCTTTTCACATTAAGTAAAATCATCTTTGTGTTTATATGACAATTCCATGCTTGGCTTTCTGATTTTCTCTTGCGTTTTAGTCAGTCGTATTTTAATAGGAATCTAAAATACTTTTTTGGATTTAACTGTTATTTGACTCCCGCCCATATTAAATGTAACTATAATGAAATACAGCTACTTATATTATTTTTTTAAATACACAACGACGTTACATGTATTTCGTTACCCCCCAACCCTAAAATGGAGGTCATAGTGCTTGGCTGTAGAAATCAGTAAGTGGCTCAATGCTTAAAATCTTCACAGTCTGGTTTAATTACAGCTAGTGTAAAAAGTGTAGGGTTTGTTCTGGACTCAAATGGATATGGACATCTTCAACAAGTACAGGATGCTGCTGCCAGGAAATTTGAGTCAGTTACACCGCTATTAAAATCGCTCAAATGGTTGCTGGTTCAAAACAGAAGTAGCTAAAAGATTTTGTTATAATTTTGCCCTTTCCAATCTCCTTCGGGTGTGTTGGCTTTGTACAATCCTTCTACATCTTTGAGATCAGGGCACAGATGCGTAAACCTTAAGTGTAATTTCCCCTTAAAATCGCCCTAAAGTTTCCCTTACACTTCATGAGCATTACATAGAATAATTACATATTATATGTTATTTAAGGGTTTCTTTAGGTGAAATGTCATTCACCCTTAGAATAGATAGAAGAGATAGAAGTATCTCTTAAAAGCCATTAAGTGTTGCAGAAAGCCCCTTAATAATAGACCGAACGAGTGCAATATATGATTACATCTCAAAAAGATGTGTTTTGGGGTTTCATGAGACTTTAATTACTACACTTGTGTAATTATCTTTACAAATATCACTCATTACAATGTCCAGCTCTACAGACATAAGGATCAAACGAGTGAGTTCAGCTTTGTGAATGAAAACCAACCTGTTTGTTCCTCAGTATCTTCATGTTTGACTCTGAATGTTTCTTCAATCTTCAAGTCTTCACTCTCTACTTTAATAAACGCCATCTTTATTAAAGTGTCACGTGGATCTCAATTGATTCAGCAGGAGTTTTTTTTCTTTGTCCTGTTTAAGATGAGAGTAATTAACAGAAAGTAAATTATTCTCTAAAATGAACGGAAACTGCATCTCTGGGTGCATCTCAATAACCTCCATATTTCAGTAGAGTCAGTGTACTTAAATTACCTGATTAACACATAATTATACATAAAGTTAATATTTAGGTATTTATGCTTTATACTTGGTATTCTATTATTTGTATTACAATATTAAATAAGATGCACTTTCATGAAAACATATGCAGCTGGTTTGTTAAAGTTAGCATTACACAGTTTGTGTTCTCGCGCTTCGAATCACTGAATCACTTTACGAATGACTCGGTTCAGATGATTCAGACTCGGTTTCTCTCAGTTCTATCGGGAGCGAAATGAGACGCCACTTTTCTGTTAATAATATGCGGTTTACTCATAAGAATAATTTTACAAAAAGTATTACAGCATTTTAGATTGATCCATTTACTTCGTGTAGCTTGTAAAAACGTGTAAGTTGATTGAACATATCGCAACGATTAACGAACTTGAGCACAAACCTTTCTTCAGCCGAATCACAACAAGCGCAGGAGCGCAGCTTCGTGACGTCACATCGCCAGACCAAAATAAAAGTCCCGTCTCTTCTTCTCTTGCTTAATGGCGGATTGTAACCAACTTTTAGGTGCAAAGCAAAACTGATGGAACTGATATTAATTTTTGCAGTGCCTCTTCTGTCATATTTTGTCTGCATTTTCAAATTTTTCACTCTCTTGTGAGCTGGCACAAGACTGAACATTATGCCACCTCCATGTAATCTTAACAAACTGTGATAAAGTTTTACCAGTAGGTCTGTTATTGATAGGGGTCATTTTATGGGAATGTCCATTTACTGTCCCTAGCCTTTACAGAAGTGTTACACTTGAAAAACATTTTAAAATACAATGATGTATTCATAACTATCAAATATATATGATGTAAATACAGTAAAAAATGAAAAAAAAAAAAAAACCTGCTAAAGAATAGAATTAGAATAGTGAGTTTTAAAGTTAGAAGGTCAAATAAAGATGGAAGAGATGGGTTTTAAGCCGATTCTTGAAGATGGCTAAGGACTCAGCTGTCCGGGTTGAGTTGGCCAGGTCCAGATCTCCTGTAGAATAAATAAGATTTTTTATTCATTTATTTATTTTTTAGGTATGTTCACTATACATTAAATACATTTTAATTATTCTGAAACTGTTATCAATACAAAACAAGGGGAGTCCGCCTTTAGTTACTATGCTGCCCGCAGTTGGAATCAGCTTCCAGAAGAGATCAGATGTGCTAAAACACTAGTCACATTTAAATCTAGACTCAAAACTATTTTATTTTAGTTGATTTTATGTAAAGCACTTTGAATTGCCACCGTGTTTGAAATGTGCTATATAAATAAACTTGCCTTACATATTGCATTAGATATCTAGTCGATACATTTAATTACATTACAGTATATTATATTTTTTGCCCTTTAGACAGAATCTCTTTGATAGTTATTCTTCGTATGTTCAGCACACGACAGGACACAATCTATTATGTATTTTCACCAATAATTCATCCCTAAATTGTTGTGCGTGAATGAACGGCACTAAAAAAAGTAAAAAAAAAAATAAAATAAAAAATCACTCTGCATTAGTTTGACACAAGATTTGAACCAGTATAAAAAAGTATATAGCCTTAATATTATGTGGTGGTCACAACAACATTGAGCTACCTAACAACATAACACAAGCCCCAGACATTACAGTGCTACACTCGCACTGACTCTTATTCTGCCTGAAAGAATGAAAAGACAGAGCTGAAGGTGGAGCGATTCGACCAATCAGATGAAAGCAGCTCTGCTCAGTTTCAGCTCTGCCCTCAAGTGCGAATGAAATATTGAAGGCATAAACCGATTTGTAACGGAAACGTTTTTATAATCAAATCTTACACGGACCAACCGTCTTGTCCATGTTCTCTCACTTGAATCCTCTTGAGTCTCTTGACCTTCTGCAAGCCCCGCCTTGTTCATGCAGTGATTGACGTGGACCGAGGAGGCGGAGACGTGATCGGCTCGGAATGCACTTTCAATGTGCACATTGAATTTTTGAATTCATTGTGGGACATTGAATGAAAATGCAATCGTAAGTGTCTTGAGTGTGAGTGTAAATGCAATTAAGAAGAATAACATTTGAATGATAACTTTGCCACAGTTTTTGCTTTAACATGTTACACATATGTAATCATTTCTGAAATACATTTTCATTTGAATATTGCAACTTAAAGCATTAAAAGTAGTATTAATTTTACATATTAAAACTAGTGTGTGAAATGGCAAATGAAAATTATGTAATTTAATTTTTATTTTCATTTTGCACCAAACGTTGCAAAAATGTAAATGTAAATACAGAAATGCATTGCCATTTTAAATATTGCATTGTCATTTTGCATATTACATTACAAATGGAATACTGCTATCCATATGCTTCCATAAAGACCAAAGTTTTATGTACAGTCAATTGTGTTTTGTGTCTAGTTGATTCCAATTCAGATACATACATTCACAACCATAGAAGCAGAAAAATATGTAGCAAAGTTATTTAAACGAAGTACATTTTACAGCAAAGTAGTGCAACTTATTATTATTAAACAATGAAATGATGCATACATCGATTTTTGCAGTTCATAGCCAATGTTATGAAGTCTACATCACAAACTAAAAATCGGGGGGTCATTGTGGCATGGAAAAGACTCGAGATGCCATCAGTTCCAGATTCTACTGGCCTGGCATTAAAGAGAACATCCACAAATGGGTGAGTTTTATTCTTGCATACTCATTTGTTGCTCATTATTTTAAAGAAAAATCACCAAATCTCTAGAACGTATTAACAC
Source organism: Carassius carassius (assembly GCF_963082965.1). Lineage (NCBI taxonomy): Eukaryota > Metazoa > Chordata > Actinopteri > Cypriniformes > Cyprinidae > Carassius > Carassius carassius. Next base: position 29,399,915 of record NC_081780.1, read on the forward strand.
AGAACATTACATTTTGTAGATATCCCAGTGCCCTGAATGCCAGGCCAGAAGGTCTACATCACGATAAAGGGGAGTATATCCAATGACAGAAGTGTCAAAAATTTATAAAATGCATATTGTCCTTCTATACACCCTTTTTCTTTCTTTTTTTCAGATCACAGAGCATCTGGAATAGATGGGAATGGATTTGGTTGGGAAATTGTATCCAACCAGAGAAGGGGAATCAATACATCTGTGTTATGATTGATTATTTTACTAAGTGGACAGACAGAGGCCTACCCACTGACTTCAAAAAGTGCAAGGGAAGTGTCTAACTGCATTTTTTTTTTCTTCCTATAAATTTGGAGCTTCAAAAAGAGTTTGTCAATAAGGTAACATGTCACCTAATGGGCTTTTGGTTAAAACAATAAAAGTTTATTCTCATTTCTCAGTATACTGTACACTTATTTTCACAGATTAGTTTTGACCTTTTGTCAGAGGTTGGGTATTAAAAGGAGCTTCTCCGTACCACCCACAAACGGAGAAAATGAAGGGAATCATCCAAAGGTATGATGCTGACCCGGATTGTTTATAGCTTTTTATATTATGGGCCATTGAATGATTGATTCTGATTGACAAGACCGAAGCAGATGAAGGAAACAATGGAAACACTGTTTGCTGACCAAGACCACAGTGTCCTGACTAACCTGCTCTTCTACACTGAACACTATCTGTCAGCATTTACCCTTCACAAAGAAAAGAGGCATCTGTAAAGGCAGACAAATCCTAGAATACTAGGATTACTAATACTCCACAACTAAGATGAACTCCTCAACAGTTTGAAAGGAAAAAGTTCTGTTTTAAGTAAATAAAATATGGCCGTGATTGAGGTCGATTACTAATTTGTCACAAAGACAATTTAAAGAACTTGATCAAAATCATTAAAATTAATCTATTTGTCTTGAAGTGAAATCAGACATATCACAGCATGATCTTTACCTCTGTGCACTCAATATTCCACCTCATGACTCATGAAAATGATGAATCTTAAAATCTGTTTTCTTTGAAAGCCAAACTCAGATGGAACCAATCTAGCTCACCTTAGATCAGGGGTAGGAAACGTCGGTCCTGGAGTGCTGATGTTTTGCAGAGAACACTTTTTTTTTGTGGCCTTAGTAATCCTGAAGACCTTGATTGGCTTGTTCAGGTGTGTTTGATTAGGGTTAGAACTAAACTCTGCAGCATATGCTGGTTAGGTATGTTGTGATGCTGGTTTATGCTGGTCATGTGCTGGCAAAGGACCAGCATCAAAACATACCTAACCAGCATGTGCTGTTTTTTTTTTTTCTCAGCAGGACTGATGTTAATGGAATAAACTTAGCAACAACAAATTACAAAAATCACATATTCAAAGCATTAGCAACTCTAACATTAAACAGCAAAGCAAACATAAATCAACAAATGGTTTAATAATGAATGCACAAAGGTCAGGAAAGAACAAAGACGACTTTCTAACAAACATAAAGATACATCCAATCAGACATTATGGTTCACTTATTCTGAAAGTCTGAAAAACAAAATCACAAAAGACTACTGTGGAACAATAGAGAAAAATACTTTAAAAACCAAAATTTGGAAATTGATGAACCAGTAGATTCAAACGACCACCACTTTCTGGAATCTATATACAACACTTGTATTGAAATCAGTCATTTTCTAAAAAAAAAATGGTTTCATTTCACTGCTCTGCGATGCATGTCCATGATTTTATGTAATTAGGGTCACAATTGACAAAGGCGGAAGTACCGACTCAGTGTTTAAAAATATGATGGAGGACGACCGTTCAAAAGTTGTATGTTCAGTGATACATATTCAAATGTCTTTAGTTTATCGTTTAAAATGGTCACTTCGTGTGCGTATCCTGGATGTTTAATCTTATGAAAACCTAACTTCAACCTACATAAAAGCGTGACCTTTTCAATGTTATTACGTGAAGTCATGCAAGACATGGATGTTTGTTTTTGTTTTGTTTTTTTTGAAAATGCCCAATTGTTTGGCTAGATAAGAAACTTATTCCTCGTCTGGTGTTGTATAGTGCCCTGTGAAACTGCAGTGAAACTGTAATTTTGACCTTCAACCATTAAAGTCCTCTATAAGGAGAGAAATCCTGGAATGTTTTTATCAAAAACCTTAATTTATTTTCAACTGAAGAAAGAAAGACGTAAACATCTTGGCTGACATGGGGGTGAGTAAATTATCAGGAATTTTTTATTTAAAAGTGAACTAATCCTTTAACACCAGTGATACTGTGGTGTATGTATGACTCCAAGAAAATTAGGAGCTCCAATATTATTTTAATAAAGAATGACAGATTATTTACTTGTGGTGGATTGCTTGTGGTTGGTGGATTAAATACAAACTCAATCTGTCCCTTATATTTTGTGTGTGTCAACGTTTTAAAGTGGCAAAACTGAAAAAAACGGGACCCCTTCATTGTGTCTTTGGTCATGAACACATCTACAACCATGTTTATATTTCATCTGGTGGTTGGTACATGATACTGGTAGTGATTGACACTAATGACTTGGAACAATTAAAGGAATACCCCACCCCACAATGAAAATGTAGACATTAATCACTTACCCTCATGTCGTTCCAAACCCGTAAAAGCTTTGTTTGTCTTAAGAACACAATTTAAGATATTTTGCCTGAGAACTGGGAGGTTTGTGACTGTCCCATAGACTGCCAAGAAAACTACACGGTCAATCTTTGATGAGAGAGACTAAACTCAAACTCATAACATTGCCTTTGCTGATGTCACAAGGTGACGATCTTTAGGGGCGGAACCAAAATTCGGGAAGTTTGGTTCCGCCCGGAAGCGTTTCCGCCCGGACCGGAAAAACAGAACACCGGAACTTCCGGTAGCGCCGTAAGAAGGAAAATCAGGGAATTCGATGCACCTGTGCCTAGTTAGGGACAGCGGTTGGTGATTGGAGGATACGCTGGACAAGGCAGTACTTAAGGCCAAGTTATTTCCCAGTCTGGGAAGCTCTTTTTGGTGTGTGTGAAGCACTGGGTTGTGCCCGTCTTGGTACGCTGCTGGTAGCTGTCTAACTCTCTCTCTCCCTCAGGCTGGAATTGTATGATTGTGAAGACATCGCGAACCTTAAAGGTTGAGAAGTGAACAGATTATACGGCGAACTGAGACGACGTGAAAAAGGGGATTGGAAGTGGCATTGATGTGAGTACTAAGAGCCAGTCGAAAGTGCCCTGTATATTGACCTGGCGTTGTGTAGATCTCTCCAGGAGGAGGAGGGCGGCCCTACCCCTAATATAGTGTGGTGGGAGAGCCGAAGGAATACTTATTGAAGTAGTCACAACGACGACATCACTAGCTAGGCCGCATATTCCATCGCCAGATCCGAACCAAGCGAAGTGAAGGAAGACGGGTGTCCTTTCCGTACACTGAGTGTGGTGGGTGAGTCTTCGTGCTGTGAAAACCTATAATTTTGACGTGGTGTTGTATATTGCTGTGGGCTGCTGTGTATTGCCGTGTGTCCTGTCAGATAAACCCCCGCCTTCACGCACTTCGGCGTGGGAGGACAAGGAGATTGCTGGTCCTAGCCTAGTTCAGTACAGTATATGTTGTGAGCGTGCTTCAGATCTCCGGAGATAGCACGGTACGCTGTGTCCAGCCCAGAGGTGAAAGCCATCCAAAGCAGAGTAACTGTGTTTTGTGTCCAAGTTGATACCTGTGGAGAGGAAAGGAAAGAGAGTGAGTAACACAAGGAGAAACAGAGGAAACCTGTACTTACAGTGCGCTGTGTTCAGCCCAGAGGTGAGAGCCATTCAAAGCAAACTAACGGTGCTATTGTGCCCAAGTTGATATCTGTGGAGAGAAAAGGAGAGAGAGGGAATAACACGAGGAGGAATAGAGCGAACCTTGTACTTACAGTACGCTGTGTCCAGCCCAGAGGTGAGAGCCATTTAAAGCAAACTAACTGTGCTATTGTGCCCAAGTTGATACCTGTGGAGAGAAAAGGAGAGAGAGGTGAATAACACGAGGAGGAATAGAGCGAACCCTGTACTTACAGTACGCTGCGTCCAGCCCAGAGGTGAGAGCCATTCAAAGCAAACTAACTGTGCTATTGTGCCTAAGTTGATACCTGTGGAGAGAAAAGGAGAGAGAGAGTGAATAACACGAGGAGGAATAGAGCGAACCCTGTACTTACAGTACGCTGTGTCCAGCCCAGAGGTGAGAGCCATTCAAAGCAAACTAACTGTGCTATTGTGCCCAAGTTGATACCTGTGGAGAGAAAAGGAGAGAGAGTGGGTAACACGAGGAGAGACTGAGGAAACCTGTACTTACGCCGCTGCCTGTGGAGAAAGAGAAAGCGAGTGAGCACCCAAGGAACGAACTGTGTGAACCAGTACTTACTGTGAGCTGTAATCAGCGAAGAGGTGAGAGCAGAACCAAGCTGAACTAACTGTGCCTGTGTGTCCCAGCCGTTGCCTGTGGAGAAAGAGAAAGCGAGTGAGCACCCAAGGAACGAACTGTGTGAACCAGTACTTACTGTGAGCTGTAATCAGCGAAGAGGTGAGAGCAAAACCAAGCTGAATTAACTGTGCCTGTGTGTCCCAGCCGTTGCCTGTGGAGAAAGAGAAAGAGCCCGTTGCCTGTGGAGGAAGAGAAAGAGAGTGAGCACCTCGAGAACGAACTGTGTGAACCAGTACTTACCGTGAGCTGTATTCAGCGAAGAGGAGGAAGAAGGAGGGCGCTACGGATACCTAAGACTCAGGCCGGGGCCCGAGTCCCACGCCCCGGATCCCCGTGGCCCCCTTGCTCCCTGACCTCTTCCCGGCCATAGCCCATCTGGAGGGCCGAGTCAGAGTTTAGTTTTAATTGCCCTTTCCCTATTCCCCAAGCTATTTTTAGATATTTAAATAAAGATTGTTTTATCACTTACTTGTTCTCGTGTTGTTTGGCCATTGGGTCGGGTTTGGGGACCTCCTCGAGGTGGAAGTTGAGAAGGGGTGTGGCTTAGTTAAAGCATAGCCAGCCCCTGGGTGTGACAGATTTGGCGTAGTCGGCAGGGTTTCCACCTCGAGTTGAGTAACCAAGGTCGTCCAATGACCGACAACGCGGGGCTTTCAGCCCAACCCCGTGCCATGCCCGTTTTTATGGGGAGCCCCTGGATTCAAAAATATGGGGGGACAGAATCCGAGGTACGATTGTCTGAATGGAAGGCTCAACTAGAGTACTTGGCCGACCTACAGGGCCTTAGTGCAGCCCAGCGGCTTCAATTTGTGTTAAACTCCCTGGATGGAGAAGCGCGGCGAGAGGTGCATGCCGCCCCCGAAGCCGTTAGAGCCAACGCCCAAACCGTGTTCCAGTTCCTCACTGAACAGTATGGTGACCACACCCCCGTAGCTGTCCTTCGCTCCCAGTTCTTCAATTGTAAGCAGGGCCCCCGCCAACCGATTAGAGCTTTCGCCCTGAGGTTGCGAGAGCAATTCGCCCGACTACAGACCCGTCGGGACCACGGGTTGGGAGATGGAGAGACTCTATTGCGGGACCAGTTTCTTCTGGGGTTGAAGGAGGGTCCGGTGAGACAGAGCCTACGTATCCAGTTTCGAAGGGACCCGGGTCTTACGTTCGAAGATCTGAAGAAAGAGGCACTGGCCCTGGAAGGTGATGAGACTGAGGTGAGTGGTTCCCCAGTGTGTGTGGTTGTCAGTGAAGTAGCACCAGCACAACCCGGAGGCCCTGACTGGAAGCAAGCACTGAAGGCTGAACTTTTGAAAGATGTCCGCGACCAGATGTCTGAACTGTCTAAAGCCCTCGTAGGAGAATTGCGCCAAGGACGGGCGCGGGAGGAACCACGGCCGGCGCCCCGAGACCGAGTGTACTCAGAGGGAGGCCGAGAGCCGTTCAGGCGCCCGAACCACTTTAACCGGCCCCGTTTCGAATGGGACGAGCAAGGGCGACCCATCTGTAACCGCTGTGGCAAACCAGGTCACTATAGCCGTCAGTGTGGGCCCCGCAGGGCGTCAGAAGGGGGTTTTTAGGTCGGCCGGCCACTGTGGGTCGTGTGGCCGGGACCCCTCGAGAAGACCCTGGAAGAGGATATGGCTCTAGGAGCCAGATGATTGGGCGTAGCCCCGTGGCGAAGGTGAGAGTGTGCGGCAAGGAGATTCAATGCCTGGTAGACACAGGCTCCCAAGTGACGTTGTTTGCTGAGAGTTTATCCGAAGAAGTGTTTGGGAAACAAGGGGCACCAGGGGCGGAGGCCCCCTGGCTTACTCTGAAGGGCGCAAACGGCCTCGACATCCCATATATTGGCTACCGATTGACGGACCTAGAGGTTCACGGAGTGATGGTCCCCCAGAAAGGTGTGATTATCGTGCAAGACCATTGTCTGGGTGCACATCGAGCCCTGTTGGGCATGAATGTCCTCGCTGATTGCTGGGAAGAGCTATTTCGGGCTAGGCCCGTATCGAAGATACCACCTGCAGAGAGGCCCAAGTGGGAGTGTGTGGTAGCTGACTGTCGAAGGGTGCAAATGAGCCAAGTCCGCAGGGAACAGGAAGAGGTAGGAAGAGTGATGTGTCGTTTTGCTTTGTCTGTCCCCGCAAAAAGTGAGGCTGTTGTGTGGGCGCGAGTACCGCCCCGAAGAGCGGGCCCAGAAGAGTGGGTGCTGGTGGAGCCCCATGTGGATTGTCCACAAGTGGAAGTGGCACGAGGATTATCGACGGTCCGGCGGGGGAGAGTCCCCGTGAGGATACGGAATGTACATCCATACGCGGTGCAACTACATCGGCACCAACGATTAGCCCGTCTGACAACGGTTACATCCCACCAAGTAAGGGAAGAGAGGGATATTAGTTTTCGTCAGGTGTGCCCCACTGTCATCGAGGTGGCCCTGACACAAGTAGACACCCCATGGGGTGGTATGGAGAGGAGTGTGCCGAGCCACCTGGCGGGTGAGTCGTTACAAGGGGAGGATTTAGAGCAAGCACAGACACAGAAGTTACAGGCCCTCCTTCGGAGATGGCAGCATGTGTTCGCCACCCACGACGAAGACTACGGATGCACCCAGGTGGTACAACATCATATACCTACCGGGGATGCAGGGCCCAGCCGGGAGAGGTATCGCCCAATTCCGCCCACTTTGTATACCGAGGTACGTACACTCCTGCAAGGCATGCTGAAGCAAGGAGTTGTTAGGGAAAGCAGCAGCCCGTGGGCGGCCCCCATAGTGCTGGTGCAAAAGAAGACGGGGGCTTGGAGATTCTGCGTGGACTACCGTAAGCTGAACCTCGTGACTAAGAAAGACGCTTTCCCTTTGCCACGGATCGAAGATTCGCTTGCCAGCCTCACGCAGTCGGCATGGTACTCTACCCTAGATTTGGCCAGTGGCTACTGGCAGGTGCAGGTGGCCGAAGCAGACCGGGAGAAGACTGCCTTTACAACCCCGTTTGGACTATTTGAATGGGACCGGATGCCTTTCGGGCTCTGTAACGCTCCGGCCACCTTCCAGCGGCTGATGCAGCGGTGCTTGGGAGGTCAGTTAATGGAGTCAGTATTAGTTTACCTGGATGATGTGATTGTCTACTCCCCAGATTTTGATTCACACCTGAGGCACCTCGAGGAAGTCTTTCGGGCCATGGAGAAGTACGGATTGAAACTACAGCCCAATAAGTGTCACTTACTACGGAGAGAAGTCAACTTTCTGGGCCACGTGGTCAGTGCGGCTGGAGTGTCCGTCGATCCTGGAAAGGTATCGGCCGTGAAGGACTGGAAGGCCCCGAGGACAGTGAGGCAAGTGCGATCCTTTTTAGGATTTGTGGGATACTATAGGCGTTTCATAAAGGACTTTTCAAAAATTGCTAAACCCCTTAATCAGTTGCTGGTTGGCACAGGTCGTAACCGGGGCCGGGGGTCGCCCAACGTAGACTGGGATGCAAATTGTGAGTCGGCGTTCCAGACATTGAAGCAGGAGCTGCTACAGGCCCCTATCTTGGCATACGCAGATTTCACAAAACCATTCCTTTTGTATACAGATGCCAGCAATCTCGGGCTGGGAGCGGTGTTGGCTCAACGGCAGGACGGAGTTGAGAGGGTCATCGCGTACGCCAGCCGGAGCCTCCACCCAGCCGAGAGGAACGATGCGAACTATAGTTCTTTCAAATTGGAGCTGCTGGCGTTGAAGTGGGCCCTAAGTGAGAAATTTAAAGACTACCTCTGGGGTGCCAAGGTGACGATCATTACAGACAATAACCCATTAGTACACTTACAGACGGCGAAGCTGGGAGCCGTGGAGCAGCGGTGGGTGGCCCAACTGGCCAACTTTGACTATCAACTACAGTACCGACCAGGGCGTGAACACACGAACGCGGACGTCCTCTCAAGGCTGCCCGAAGCGGAAAGCCCCGGAGGGGCCAGCCCGGAGGAGGGCTATATGGTAGGAGCAGTAGAGGCACCAGGCAGCAGACAAGAGGCCGTGCCTGAGAACTGGGGATGGGATCCCCGTCGGTGGAGGGAGAGACAGGCCAGGGATCAAGATGTGCGGCTGGTAAGAGAATGGCTGGAACAGGGCCGACGGCTGACGCCAGCGGAGAGGTTAGCCCAGACGGATACTGGGAGGAGGCTGCTGGGGCAATGGGACAGGCTGGAGCTGAGAGATGGCGTTTTGTGCAGAAGGGTCAGTGACCCGAAGTTGGGCGAAGAAGTACGCCAGATCGTGGTACCCGCAGATGAGGTAACGGCTTTAGTTTCGGCGTACCACAACCAGTTGGGGCATCAGGGACAGGAGAGGACCGTGTCCCTGCTTAGGAGATTCTTCTTTTGGCCCGGGCTAGAGGCATCGGTGCACGCCCTAATTCAAGCTTGCCCGAGATGCATATTGTTTAAGTCCAGACGGGAGGTCCGAGCGCCAATGGTACCCATCCATGCGAAGGCCCCCCTTCATATCATGGCTATGGACTTCTTGACACTGGGCCGACCACGAGATCGCTACCAGAACATCTTGGTAATAACGGATTTGTTCACAAAGTACGCTTGGGCTATCCCCACCCTCGACCAGACTGCAACCACCACCGCTACAGTTTTATGGCGGGCCGTCTTCCAGACGTTCGGATGCCCGGAGTTTCTGCACTCCGATCAAGGAGCCAACTTTGAGTCCAGGGTAATTAGAGAACTATGCCAGTTGTACGGTTGCACGAAAACTCACACCACTTCGTGTCATCCTCAGGGGAACGGCGGCTGTGAGAGATTCAATCAGACCCTATTGGGGCTGCTGGGGACCTTGGACCAACAACGGCAGGACGATTGGGTGAGTGCCTTGCCAAACCTCCTACAGGCCTATAACAACAGTATACATAGTACTACGGGTTACGCTCCCACTTACCTGATGTTTGGCAGACACATACGAATGCCTACTGACCTGGTCCTAGGAGTGATAGCCGACCAAGAGGAAGCAAGTGTAACGGAGTGGGTGGGGCGCCATCACCAGCGCTTGCATTTCGCCTACGAGCAGGTGTCGAAAAGGATACAGACGGCAGGAGAGAAAAGTAAGCGGTTGTATGATCGGACTGCTAGAGAAGCCCCTCTACTGCCAGGAGAGAGGGTGTTGGTGAGAGATAATCGGCGGCAGGGGAAGGGGAAACTGAGTGACCGTTGGGAGGCCACCCCTTATGTAGTCTGCCGGCAGCAGAGGCCGGGGCAGCCGGTCTATACCATCCGGCCAGAAGGGAAGTCAGGCCCCGACCGTGTGGTGCACCGGAACATGATTCGCCCATGCCCTAACTACCCTGAAGCCGTGGAAGAAGTCCCCACGGAACCTGTACCAGCGGCCCCCTGGATTGAAGGTTGGGCTGTGGTACCAGGGAGACCCGTGGTGGCACCACCCCCGATCGCCCCGAGAGAACCAGAAGCAGCCCCTGAACAAGCTGAGCCCGATTCACCAGTGAGACGATCCCGGCGAGAGAACCGAGGCCGACCCCCTGCCCGCTATGGGGAGTGGACAGCCCGAGGACGTTCTAGGGACTAGAACGGATTGGCGGGGGAGGATGTCACAAGGTGACGATCTTTAGGGGCGGAACCAAAATTCGGGAAGTTTGGTTCCGCCCGGAAGCGTTTCCGCCCGGACCGGAAAAACAGAACACCGGAACTTCCGGTAGCGCCGTAAGAAGGAAAATCAGGGAATTCGATGCACCTGTGCCTAGTTAGGGACAGCGGTTGGTGATTGGAGGATACGCTGGACAAGGCAGTACTTAAGGCCAAGTTATTTCCCAGTCTGGGAAGCTCTTTTTGGTGTGTGTGAAGCACTGGGTTGTGCCCGTCTTGGTACGCTGCTGGTAGCTGTCTAACTCTCTCTCTCCCTCAGGCTGGAATTGTATGATTGTGAAGACATCGCGAACCTTAAAGGTTGAGAAGTGAACAGATTATACGGCGAACTGAGACGACGTGAAAAAGGGGATTGGAAGTGGCATTGATGTGAGTACTAAGAGCCAGTCGAAAGTGCCCTGTATATTGACCTGGCGTTGTGTAGATCTCTCCAGGAGGAGGAGGGCGGCCCTACCCCTAATATAGTGTGGTGGGAGAGCCGAAGGAATACTTATTGAAGTAGTCACAACGACGACATCACTAGCTAGGCCGCATATTCCATCGCCAGATCCGAACCAAGCGAAGTGAAGGAAGACGGGTGTCCTTTCCGTACACTGAGTGTGGTGGGTGAGTCTTCGTGCTGTGAAAACCTATAATTTTGACGTGGTGTTGTATATTGCTGTGGGCTGCTGTGTATTGCCGTGTGTCCTGTCAGATAAACCCCCGCCTTCACGCACTTCGGCGTGGGAGGACAAGGAGATTGCTGGTCCTAGCCTAGTTCAGTACAGTATATGTTGTGAGCGTGCTTCAGATCTCCGGAGATAGCACGGTACGCTGTGTCCAGCCCAGAGGTGAAAGCCATCCAAAGCAGAGTAACTGTGTTTTGTGTCCAAGTTGATACCTGTGGAGAGGAAAGGAAAGAGAGTGAGTAACACAAGGAGAAACAGAGGAAACCTGTACTTACAGTGCGCTGTGTTCAGCCCAGAGGTGAGAGCCATTCAAAGCAAACTAACGGTGCTATTGTGCCCAAGTTGATATCTGTGGAGAGAAAAGGAGAGAGAGGGAATAACACGAGGAGGAATAGAGCGAACCTTGTACTTACAGTACGCTGTGTCCAGCCCAGAGGTGAGAGCCATTTAAAGCAAACTAACTGTGCTATTGTGCCCAAGTTGATACCTGTGGAGAGAAAAGGAGAGAGAGGTGAATAACACGAGGAGGAATAGAGCGAACCCTGTACTTACAGTACGCTGCGTCCAGCCCAGAGGTGAGAGCCATTCAAAGCAAACTAACTGTGCTATTGTGCCTAAGTTGATACCTGTGGAGAGAAAAGGAGAGAGAGAGTGAATAACACGAGGAGGAATAGAGCGAACCCTGTACTTACAGTACGCTGTGTCCAGCCCAGAGGTGAGAGCCATTCAAAGCAAACTAACTGTGCTATTGTGCCCAAGTTGATACCTGTGGAGAGAAAAGGAGAGAGAGTGGGTAACACGAGGAGAGACTGAGGAAACCTGTACTTACGCCGCTGCCTGTGGAGAAAGAGAAAGCGAGTGAGCACCCAAGGAACGAACTGTGTGAACCAGTACTTACTGTGAGCTGTAATCAGCGAAGAGGTGAGAGCAGAACCAAGCTGAACTAACTGTGCCTGTGTGTCCCAGCCGTTGCCTGTGGAGAAAGAGAAAGCGAGTGAGCACCCAAGGAACGAACTGTGTGAACCAGTACTTACTGTGAGCTGTAATCAGCGAAGAGGTGAGAGCAAAACCAAGCTGAATTAACTGTGCCTGTGTGTCCCAGCCGTTGCCTGTGGAGAAAGAGAAAGAGCCCGTTGCCTGTGGAGGAAGAGAAAGAGAGTGAGCACCTCGAGAACGAACTGTGTGAACCAGTACTTACCGTGAGCTGTATTCAGCGAAGAGGAGGAAGAAGGAGGGCGCTACGGATACCTAAGACTCAGGCCGGGGCCCGAGTCCCACGCCCCGGATCCCCGTGGCCCCCTTGCTCCCTGACCTCTTCCCGGCCATAGCCCATCTGGAGGGCCGAGTCAGAGTTTAGTTTTAATTGCCCTTTCCCTATTCCCCAAGCTATTTTTAGATATTTAAATAAAGATTGTTTTATCACTTACTTGTTCTCGTGTTGTTTGGCCATTGGGTCGGGTTTGGGGACCTCCTCGAGGTGGAAGTTGAGAAGGGGTGTGGCTTAGTTAAAGCATAGCCAGCCCCTGGGTGTGACACTGATGTGCATCTGCCTTTGACTCTGGTGAATGTAAATCTGCTGAGCTTTCTTGTGAACTGTCGGGGTTTGGATCTTGATCTTGGATTTGTATTGATTGTGCATAGCTCAAGGATTTGCCAGATATTGTGTCTTTTTGTCACGAAGTATAAAGATTCTTTGCTGTTGGCTTAAATCTGCCCACACCTTCTCTGAGAGGACCGCTATATTCTGTCCTATAATAATCTGTCCTATAATAATTATAATAAACCTATAATAATGTCCTATAATAATCAAACAGGAAGTTAATAATCATGCAAGTTTTATATTTGTCATCCATTCTGTATTAGCCATGTTAAGATATTGCTACATATGACTGGCGGATGTCATTTGATAGGCTTCAAAGAACAGATTTATGTTAATCCACCATTACACCTCCCTTGGTTGTTTTTTCAGAGGAGCATCTGGAAGCTGCTCCTTAGAGAGGGGGGTCGTGTCAAAGTGTCTGGTTTGTGTATCCTGGGTGTCCACTAGAGGTCTCACTTCCCCTTATCGTCACCCCACTTCAGGAACTGCATTTCACACAAGCCTTTATCTGGACTCATCACTGTTCATTGCACACAGCTGTTCCCACTTACATTGTTTGCACCTGCCTATATATAACCTGTTTGTTTCTGACTTTGTGATGGAGTCCTTGTTTAAAGTCACCCTGTCATTTTGTGTTCCCTGGATTATGTTTGTGTTTCTTGTTTTGGACCGCTTATCTGGATTTGACCTTTGCCTGGATGGATTTATGATTCTGGATTACCCTGGGTCTTGATCTGTTTGTGTGCGTCCCGTGACACTCAGACCAAACCAGCACAAACGTTTATCATTGCGGCACAAACGTAGCACAAACAAATAGCATGGTTTTGGTAATCATTTTATTTTATGAGATGCCAACTTCACGGAGGTAAATATTTGGAATGGCCAAAAGCAGGTATGGATGAATGAATATTCCTGTGTATATCTTTGTAGTTATTTTTTTACAAGAAAGCTAAATTGGCAAAACTTGTTTGTTTATACATCCATTTTCTTAGTTTGCCTCTTGTCCGCAGAATTATTGTGGTGGACCCGTCTGTAAAAATACACACACAGTAAATACAATACACCATAATCAGAAAATGCTTGGATGTTTTGTAAAATGCATTGAAATCAAGAATCTGTGAGTGTTTAATTCTCTTTAACGTTTATTTAAACGTATTTGTGTTTTCAAAAAGTGTGTTCCGTGAACATAAACTTTTTGATTTTGATGGCTGCAACACACTCAAAAAAAAGTTTGGCCAAAGGCCAAATAAAAGTGAAAATGTTATAGAATATCATAATGAAACAGTTCACAGTAAGTAGGTGAATTGGTAATAGGTGAGGGGATCATGTTTGGGTATAAAAGGAACATCTGAGTCTTTGCAAGAAAAGCTGGATCGTGGCTCATCTCTTTGTGTCAAATTTCATGTTTGGTCCTAGAGAGCCGCTCTCCTGCAGAGTTCAGATTCAACCCTGAAAATAAACCTCACCTGTCTGTACCATAAGTAATCCTGAAGACATTGATTAGCTTGTTCAGGTGTGTTTGATTAGGGTTGGAGCTAGGGCTGTAGCTATCGAATAATTTAGTTATCGAGTATTCTACCGAAAATTCCATCGATTAATCGAGTAATCACATAAAATGTGTTTTTGCTTAATTAAAGTGCAATATTAAATATGCAAGAGAAAATAAGACTCTGGGTCTCTTAACCCTTGTGCGTTGTTGGGGACGTTTTCGTCCACTAGGGGGTAAAGTTGAGTCTTATTTTGGCCACAACTTTCTCTGTGTTTGAGCTAATGGAATGATTTTTGGTGACAAATCTTATTTTGACTCATATTTTGGGAAAATGCTTTGAAATTTTTCAAAAACTCAACGGTACACTGTGGGCAAATTCACTACCCTTTCGGGATGTTCGTGGATGAAAACATCCACTAAATAAACTGCTGTAAAAATGTATCAGATAAATATTTTTTTTCAATTTTTTGGCATAAATCTATTAATCAACCTCAGTCCTGATCAAAACTACCAAATTTTAAAAAGAAAATCCAAGATTTTAACTTTTTAATTACCAAGTTCATAAATGATGTCACTGATTTGGGAAAAAAACACACAAAATTACATATTTTCAATATAAAAAGTGATTGTGGACTGGATTTTTTTTTTACCTTTTATCACAGTCTTGGGCATGTCAAAGATTAGTAACAAGATTGGCTTTGATGCATTTTTAGTTTTTGTGCAACATTAGATTTAATTTTTTTCTCCCTAATTTGTTGTTGGTGGCTGTTTTTGCCCCATTGACTTCCATTATAACGACATTTTTTGATTGCAAAGCCATGGCACCATATAATCATACATTCTTGATTGTTTGTGGTTTTCACTTTTGGGAAGAGGTAAAAAAATGTATTTTTACAGTTGATCACTAGGTGGGACCATTAACCCTTTAAATAGGCCTGTGCAAAAAAAAGGCTTGGTTTCTGGCTTGTATATGGAGTTATATGGAGTATAACAGCAAATTATAGTGTGTGTGTGTGTGTGTGTGTGTGTGTGTGTGTGTGTGTGTGTGTGTGTGTGTGTGTGAGGGTGTGAAAGAGACCTTTGTGCACTTACCTTGATGTACAGTATCTGAAAAATCAAAATATGCACCTCATGCTCTCAGAACTACATGGAGTAAACAATAAAAAAGAAGTGTGTTTATGCACCTGCTTCCTTTTGATGGTGAAAAGTACAGATGGCCTATATGTGAAATGCTCCTCTTTTCTTGATGGTAAAGCCAGTTTAAAACCTTAAAATCCTGTAAAAAAAATCTACTTCGCATCAAATTTATGAACATAATGTATTATGAACCAAAATGCAATACCAACTTCAAAATATAGCTGCAAGCAGCAATTACGGGGCCAAGCACTACAGAAGCAAACTTTAGACGAACGGAAGGAATGAGTAATTAAAACCGTTTTAAGATTATTTGAGTTAAAATGGCTTGAAAACAATAAACACAACAACTAGTAATAGGATTTATTGGCTCATCACGTTTGACCAATAGGTGGCGGTGTTACCTAATTAGTGTTGACTGGTCAGTGTGAGTTGACTATTGCACATACAAAGTTTGGTGTCATTATGTCAACGCTTTGAAGAGGTATAGCCTTAAGAGTAAATTTGACACAGTACTTAAAGTTTATAGCGGCGCTGTACGACAACGGTTACGTCTATCGACACAAAATCCATAACATTTTGTCAGCACAGTCTGAAGATTTTTTTACTTAAGTTTTGTGAAAATCGGACCAATGGTTGATGAGAAGTATAAAAAAGTAGGTTAACAACATGAATCAAAATGGGCGACAGGAAGTTCAGCTTATTATGACATAATTGATATGTATATTGTCGGCATGACCCAAGGAATATTTTGAGACCAGTTTCATTACAATAGGTTAATGCAATCAAAACTTATGAAATTTTCAAAAATGTGTATAATTAAGAATTAATTAATGTTTATTACTCCAGATTAGTAGGTGGCGCTGTTACCAAAATCATGTGACATGGTCAGTGTGAGGTGATAATGGCACATGTTTTCAAACTTCTGACGGTGGTTTCGTCTTGATCAGACAAGTGGTTGTGAAGATATAGCCAAATGGTTTTTAAGCACTAAATCACAATGTTACACAAACCGCAAGGCGAAACCTAGCATGTTTGGTATCGTAGGACTCTGTAAGGTTTCAGGAGTCTAATTTGATGAGCCTCGTGAAAATAAGTCGACCACACCCAAAGTTATAAGTGTTTGAAAAAAAGGTGGCGCTGTTTTGAAACTTCTCACGCTCCTTCAGGACATTGTGCTTGATAGTATTTTCAGTGTTTAACAACTGAAATTATGCCCTGCTCCTCACACTAATATTATATTCTGCCAGAGTGGACTGCAACTGCAATGAATCGTCATTTTGACTACTATATCTGTAATAAATTATTATGATTAAGTCACATGTGTCTATCTGTTATTTTTCTCTTATAGTCTGTATACACTCAATCTTTATTGGTTGATTCGTTCTTTATAAAAATAAATAGAAAAGCAATGCAATATGTTTTTTTAATGCACAGGTACATGATGCGTGGGTATTTAGTTTAAGGTACTTTATGTGCATAGATTGTGTGTACATTAAAGTATGTCACAAAATGAATAATTGCAATAATAGTAATATAAAAGGTAATAATATGAAATATTAAAATTCCCAGATGGCAATATAGTGTTGGCCCGGATCTGGGTCTGGGTATATAAGGCTCGGGTGTGGCTCAGATTTTGGGATTTTGGTTTACGTAAGAATTGGCACCAATAATAAATTGCCATTGTTTGTGGTACTTGGGCTGACGGAAAAGTCATTGTGTGGCCCGGATGTAGGCCAGAAGACATTTGCTATGTGGGAAACAGAGAAAACATATTAATATGTTAAAGTAAAGGCTCTGGAATATAGTATATTGTATATATTGTATAACTTGTACAACCTGTATTTTGTTTGTATAATATTATGCAAATATAATTAATGTTATGTTCATGGTGTACTGAATCGACAGTGCATGATGGAATCACACATACATTAACATGAAGTAAAGTACATTCAGTTAGTACATGGATTATTTAATGTGTGGCTGAGCTGTGTAGCAATGTATAATCATGATTTTGTACTGTATAATATAGAAAAATTGAAAGGGTCTCAAACAGAAACGACTCTGAGCGCTCACTTAAAGGGGTTTGGTTATAGAGTTGACCTGTCGAAAAAATGATTCACTGTTGCTTGAAAGTGTTTTATGACCCCCTAAAGTATGTATACTTTTGGAATATTGTGGGTTTGGAAGAAAAGTTGTATTTAACATATGTTGTTGTTCATTTTATTTTGACATCCTAAATGGGATGAAAACCTGGAAATTGCTGTGTTCACCATTGTTTATTGTTGAGTGAGGTCGGGACTTGTATTTTGAAAATGATCTGAGGACTCGTATAGAGGAGGAGTGCTGCGCCTGCGCCCTCACAATCTGACGATTTTCTGCGATACAGACACGCGTGTTTCTGTCTTCTCAACTCCTATATTGTTTGTACAGGTATGGCTGTCACAGCAACAAAACTATTTACACACAAGTTTTATTTCAATGTGTATTTTCTTGTTGTAAATAAATTGGTTATAAATGTTTGAGTTGTAGGGAACGACAATGTGGCGAAAACTGATAACGGTTAAAGATTTAATATAATTAAAATCTAAAAGAGTTTGAGGGGTGAAATTATAGATGGGTTGTTGTATTCATTTTGTATAAAAGCATAAAAACAGTGGGGAGAAACTATGAAAAATTTGTTTTAGCTATAAAAAAAGTAATTTGGAGAGGAAAAGTACATAGCAAATAGTTATGTAATATTTTATATGTACTTGTATATTTATGATCTTTGTAGAAATGAAATAAGCAAGCTTGTATTTTGGTGTTTTGCCAGCAAGTATAATGCACTGGCGGTTTTAGCACAACAGAGTGAAGCGTTTCAGTGAAGGTGGCAGTTTTGTGTCTTGTGTAAGAATGGATTATAATAAAGAGAAATGTTATAGACTAACAAGGTGTTGAAAGGGAACAGGTTTGTATATAGATTATGCATAGCTAGCGTGACAGTGAAATGCTTGTAGTATTTTGAATGAATGGGAAATGAGTGTCAGTTTTTTGTGTTTTTTTGCAGGACTGCTTTAAAGCTCAGCGATGTTGGGTTGTCGCAATCTAAACAGACCAAAAACACAAATGACATACTAGTTAATACTAGATCCGAGGTGTCAGTTGTGCGACGCTTGGTTTATGCTTTCGAGGAGAAAGTCTGCACAAACAGCACAGTGAGGACCTTGAGTGATATCATTCAAGATCTGAGGGAGTACCAGAGGGTAAGTCAAAAGAAACATCTGTCAGTGTGATTTAAGGAGGTAATTGAGAAAGACCTAAATGTGAGTGTATATATACACTAGCAGTGAGAGCTGTAAGAAAAGATCGATATATGTTGGTTTCACAATATGTAGTTGGAATAATCAATATTTAAAAAGAATAAAAAATGCCAATCTTACTAGGTGTATGGTTTTTGTTTAGTATGTGATTCATTTCTTAATCGATGAGTTGAATGTATTTTTTATGTATTAATAAATATAAAGGGAGTAGTCTCTGAAAGGAAAGGTGAAATGTTTTGACAACAGTAATAATCTGTTTTGATGTTGTTGAACAAATATTTGATTTTGTTTTGGATTCCTGAAAGAATTTAATTTTTCATTGATATTAAGCAGATGTAAACATTTGTTCGGATCAAAATATTATAGCTGTATTTCAGGGGTCTCCAACCCAGCTCCTGGAGAGTTACTGTCCTAACCTCAATCAAACATTTGAAGCATCTAATCAAGGTATTCAGGACTACTTGATAATTACAGACAAGTGTGTTGGACCAGAGTTGGAATTGAAGTCTGCAGGACCGTAGCTTTCCAGGAGCAGGGTTGTAGCCCCCTGGAATACATGGTACTATTGTAAAAATAAATTGTGTATTTTTGAAGCATATATAATAATATATGTGGTGTCTTAGATAAAATGCACGGTATACATAGACATTTAATGAAAGAACATTAATCTTCCTCCTACATGCTGCACAAAAGTGGTTCAATAACATTGAATGTTCCAGAGACCGATTATTGCAAATGCAGATCCTATTGTACTAGGGTTTTGTTTTAATGACAGGTTTAATAACAGAATATCGTATTCCTGCAATAAGAAATATTTTAATATATCGTACGGCGTACAGTATTATGTAGTGCACCATATCGTATTTTTATTGCTTGTATTGCAATTTATATTGTTTTCAGCAGAATGTTGCTAATATACAGCTCAATTAGGAATGTTTTCAAAGGAATGGAAAGTGATGTGGAAGCTTAACAGATGTGTAGTGTTTGTATATTGTCTAATTATGCATTTGTTTTATAGGTGACGGTTAAGGTCAAAATGGTGCAGGTCCTGGAGGAGAAAGAGACGATGGTTCGGGGTCAGAGGGTGCGTAGAAAGAGTGTGGTTGTTGCTGATCCAGAGGAGTTACTGCTGCTAACTCTCTGGGGGACGCATGACTTGATGCAAGGCGACTGGTATGAACTAAAAAATGTCTCTGTGAGACAGCTCAAAGGAACTGAACGGAGTACCACAGTTCAGACTACAGTGAGCCAGATAGAGGACTGTGGTGTTGCAAAGAGCTTCACTGATGGAGAACTGCAGACTGCAGTAGGGGAAATCTTGGATGCGGATGTTAAGATGGAACATTTCTGCCCAAAACACCATTTGCTCTTGGCTGTAAATGCAAGCACTTTAATGACACGGTGTAACCAGTGCCAAGCATTTTGCAAGACGTCCAAAACAACGGTGGAGTTTCGGGGTCATGTTAGTATCAAGGGCAAGTCTGGACAACAGAAGATCAATCTTGATAACATGCAGATTCGGGAGTTGTTGTCTGTGAAAGATGAACAATCAGTAGATGCTCACAGTCTCGTTGCAGATATTCTAGTACATGATGAGATGCACATTCAAACTTGGAGGGACTTCGTGACCAAAGTCTCATTTGTTGAAAGAAGTGGCAGCAGTAGTGCAGGTACTTCTCGTACAATGGAAGACACAGCAAGCAGAAGCACAGAAGATTGTGTGTTTGAATTGGAGGGTGACGAGGCTGTAGCCCTGGAAGGATTGTTTAATGATGGAGATTAAGGAATCAAATCCTGCAGCACTGAAGGAGTCCTGGACCGAAGAGGCACAACGTTTGAGAACAAAATTTATTTAATGTGCACTTTTTTGTTTCCTTGTGGAAAACTTTTGAAGCCGTGGCACTTTGTGTTAATAGGAAAGAAATATTGTTTGCATAATTTATTTTTATTATGGAAGTGAGTTTCTTGTTTGTGTTATTTCTTTTTTTAATAATTGAAGGCAGGGTTAGTTCCCAATGTGTACAAGTGTATACATTTATATATGCAAAACTTTGTAAGATTTTTTGTTTGTTTTTAAAGGACAATTGGTGTAAACAGTTAAGTTTACAAGTACTGTATAATGTACCGCAAAGCTGGGGAACTTTTATAAAAGTGTTGGGTATTTTTTGCAATAAAAGAGTGTGTGGTAAATAAATAAGTGTTACGTGCTTTTTTTCCCCTGCTAACAAGCTGTGTATATTAGAGGTTAAACACAATAACAAAAATTGAGAGAAGTGTCATGCTGATATACATAGATGTAATGTTTGGTGTATGTGTTAAGGGTTGATCTTTAGCTTAAAGCCTGTTTTTAATGGGACTTTAATGATTTACACAAGCAGAAAGACTTGGTGCATCATCATGTTTTGATATGAAAAAGTGAAACTTCAAAATAACATTTCATGGTGTTAAGTGGAATGGAAGCAAATTGTGCCTAAGAGCAGTATAATCTGCTAGTTTAACATGAATAATGAGTAATAAGTTAGAGTTTAGTTGTCATTGCCAAGTGTGAGGTTGTTCAAATGTTCAAGCATAGCCAGTCTGAGTTATTCAAGTGTTGCAATCTGGATGAACAGTGTTTAGCAAAAAGTGTGTATAATAAAGTGATGAGTCAAGTGGTGAAGATTTGGTTTAATGTGTTCATACTTATTATTGTAACTACATGAACATTACAAGCAGTATTATTGTTTAAGGAAGTGTAAATGAGCATGATAAAGAGCTGGCTCCTTCAAGTCTTAAACAGCACTGCAAACTGAAAACATCAAGATGTTACAAAGTAAAGCCCTTGGAGTACATTTTATAGTATAAAGTGTACAGGTTGTTTTTCTTACATGCACGCAAATGGTCTTTAGTTTGCATGACATATGTGACCCGTATGTTTCGCCACACTATCGATCATGCGCACAATGATTGAATGTTCATATGGTCGTGTGATGATCGATAGCGGCAAGATAATGGAATCACAAAATGTAGTAAAAGCATTCAGTTAGTGTGTGGAGTATTTCACGTGTGGCTGAGCTGTGTAGCGAAATGATAATCTGATTCTGTATTGTAATCGAAGCGAAAAATTAAAAGGATCTATAACAGAAATGAATTTGATCGTGCATTAAAAGGAGCCGGCTCATAGAGGCGAATCGTATGAAAAAGATTCATTAGCAAGTATTAATTTGACCCTCTAAAGTATATACAATTTTGGTGTATTGTGGTTTTGGAAGGGAAAGTATTTGTATTTATTTTTTTCATTGTACTTGACATGTTAAATGTAACGGAAAACGGTCAAGTGTAAACTATTGTCAATGTGAGATCGGGACTTGTATTTTGAAAATGATCTGAGGACTCGTATAGAGGAGGAGTGCTGCGCCTGGACGGTTGTGATGTGCGTGTCATTTGATTCATATAGGCTCAGTTAACACGTTATGATGTGTAATATTTGTCTTTAGTTAAGTACAGTTTATGATGTCTATATCAATACACTTCTCCAGTTATAATACGAGTGCAGGATTATAAATTAGAAAATGTTAAATTGGTATGGTTTGCATATATTTTTCAAGTTCTTATGCGTTACATGTTCAGACCTGTTTTTATACAGTCAGACATGATGATTTTATATGTGTAGCAGTATGAGTTAGTTTAACGAGCTAGCGTACTGTTGGCCAATCCCCGTGTGAGGCTCCGTCCTATAAATATAGCGAAGGCCGTCTAACCAGAGCCCGTCCCTATTCAGCCCCATTGTATTGATTTTGGTTGCAGTTCCATTAGAATTCCACTGGGGGTGATCGCGAGCGAGTGCAGACTGAATGGGAGTCAATGGGGCTATACGGCTAAATGTGTCTCTTTCACCCGATTGCCTTTGAGAAATCTCAGATTTTATTGTAGGCTTTGCAAGTTCAACATAGGTTATAGGTCGAAAGTTGAATGAACCAGTACTTATGTCCTTTCGATTTCTTACAGGTGGGGCCGTTGTTGGCCGGAACAAGCTAGCATTCTGCTAATGAATGCTGATTGGTCAGTGACGGACTTGCGACTGATTACGACCACAGACCCCGCTTGATGGCACCTGAAGCTAAAGCAGAATCAGAAGAAAGAGCTCGAGCCCGTCTGAGAATGTCCAGAGAATGTCTAATGTAGACGGGCTCTGGAATGTCTGACATTATCTTAAGGAGGACTTTCTGTCGAAGTTAATTTTTGTGTACTGTATTTATATTTTGCTGCGGGCAATTTTATTTTCATACCGTTATAAATGTATTGTAAAAAGTACATGGGAATAAATATAATTTGAGTGTTTTTTCTATTCTTGTGTTCAATGTGTTTATATACATGGTAAGGTTATGGTATGACAACCTTAAATAATCCAGTCAATATCCCGCTCAAAAACATTTCAATGATCATAGCATAAATTAGAAATAAAGAAAATGCTTCGTAGATGTGCAGCAATGCATTGTTCCAACAGTGGGAATGGACTGTCATTCTTTTCATTCCCCAAGGACAAAAAAAGGTAATGTTCTTTCTTGCTCCTGTATAAATGGTCATAGGATACCGGCACCTGGGCGGGAATGTTGGCAAAAACTGGAGCGCGGGTAAAATCGCGCATGACCAGAGAATGTCTAATAGGAGCCCGCGCTGCCAGAGCCTGTCTATTAGACTTTCTCTGGCGCATCCAAGTGGTTAGGTGTCGAACACTTAACGTACCTTAACCAATTGTTCCATACAGATCGTTTGTTTACGATTTAACAACTTCAGCATCTGCTTAGACTCTATCAGTGGTGTGCACAGACCTCCGGGGCAGGGGCGGAAGAACCAAAAAGGGCACAAAAAACATCGATTTTCTTTTAAATAAATCACCTGTATTTAAAGCAGTACCCGTCTGTCTGTTGTGTTTTTATATTTTTTAATGACTTTCTCACAATTATTTGGAATATCTCGCTCGATGGAGTGCAGCAGTAGGTCAGATAGCCTCTCATTACCAATGAAAAGATGTTGATACAATTAGAATGCATAACATATACAAAAGTACGTAAATAATATTACTACTAAATATTACTTTACTAAACAAAACAGATAATCAAGTAGGTAATTGAGGAATTCATGTTCAGCTATGTTGATGTTATAAATGTTATGTATGTATTCATTAGTTAAATTTGTCAACATAATTTGTTGTTAGCCGTTGATATTGAATTTGAATTAACCATCAGCCCTGCAACACATTATAAGCTACAAATTTGTTAAATGAGGAACATGGTCTAGGCTACATGACCTCCTAATAGACAGACAGATAATCACATTGAAACAGTAATTACACAAAACATTGCAACAGGCTAGTTTATTCACAGTTTAGGAAATACAAATAAAAGGCATCAAAACATTAAGATAAAGACCAGAAGATTAAAATCTATATAAAGAACATCTTATACTACATCTACAGTAAACTTCACACCAACAGAACTGTAAAAACGAGAGGTCTAACAACAAGAAAACAACCAATAGTAAATTAGTAAATGAACAAACATGAAAAATGATAGGATACTATACTACAACAATACTGAACATTCAAACCCCTGGCGACGACAACTCGGTGCAGGAAACCAGGAGAAGGAGAACTTCCTGAGAGAATGCATCAATTGGGTGGCAGGCTGCTGGAATGAAGCATCTTTACACCTCAAAATAGAATCAGGACTGCACTGTGGTAGTGCAACACACAATTACTTTTCAAATAAAAAGTAGCCTGCTGAAACTAAGATTTCAAACACCTTTTTTTTTTTTTTTTTTTGTGGAACCTATTCTCCTTAGTTCCTTGGACACAACCAATAGTAAATAATAATGAGAAATGATAGGATAGGTTACTATACTAAGTCAAGTCAAGTCCTACAACTTCAAGAATAAAGAACAAAGAGATCAAAAGAACAAAGAATTCAGGAGTATGTGTGTGTGCGAGGGGGCTTCTCAACAGAACAATAAAAAGTGAAAGACCTATCAAAAGAACAAGTGGAATACCTAACAATAAGAACAATAACAATAATAACAAGAATAACCAATGTTAAATAAATTGGAGATTGTTGGATGATGTAAATAAAGTCCATTAAGTCTGTAACACAAAGGTGGTTCAACAATAAAAAGGAGAAAACTGCTAGTGAAGAACCAATATGTGGATAAGGAAAATTATGATTCTAATCCAGGCTTCAATTTCAGGAGAAAGAAATGGCTCATGAACATGAGACGAAGTGACCTCAGACTCTCCATGTCACACGAGGAGTTAATACAGGGGGGATATGTTGTTTGTGAAATGCATTTTGAGGAATGCTTCCTTGTCAAAGTGAGTTGTGCATTTGGAAGGAAATGACAATTTAAATAAAAATAATACAATAAATAATACAATTAATAGAATTACTGATACATTGTGCTGTGTGCGTCTAATAGCACAATGGAAAGGCGACACTCACCAGTGATGCCATCCCTAAATTGGTGGATTGCGACAACCCGCCAACACTTGCCTCCCCACCTCTTAAAAAGTGGAAAAAAAACTGAACGTAACAATGACAACTGAGACCAAACAAATAATTAAGACACAAGACCATGAAATTACATTTACATACATTACATTAAATGAATTAACTTTAACTGATCCTTTGATATTAATTGACTGATTCAATTCTCAAAAGCTAAGCAAAGACAATCTGAGGAGCAGGAAGAAGAGAGGGATATAATAGACACAGAGGGAGGGACAGAAAAAAGCAGAGGAGACACCAGAAATTATAGAGGAAAGGTCAGAGGAGACTCTGGAGACACCAGCTGAGATAGAGGAAAGGACAGAGGAGAGCACAGAAGGGACAGATAATGGAGGCACAAAAGAACAGGCTCAGGTTCAGGTGACCATTCCACGCAGCAGTCTCCAACAAAAGGACCAGGTGATGATCTGATCTTCTTCAATTTCAAGATTGTGACTCTAGCATTATCACAAGACACACATACGGGATGCCTTTTTTGTTATTACAGAGAATTAAACAACTAGAGGCACGCCTTGCACGGCTGGAAAGGCTAAAACGGAGGAAAAGAAAGCCAACTGTCAGGCCTAAAAAACCCAAGTAATGTAAAAAAAAAAAAAAGGCAAAAAAAGCTGCCTTTAGAATTATAAACCCTTGATTTAACAAAAAGGGAATGCACCTTGAATCTTACAATCTACTTACTTGTTCTTCCATAGTCCCCATGAAATTATGGCTGAGATGCTACAGAGGTGTCCTGAGGGCTGCCGGAAATTCATCAAGGCACAGCTGTCAGAGGCAGGGAAAAAAGACAGAGGAAGGAGGTTTGACCGGAACATGAAGGACCTAGGGCTGCAGCTTTTACACAGCAGTCCAAAGGCCTATCGTCAACTGAAGACGATATTTGCTCTTCCCTCAACAAGAACGCTTAGGCGTTATGTCACTGGACGTGTGGGATATTTCTCTGTAAATACCAATTTATTAAATTAGTCTACTCAACTTCGACCAGTTTCATAATTTGAAGATATAACAAAATCTGATTATTCTATTATAACTAGAGTAAGTTATTAGAGTAAGTATAAATATAATTATTCTGATTATAACTTACTTGTTCCGACAGCCTGGCTTCCTGCAGGGAATCATCTCCCAAATGGGAGTCATCGCCACCACTATGACCCCTGTGGAAAGAAAGTGCACAGTAGTCCTGGACGAGATGGCAATCAAAAAACAATTTGATTACGACCGGAGAAATGACGCCATTTATAGTGTATCCAGATCAGGAGCTGCTGCCAAACAAACAATGGTCGTCATGGCTAGGGGCATTATGGGGAAGTGGAAGCAGGCAAGCCATATTTAAGAAAAACATTTGTTTTGGATATTGCTGTGTATATTCAAACGCATTTACCTAAATCATGTCTTTCAACAGACCATAGGATATTTCTTTTCCCCAACTTCAATGCCAGCGGAGGAAATTGCAGCCATTATTAAAGATGCCATTCACCACCTACAAAACATAGGGCTGACAGTATGTAGTGCACAGATTTTTTTATTTTTTTAAATAACAGCATTAACAAATGCATTACTGCATTGTGTGACAAAATGTATAAACCAATTTCAAAGGTGCAGGCAGTAATATGTGACCAGGGAAGCCCTAATGTTAAGGCTGTGCATAACCTCGGGGCTAGCCTGGACCCTCTGGGAGGTGAGGAGTCCCACTGCATCCTGGTGGGGGTTCAGAGGGTTCCAGTCATCTTTGATGTACCTCACCTTCTGAAATCAATCAGGAACAACCTGTTCAAATATGGCCTACAGGTAAGCACAGTAAACAAAGCAATAACAATTGCAATGACTCATACTGAACATAAAAGATATCACATTGATTCACACACCAGTACATATTTATTTATATCCTTAGACACAAGGACAAAATGTTCGTTGGAATTACATCACAAAATTCTACGAGCTGGACAAGCTTCACGCCATTAAAATGGCCCCAAAACTAACAGAGAGGCACATCCACCTGCCTGCATTTTCCAAAATGCGCGTCAGCTTGGCTACACAAGTGTTTAGCCACACTGTCTCTGCTGGTAAAGTTTATCCATCTTTTCAAAAACTTTTCTTCAATAACTAACTGCAGATTGTAA
Organism: Carassius carassius; assembly: GCF_963082965.1. NCBI lineage: Eukaryota > Metazoa > Chordata > Actinopteri > Cypriniformes > Cyprinidae > Carassius > Carassius carassius. The sequence continues at coordinate 29,426,872 of NC_081780.1, forward strand.
TGTGATACTGACCACCTATTCAATTGTCAAATCTGTTGTGACCCAGGCATTTCTGCGATGGTAACATTGCAGAGACTGCCAGCAGAGGCAAAAGATACAGCAGAATTTGTTGCAAAGATAAATCACCTCTTTGACGTGCTAAATTCCAGGTAATTATATATAAAAAAAAAAATAGCACCTTAACTTCAAACATTCAACTTACTAACTACACACGATTAACTACGACCTATCCTACTTGCAGATCTGTCAAGGACTCAAATCCCTGGCGACGACCCCTCGGTACTGGAAACCAGGAAAAAGAAAACTTCCTGAGTGAATGTATCAATTGGGTGGCAGGCTGGCAATTCAGGTCAGTCAATAAGAAAAGAAAAACTACACCAAATCAACATCTAGGCTGAGGCACACACTAACCAACCCCCACCCCCCAGATCTCAGCGTAAACCACCACCTTGCCAGCACGGAATGTGCCTCTCCATAAAGAGCATTCTTCTAGTCCACAAGAGGTGCACAGATGCTGGAATGAAGTATCTGTGCACCTCGAAATTAAATCAGGACTGCATTGAGGTAGTGCAACACAGAATTACTTTTCAAATAAAAAGTTTATAAAATAAAAAGCTGAAAACTAGGATTTTGACCACCTGCTTTTTTCTGTTAGAACCTATTCTCCTTGATTCGGGGCAAAGGGGGCCACAAATACAACCCAAGTGTGAGAGAGTTCACCGCTGCGCTCAGGGGATTGAGTGTTTCCAATATCCTACCTGCCCTTTCTGCATCGGCAGCATCCAATTGCGAGGTGGATGATGGAACAACCCCACTAGCCACAGTCTCAGAGGATGCAATCCCCTCTACCTCTTCCACAACAGCTCCAATGATCTCACTGACAACAGAGATCGAGGACGAAGAACTGGTGTTGATGTCGGACATTGTAGAAGATAAGGTCATCTCTACAACACAAAACACTGCATTGACACAAATAAATCACATGGAACAGACATGATAATGCTCATATTAATGCTCATATTCAATGTAACACTGTATTTTCTCTTACTTTGTAGACTGTTGGCGATTGCATCGAGGAGGAGGGCCTGTTCTACGTCGCTGGCTGGCTTGTCCGGGTCCTTCAGCAGGAGGAAATAATCCAAGCCTGTCCACACTGCGAGGTGCTGCTGTTGGGTGACCGACATCAGGACCACAGCTATGCCGCAAGTGTGGACCACCCATTCCTGGAGGCCAAAAAATACACGGCATCGGCAAACCTCATGAAGCCATCTGAAAATTTTTTCGCAGCAATCCAGCTTTTGGAGGGGGAATTTGCAAGGCCCATAGACACTTTCTGGCCTCACAACAAGATCACCCAAAAAATGGAAAGGACTCTGGGCAATCTGGGTGTGTTCAACAGCCTCTCTAGCTCGCACCCTGAGCATGCCAGCCTATTGGAGATAATAGCTATTAAAAAATTTGTGATGTGCAGGCTCAGGGCAGAAATCCGCGAGAGGAACAGGGGGCTGAGCAAACAACAAAGCGCCATAGCAGCTCAGAGAAAGCTGTCCTCCTTCACGGCCTGAATGGAGCTGGAGCTAGAAGACCATTATTGCTGTGGCTGTTCCTGTGAAGAAGTTTTTTCTTAATATTAACGAAGTTTAAAACAAGTAGTCTAAATAAAAAAAATACCACATGGAACGATTGTTATTTATTAATTAGCCATCACCATTGTTCTACATTGTTTTAAAGAAAATCAAACTTCAATTAATGCATCCATGTATTTTAGCTGTGAGCTCAGTAGGTATATCTTTGTCTAGAGAAAAATCAATACGGCAACATCCGTAAATTAATGATGTTAATATATAAGGTTATTTTACCTTCACCATTGCCGCCATAAATTGGCTAACGTTAGGCTACATAACAGATAGAAATCTGCCAGCCGAAGAAATCAAAGTCGCTGCCATTACCATTGTAAGTAATATACATATGTAAAATATTCGCGCATTTTCCTTTTTACATTAGCTAACTAAAACTCTTTGTAACTCGTGTATTAAACGAAAGAGCCTTACCTCAAGTAGCAGCTGGTGTTATCGTCGATGCCACGAGTAAGGAAGCCATGAAGCGGAAGTCAGAAATTGCCGTAAAGCAGACCCTCTGGCAGTGTGAAAATATGTGACGTCATCACATTTTTGAACGCTTTTTTAGAGCAGATAAGTGAACTTAAAAATGCAATTTTCAGCTGAGTGTATTATCTTAGCCCCCCCTTTCGAATACAACATTTAAATTACTAGACAAAAAATTATATCCTGAGAAAAGTGGGTTTTGAGGGGTATTTCGCCATAGACCTCCATTCATTCTGCACTCGCTCGCGAGCGCCCCCGCATGGATAGAGACGTGTTACTGCAACCAATCCAGAACCCGGAAGTAAGCAGAGAGTGCCAATTCTCTTCCTATTAGGCATTCTCTGGTCTAACTCTCTCTCTTGCTCGTCAGTGACAGAAGTTGTGTTGTGCTTCTGGGTCGCTCTCTCCGTGTGCTCTGTGTTGACAGGTAGGGTAGCGGCTTTGTTGTCTTTGTGCGAAGATTATTGTCATTATCTGCAGTGATGGTTACTGTGTGTTGGACGCTCAGATCTCCGGTTGAAGGTCCAGTCTTCCACCTTGTCGTTCAGCTTATCCAATAAATGGATTTACTGCATTATTGGTGCTGTTGGCACGCGTCGAGCCATCTCCCTTGGGTGAACATGGATTCTGCTTGATCGGTATGTATGCCATGGCGTTGGGTTCATTTATTTTATTTTAATTAATTTTAATGGTAATATTTGTGTGTAAATAACAGGAATGAGGCCGGTTTAGCTGGAGATCGTCACCAGCAAAACAGTATTGGGTTGGTAGCTGCTGTTTTGCCTATACGGTAGTGTTGCCTACACTGCTTCGCCTGTTCGGCCGGTACGGCTGTCTTTCTGGACTGTTGATTTCCCAAACTGCTGTTCACTTTGTATACATATTGAATTTTGTAACCGCAACAGGATCAGATTGCTGTGTGCCCGTCTTGCTATTACAGCTGCGGGGCTATTGCGGCTGCAGGGCCAACAGTATGTGCTACTTGCAATGTGAGCTATTGTTTTTATGAGGTTTGAATATACCTCAAGGGGTTGGGGCTTTATATTATAATTTTGCCGATTTAAGAGGTTTTTTTTTCTTTGTTTTGATTACATTTTAGATTCAATTTGTATTTATTCCTTGTGTGATTTCTTTGTTTTTTTCTGATCATTGGATTTATATATCCATAGATATATAAAGTTTTCTTTATACTGCCCTTTTATAACCATAGTTGGTTTTGGCAGTCATTGTCTGTATTTTGTGACAAGTTTATTTTTGATTTATATACAGTTATTTATTTTTCTTTATTTTCTTTCTTTTGTGTGTTCTTCTACTGCCTCTCAAGGACCATTGCTGGTTCCGGCAGTTATTGTTCATATTTTGTGATAAGTTGTTAGTTCTTTTATTTAGAGATATTGATTTGTTGTATTTTTTTCTATTCTTTTTTTTGGTGAATCTTCGTTAATGGTGTCTGTGTGTTTCGTTTTCTTTTCATTACAGTGACTGAGAGCCGATGGTGGTGGTGGTGTCCCCTTCCGGTGTGCTGTTGATTTTCTTATTTTCCCTCGTGTTCACTGTGGTGTGGTTGTGGTTATTGTGAGATTTTCCCTGGGATTTCTAACTGCTTTTGACTCCTCTCTCCTCCATCGGTAAGCCTCAGCAGTTCTAAATTAATTCTTTTTCTTTTTCGCTTCCCTGAGAGATGATTGTTAATTTATTGAAATAAAGGTGTTTATTCAAAATTGAACATCGTCTCTGGCTGTATTGTACGTTTACCTGTGTGTCCTTAATTGTATTATCATTGCAATAAGAGAGTAAAATCATTCCCTGGGTGAAACTCCCAGGGTGGCGTAGTCGGTGTTTTTGTCTGTTCTAATATTGAACGCCACATATGGATAAGATGAAATGTGATTTGTCTGAGTAGATTGAAATGAGCAAGGTGAAAAGGTCAAATATATTAGTTTTTTTTTGTAAAAAGGAAAAATGTAAAGGTGAAATGTGTTTTGTGTTGAACAATAATGACATTTGTGCATTGATAGGAAAACGAATACTTTTTTGGCGAAAGCTTTAGTGAATTACAATATAAGAAAAAGATGCTGAAAAAACAATTGTTGCGATGAGCAAGACATGTTTGCTCCTGTGTGTTCAAGTTATCTTCTTTTTACAGGAACTTTCTAATCTGCCAACACGTCCCTCTGAAAATTAACGACACGTCGCATATTAAGGTAAGCATATTTGATGTGTTTTCATAACATATGTAGAATCTGTAAGTAAATATTGAGGTACAAAGTATAAAAATGCAAATGTATTGCAGCAACATGGATTATTGTACGAAGCGTTTCTTGTACGTAGGGAGTTGGTTTATGTTTACGTTACAAGCGCGGTGGGAGGTTTGTATTTTTAACTGATCATCCATAATATTTTGGCTTTGTGTATTCACAAAGTATATTGTGTATTCGGTCTTTTTTTAGTGTTGTGGGCTGTGTAGGTGTATATCAGCTGTTAATTTGTCTTTGTGGAGTTCTTGTTATGCTTTTTGTTATACTTTAACACAAAAATTTAAGTACATATAAATATATGTATTTATTATATTTCAAGTTGCATTATATAATCATATGTTCTTAACAAAGCCTGACGTTCATAATTGATTAAAAAAGAAATTATATTTGGGTAAGCTTGGTAGTCTTACAATTTGTCAAATATGAAGATTGACTTAAGTAACCTGAATTGTGTAGGTTTAATATTGTAGGTGAAATTATGTAGTGTAATTAATGTACTTGTAAGTGGGAATGCTGTGTGTTATGTTTATTGTTTTGTTTTAGTAGTGGAAGGAATTGGGTATCTATAAAGTGTTGTTTGTAATATGTATTTGTTTAATGTATACTGAACAGAGTATATCAGATATGTTATTAAATGTGTGTTAATTGAAGAAGATCCTGACACTACACATTAGTTTGATAGAATAGCTGCTAAACATATTTGGAGTGCAATAAGATTGTGTAAGTCAACCTGACATGCATCATAAAGTGTATGGTTTGTTTAGTTGAATAAAGTATAGTTGACTAATTTATGTTTGTGTGTTGTTCTTCCTAGGTGTGTGTAACGTCTAAAGCAGTGCTGAGGTAAATGTAATTTCATATTTTCAATTTAGCATTGTTTAGGAAATATGAGAGAGTGCGATGATGGAAGACAGAAGCAGTCATGATGCAGCACAAAGTGAAATTGATGTGGACAGCAGAGATGGAGGATCAGCCAACAGCACGAATGTTTATATATGTCTTGTATTTTGTGTGAAAAGAATTCCAAACACTATTATTGCAATTTCTTACTGCATATCATTCGACATACTAAATCTGAAGTCTTGCGAGATTTCCTGTTTACAGTCGAGACTCTGGTTGGAAATCTGTTTGTGTGTGGTGTGCTGTCTTTGTCACATCGTGGCACACCACACACTATAGGAGCAAAACGGTTAAATCTAGATTTTTTTTTATCCTCATGTTTGTGGTCTAACACGTTGAAAACCTTATAAGATGAAAAAATATATTTTGGTGTGTAGCCAGCATAAGCCATGGCAAAGTATGATTTGAGAAAGACAGGCAATAAAAGTAGCTCATCGTTAGGATTCATGCTGCTACGTAGAAAAGCTGAAAGAATTGAATTACATTTGTAATTTGTACATTTACTTATATTTATTTACAGAGTCTTGTTGCAACAAACAGCAATATTTTATAGTGACACAGTCAGTTTAGGTAATGATTAAGAACCCATTCAAGAAAGATAGTCAAATGTTTAGTCTACAGTGTTTGGAAACAGGTGAAATTAAAATATTTATTTCAGACAGGGACCTAGTACCATGTGCTGGTCGCTTTTCTTTCAATGTAAAGTGCCACTTGTATGAGAATGCAAATTTTTTTTATATTTACAAAAGTATTGCATAGGTTTATTTATGCAATTGTAAGTGCAAAGTAAATATATGGACGCCTTGTCTGATGCTGTTTTTGTCTGAGCTTTGCCATGCAAAGATTGATTTTGCTGATTATGATTGTTATATTAATAATGGTTGTACACCATATTGTTATTGCCGTTGAATGTAATCTCAATGTTAGAAATTTACAAAAGTTGCTTACATCTAATACATTATACATAGTTGAAAATGATGTCATATATGAATATTGCACTCCCCTAATGTGTGTGCTGGTGTGTGTGTGTGTGTGTGTGTATATGTATGTATATGGCAGGGTTAAAAAGGTCTTTAAATGCAGCAACACAATTTTGGTTAAAATTGTAACCTGTTCTTTTACATGGTACAAATGATTTTTGAGCATATTAACTAGTAGTTATTACTTGATCACTTTCAAGACAAACATTTTGAATATTTGTTTTGTAATATCTGTAGTATTTTCACATAGTTTGTGATAAAAAGGATAAACAAATTGTTGAGCAGAAATAATTTTGTGGATAAAGTGTCTTGTATTATGAAGTATTGATCAATTTAATGTATAAAACATAACTAGTGAGTAAAATTAATTTAGTTAAAACTGTATTAAATAGTTTCTTTGTGTATGTTTTTATGTAATTGCAGATGCCACGTGGAAAAGGAGCCCGCCGGTCCCAGGCAGTGTGAGGCTCAAAGCTGTCGAGAGGCTCAAAACTGCCGAGAGGCTCAAAACTGCAGAGAGGCTCAAAACTGCAGAGAGGCTCAAAACTGTCGAGAGGCTCAAAACTGCAGAGAGGCTCAAAACTGCAGAGAGGCTCAAAACTGCCGAGAGGCTCAAAACTGCAGAGAGGCTCAAAACTGTCGAGAGGCTCAAAACTGTCGAGAGGCTCAAAACTGCAGAGAGGCTCAAAACTGCAGAGAGGCTCAAAACTGCCGAGAGGCTCAAAACTGCAGAGAGGCTCAAAACTGTCGAGAGGCTCAAAACTGCAGAGAGGCTCAAAACTGCAGAGAGGCTTAAAACTGCCGTGAGGCTCAAAACTGCCGTGAGGCTCAAAACTGCCGTGAGGCTCAAAACTGTCGAGAGGCTCAAAACTGCAGAGAGGCTCAAAACTGTCGAGAGGCTCAAAACTGCCGTGAGGCTCAAAACTGCCGTGAGGCTCAAAACTGCCGAGAGGCTCAAAACTGCTGAGAGGCTCAAAACTGCCGTGAGGCTCAAAACTGCCGAGAGGCTCAAAACTGCCGTGAGGCTCAAAACTGCCGTGAGGCTCAAAACTGTCGAGAGGCTCAAAACTGCCGAGAGGCTCAAAACTGTCGAGAGGCTCAAAACTGTCGAGAGGCTCAAAACTGTCGAGAGACTCAAAACTGCCGTGAGGCTCAAAACTGTCGAGAGGCTCAAAACTGTCGAGAGGCTCAAAACTGCCGAGAGGCTCAAAACTGCCGTGAGGCTCAAAACTGTCGAGAGGCTCAAAACTGTCGAGAGGCTCAAAAGAGGCTCAAAACTGTCGAGAGGCTCAAAACTGTCGAGAGGCTCAAAAGAGGCTCAAAACTGTCGAGAGGCTCAAAACTGTCGAGAGGCTCAAAACTGCCGTGAGGCTCAAAACTGCCGTGAGGCTCAAAACTGTCGAGAGGCTCAAAAGAGGCTCAAAACTGTCGAGAGGCTCAAAACTGTCGAGAGGCTCAAAAGAGGCTCAAAACTGTCGAGAGGCTCAAAACTGCCGTGAGGCTCAAAACTGTCGAGAGGCTCAAAAGAGGCTCAAAACTGTCGAGAGGCTCAAAACTGCCGTGAGGCTCAAAACTGCCGAGAGGCTCAAAACTGCCGTGAGGCTCAAAACTGTCGAGAGGCTCAAAACTGTCGAGAGACTCAAAACTGCAGAGAGGCTCAAAACTGTCGAGAGGCTCAAAACTGCCGAGAGGCTCAAAACTGCCGTGAGGCTCAAAACTGTCGAGAGGCTCAAAACTGCCGAGAGGCTCTAAACTGCCGTGAGGCTCAAAACTGTCGAGAGGCTCAAAACTGTCGAGAGGCTCAAAAGAGGCTCAAAACTGCCGAGAGGCTCAAAACTGCCGTGAGGCTTTAAAACTGCCGTGAGGCTCAAAACTGTCGAGAGGCTCTAAACTGCCGTGAGGCTCAAAACTGTCGAGAGGCTCAAAACTGTCGAGAGGCTCAAAAGAGGCTCAAAACTGTCGAGAGGCTCAAAACTGTCGAGAGGCTCAAAAGAGGCTCAAAACTGTCGAGAGGCTCAAAACTGCCGTGAGGCTCAAAACTGCCGTGAGGCTCAAAACTGCCGATAGGCTCAAAACTGTCGAGAGGCTCAAAACTGCCTTGAGGCTCAAAACTGCCGTGAGGCTCAAAACTGTCGAGAGGCTCAAAACTGCCGTGAGGCTCAAAACTGCAGAGAGGCTCAAAAGAGGCTCAAAACTGTCGAGAGGCTCAAAACTGCCGTGAGGCTCAAAACTGTCGAGAGGCTCAAAACTGCCGTGAGGCTCAAAACTGTCGAGAGGCTCAAAACTGCCGTGAGGCTCAAAACTGTCGAGAGGCTCAAAACTGTCGAGAGGCTCAAAACTGCCGTGAGGCTCAAAACTGCCGTGAGGCTCAAAACTGTCGAGAGGCTCAAAACTGCCGTGAGGCTCAAAACTGCCGTGAGGCTCAAAACTGCCGTGAGGCTCAAAACTGCAGAGAGGCTCAAAACTGCCGTGAGGCTCAAAACTGTCGAGAGGCTCAAAACTGTCGAGAGACTCAAAACTGTCGAGAGGCTCAAAACTGCCGTGAGGCTCAAAACTGCCGTGAGGCTCAAAACTGTCGAGAGGCTCAAAACTGCCGTGAGGCTCAAAACTGCCGTGAGGCTCAAAACTGCAGAGAGGCTCAAAACTGCCGTGAGGCTCAAAACTGTCGAGAGACTCAAAACTGCCGTGAGGCTCAAAACTGCCGAGAGGCTCAAAACTCCCGTGAGGCTCAAAACTGCAGAGAGGCTCAAAACTGCAGAGAGGCTCAAAACTGCCGAGAGGCTCAAAACTGCAGAGAGGCTCAAAACTCCCGTGAGGCTCAAAACTGCCGAGAGGCTCAAAACTGCCGTGAGGCTCAAAACTGTCGAGAGGCTCAAAACTGCCGAGAGGCTCAAAACTGCAGAGAGGCTCAAAACTGCCGTGAGGCTCAAAACTGTCGAGAGGCTCAAAACTGTCGAGAGGCTCAAAACTGCCGTGAGGCTCAAAACTGTCGAGAGGCTCAAAACTGTCGAGAGGCTCAAAACTGCAGAGAGGCTCAAAACTGCAGAGAGGCTCAAAACTGCCGTGAGGCTCAAAACTGTCGAGAGGCTCAAAACTGCCGTGAGGCTCAAAACTGTCGAGAGGCTCAAAACTGTCGAGAGGCTCAAAACTGCCGTGAGGCTCAAAAGTGCCGAGAGGATCAAAACTGCCGAGAGGCTCAAAACTGCAGAGAGGCTCAAAACTGCCGTGAGGCTCAAAACTGTCGAGAGGCTCAAAACTGCCGTGAGGCTCAAAACTGTCGAGAGGCTCAAAACTGTCGAGAGGCTCAAAACTGCCGTGAGGCTCAAAACTGCCGTGAGGCTCAAAACTGTCGAGAGGCTCAAAACTGCCGTGAGGCTCAAAACTGCCGTGAGGCTCAAAACTGCCGTGAGGCTCAAAACTGCAGAGAGGCTCAAAACTGCCGTGAGGCTCAAAACTGTCGAGAGACTCAAAACTGCCGTGAGGCTCAAAACTGCCGAGAGGCTCAAAACTGCCGAGAGGCTCAAAACTCCCGTGAGGCTCAAAACTGCAGAGAGGCTCAAAACTGCAGAGAGGCTCAAAACTCCCGTGAGGCTCAAAACTGCCGAGAGGCTCAAAACTGCAGAGAGGCTCAAAACTCCCGTGAGGCTCAAAACTGCCGAGAGGCTCAAAACTGCCGTGAGGCTCAAAACTGTCGAGAGGCTCAAAACTGCCGAGAGGCTCAAAACTGCAGAGAGGCTCAAAACTGCCGTGAGGCTCAAAACTGTCGAGAGGCTCAAAACTGTCGAGAGGCTCAAAACTGCCGTGAGGCTCAAAACTGTCGAGAGGCTCAAAACTGTCGAGAGGCTCAAAACTGCAGAGAGGCTCAAAACTGCAGAGAGGCTCAAAACTGCCGTGAGGCTCAAAACTGTCGAGAGGCTCAAAACTGCCGTGAGGCTCAAAACTGTCGAGAGGCTCAAAACTGTCGAGAGGCTCAAAACTGCCGTGAGGCTCAAAAGTGCCGAGAGGATCAAAACTGCCGAGAGGCTCAAAACTGCAGAGAGGCTCAAAACTGCCGTGAGGCTCAAAACTGTCGAGAGGCTCAAAACTGCCGTGAGGCTCAAAACTGTCGAGAGGCTCAAAACTGTCGAGAGGCTCAAAACTGCCGTGAGGCTCAAAAGTGCCGAGAGGTTCAAAACTGACTCCAAGACCTTCTCAAAATTGCCATTGGGCTCCATTTCCTTGTCAAAACTGTTGTAACTGTGTGAAAACTTTTCCAAAGTCTGAGAAAAAGTGGAATGATACTGCTGCATGTTTCCGTGTTAATAATTCTGATCATTTTCCCCAACGAGTCATACAGGCATAGGCGTAGATTACGCGGGGGACGTGTCCCCCCCACTTTTTAGAAAATGTAAATTTGTCCCCCGCACTTTTTCATAGGGGAAGTGTTCACGACATGTAGTTATGTACATGTAGTAGTGACATGTAGTAGACATGATGTGTAGTTATACATACAGATTTAAAATTCAAAGAGAAAAGATCGTCTATCTATCTACACGTGACTTTCACGTTGCCATGGTAATCAGTCACTCGCGCTCGTGCATCACCACACGCCCATGCTCGCACCCGCACTGAATCCATCGTCGAAGGTCGAAATGAATTCAAAACGGCAAAAAACTATTCACTCTTTTTTCGCGAAAAAGTCAAGCACCGTAAGTTGTCATGTGGTATCCGAATTGGGTTGCTCATCGTCATTGATGAATAACTTCGCCTAATTTTCTTTATGAATAATTGAAGATTGAAGAACCTTAAATAAATTGAAGATTTTCACTAACGTTACTGCACAAACGTGCAGCTTATTTTGATCTTTTTTATTCATAATGTCTTTTATTTTCACAGATATGTTATCAAAGCCCTTCAAATTATAATAAAGATTGTGATTGTTAATGCTGAATTTGGATTTTCATGCATTAGGCTAACAGCCATTATCTAATTTATTTGCTTGAATCATGCAGCGTTGTAACATGTGTACATGATGTTTACCATATAATAAGGTAACACTTTACAATTAGATTAAAAAAGTTTGTAGACAAACTTTGTCTGAAGAAGTTTTAAAAGCATTAAGTTTGCATGTTTTCAATATGAAAGACAGTTTTGGTTAAGTGAAACAGATATATAGATAGATAGATAGATAGATAGATAGATAGATAGATAGATAGATAGACAGACAGACAGACAGACAGACAGACAGACAGATAGATTAACTAATGAAACCTTATTGTAAAGTGTTACCATTCAATATAAATGCAGTATGCAATTGTATGCATTAATGTTCTGATTTAGGTCTTAATTTATAGGGTTCATTAATATTATTGCGCTAATTTAATTTTTATTTTTTTTTCTTCTCTGTTGTCAAGATTGATCAAGAAACAGGGAGCCTAGGGTTGTCAGGTCAGAAAGAGGATGACACACAACAAAAAGAAACTTCACAGGTGAAAAGTGATAGACTGGCTTTTAAAAACACCTGCTATTGCATTTTTTTATTGTATAAAATCTACAACAGGTGTTTGAAGTACCATATATAGACCAATCATAAAATTACCATTAGGAAAATATAGGAAACATAATTTAGGATTCAAATTATTGGTTATTGTTCAGCAGTGTACATAATTTCTTATGTATGTCACAATTCCATGTCTCTGCATATTTCAAACACTTCTTTATTGTCAATAGACAGAGCCAGAAGTTACTTTAGAGTTGAGAGGGAATGAAGCAGAAAGTTTCAAGAAGGCCTCAGAGGTGAGGGAAAACAAATGACTGGAATAAGTTCAGAATTTTTTTTTTCTTTTTTTCAAATACACATTCATTATGTGTTTTATGTTGTCTACACTGTCTTGCATAGGCAAAACAAAGCAACTACATATTTTGTGACAAGTTATAACTATAAAATTGAGTCTTTGGATTTGGCTTAGATTTGGAGACATAAATCAGACTAATTTGTACTTTTTTATAGACAGGGCAGAGGGCATCAGACATGTTGACAGTTGTAGAAGGAGGTGGGTCTTCAGTACCTGTATTAAAACCTCACCAACCAGATCCCAAGACTATTGTGGGTCAGGTGCTTCGGGACAAAACTTTAAAATTTCAAGCTCAGTGGTACCACGATTTTGCATGGCTCCATTTTGAGCCTGGTATTGAGGGAGCTTTGTGCTTCTACTGCCACAAGGCCTTTAAAAACAAAACATCTCAACTTGTCAAAAATACAGAAACCACCTTTATCAGCTCTGGCTTTAAAAACTGGAAGAAGGCCAGAGAGAGATTTACATTACATGCTGGATCAGAATGTCACAAGACAGCCATAACAACACACATCTATGAATAAAGACCAGTAGATGTTCAGCTGTCCAATGTAAGGGCATCCCAGCAAGAGGAGGCAAGGAAATGCCTATTAAAGATAATCAGTGGTGTGCAGTTTCTGGCAAGACAAGGTTTATCTTTTAGAGGCCATGATGATGATGAGGGAAACTTTAATCAGCTTTTAAAATACAAGTCAGAAGATGACCCCAGCCTAAGCAAATGGTTGTCTCTGTCATCATGGATGGTACCCAAGACATATCAGGAAAGGAACAGGAATCAGTCTGTCTTAGATATGTTGATCACGATCTAATAGTCCATGAGGAATTTGTTGGCCTGTATGAAGTGTCCGTGACAACAGGAGATAACCTGGCAAAGGTTCTGAAGGATGTATTGCTTCGTCTTAACTTATCCATCTCTGGGCTGAGAGGACAGGCTTATGATGGTGCTGCGAACATGGCAGGAAAGTATTCAGGGGCACAGGCCATCATCAAAGAGAGTCAGCCACTTGCACTATATGTCCACTGTGGTCCACACTGTGTAAATTTAATTACACAGCATGCGTGTACAGCATCTTCTGTTATCCGTGACTCTTTGCAGTGGGTTCATGAAGTGGGAGTTTTGTTTGGCCAATCTGTGAAAATTAAGTCAATTTTCCAGGATATTTCAAAGTCAGAGAGTGGATCTGTCAAAGCCATCAGACCTTTGTGTCCTACAAGGTGGACAGTGCGCACCTGTGCAATTCGTGCTGTTCTAAACCAGTATCAGCCGATGTTACTTGCTCTAGAGGAAATGGCGTGTGGTCATTCAGAGTCAGCTTGCAGGGCAAATGGTTTGTTTGATAGATTTCAAAAAGGCAATGTTTTGCTTGGCCTTTTACTTGCCTTAGAAGTGACAGAAGAGCTGGAGTGTCTCAATGCTTCTCTTCAGAGCCGCACTCAGACAGTAGATGGAATGCTAGCTGCTGTCAACTGTGTGAAGGACACAATTGCAGAAAAAAGAACAGAGGATTCATTCCAAAGAGTATACAACAAAGCAACAGAAATGTGTAACTCCCTAAATCTGTCTCCAATAGAAATGCCCCGCGCTCGAAAGCCTCCGAAACGCCTGTCTGGTCAGGGTTCAGCACATGTACCTAGTTCCTCAGCAGACTACTTCAGGACAGAGTTTTTCAAGGTCTTGGATGTTGTCAATATGCAGTTTCAAGAAAGATTTGAGCAAGAGGGGCTGCTCACGATCAGTTCAATTGAAAAGGTACTGTTGACAGGAGAGTCTGATGCTGGTCTGTTGGAACAATATCCAGAATTGCACTGCGCTTCACTAAGGGTGCAATTAGCAATGTTCAGGTCCAAGTACGATTATCAGTCAACTACTGAGGCTGCAAACACTCTTCGGAATATGTTGGCAGAAGTCCGCCAACTCTTTGACCAAGTGGAAACACTTGTGAGGTTGCTCCTTGTTTGCCCTGTTTCTTCAGCAGAGGCTGAAAGAAGCTTCAGCTGTCTGCGAAGATTAAAAACCTGGCTCCGAAGCACAATGACACAGTCTAGTCTTAACAATGTTGCTGTGTGTCACATCCACAGTGACAAACTGGACAGTATAGATAGGGAGATGATTGCTCAGCAATTCATAGATGGAAATCAACGTCGCAGAAACACTTTTGGCAGTTTCAAGTAGCTTAAAATGCTGAGATATATATACACGTTAACTCTGTATGAATAATCTGCTGCTTTTGAAAAAAACAAGCCTAAAAGGAAAAGCATAAATGTGAATGAACACTAACTGTTTATTGCATCTTATTGTTCCACTAATTTAAGGTCTCCTTACTGTGACATGTTTGTCATTTGAGTTCAATACATACAGTATCTGCAAATGTGTGGTTTGAGTGATTTTTTTTTATTTCCTTCCTGAAATGTGGACTAGAATAAAGTAGAGTGTGAATGTGAAAGTATCCATTACTGTGTGCCATTCACATACAAAACAACATACACAAAAAACTATTTTAAATATGTAAACAATATAGTAAAATATACAATACCATGTGCAATATAGATTACAGAACATCTGTATTCCTTTTTTTCTTTCTGTTTTATTGCTTTACACATGAATAGCATATTAAGCCAATTAAGCAATAACCTGTCTACAAAGATCTAAAAAAAAAAAAAAACTGGTATAATGCTTGACATTCTGTCCCCCTCACTTTTGAAATGATGGCTACGCCCCTGCATACAGGGTTCCTTCCATCAAGGTGATGCACGATTTGGTTTGAACAGAAACCGTCAGTGTACAGTGAACAGTATCACAGCAGTCATGACGAGTGTGCTGAAGGATGTGCTGGCATGGACAACAGAGGACCTGAATGCTGCTCTGTTGCATGGGAATGAGCTGTACACATCAATGCGATTTCAGGGGAAGATCAACAATCGAACAGGGCTGGGTCATGTTTCTGTTGCAGAACTGCCAAAACTGTGCACACTTCATAATACAACATTCTCAATAAAACATGGAGAATCTTTCTGTGGTGTTATTGGTGTTGATTTCTATGATGACTCATTAAGAGATGTTTCCATGTCTATAGAAGAAGCACTCCAGAGGGCTCTGCTTCAGTATGATGCATGTTTGGTAAACATCAAAAAATACATTTGTGCAGTCATAAAGGCAGGGTCAACATTTGCTGTAGTGGATCCCCATTCACGTAATCATAATGGTATACCGGAAGGTAATGGAAGAAGCATAGTAGTTTACGGTGATGACATATACATGTTATTTAATCATGTTCTGAAGCTTGCCATATCACTGAATGCCCAGGGAACACCTTTTGAAGTGACCTCTGTGAAAGCAAACGTCATTGGTAAGACCACGACCATGCAGACAAGTTCTAAGTCAGGTCAAGAAGGCAGTAGCAAATATGTTTTTCCTGTAAATGCAGCGAAGGAAAGTACGTGTATTGGAGACAGTGGTAAAAACACATGTCAAGATAAAGTCGAACGTCTTACAGATGTATCATGTACAAGCACAGAGCACAGCAACTGTATTGAAAACGATGGACAACAAACAAGTGTTCACATGGATTCAAGTAAGAAAAAGAGACGAGTGCAACTTGAGTCAAATCTTACACAGACTAGCAAAGTTTATGATAATTTATTAGTGGGTGATGGTGTCATTACTGGACAAAAGGTAGATATTGAGTTCAGTTTCCAACCATTAACGACTGCTGAGCAGGATGCTAATTTATCAGTGGATGATGGTGTCATCCTTGTAGATTCAGTAGATACTGAGTTCAGTTTCCAGCCTTTAACGTCTACAGACCAGGGCGCTTTGTGTGCATGTTTACAACTGACTAATGAAAGCGTTGGTGTTCAAAGCACACATTTTTGTTCTTTAGGAGTACCATGCAAAACGAAATGCATAAAAGGAGATGGTAATTGTTTGTTTAGATCAATAGCTCACGCAGTATGTGGCAATCAGGAGAAGCACCTTATAATTAGACGTGCAGTTGTGAAACACCTTGAAGCTAACAGTTCTAAGTTTGTGAGATACGTAAGTGAAGAGTACAGATCAATGAAAGATTATTTGAAACAGTCTAAAATGTACTTTTCTGGAACATGGGGCAGTCATGTAGAATTATTTTCTGCAGCTGACCTTTTAAAAATAAATGTAATGACCTTTAATGATGACAGATGGAATGCACACGTACCTACCGAACAGTTATTTACAGATAATGCTATTTATTTGAAGCTCTGCAATGGAAATCACTATGAAGTTGTTACCTGTGTTAAACATAAACATCAAGAAAATGTCTGTGCAGAAGCATGTAACATTGAAAGAGACAATCAGAGCACAAGTCGCAATTTGCGAAAAAGGAAATTAAGTGACACAGCAGAGAATTCTAAATGTGAAAGAGAACGTAAGCGATACCACAGCGACTCCAATTTCAGACAGAAAAAAATTGAGGACATTAGAACGAAATACTGTGAAGACAGTGATTACAGGCAGAAAAAACTGGAAAATGTTAGAGCTAAATATAAGAACAATATTAATGTACAACAGTCAAAACGTGAAAGATCAAAGGATAAATATCGCGGAAACCCGACCTTTAAAGCAAGCGTACGTGAATACTCTAAAAAGAAATATCATGACAATGAAAATTTCAGAATGAGTATAATACAAAAAAGAGCTGAAATTACTGCAAAACAGAAGGACAGACAGAAAGATATCGATTTCACTATTAATCAGTTTCATCAAGAAGTCAGTACAGGCCCAGAATTTGTTTGCAGTGTTTGTCATCGTTTTTTTGTTCAGAAAACAGGTTATTGAATGTAAAAGAGATTGCTATGAAACCAGAGGTCAACAAATCACAGATTTGGCTGAAAGATGTATTACACAGAAGTATTTACACATATGCAATACTGAATGTGAAAATAGATGCCAGTTATCAGGTAATCCAGCTTGTAAATTGTGGATTTGTTATACATGCCATCGTAAAATTCTGGGTGGAAAATTGCCTGAAGAGAGTGTTGCCAACAACATGCATTTGGTGGACATTCCAAAAGAACTAAAAGGTCTGAACTCTTTGGAGGAACATCTTATTGCACGCAATATTCCTTTTATGAAGTTGCTTTGTCTTCCACGTGGAAAACAGAATGGCTGCCACGGACCTGTAGTCTGTATCCCTGTTAATACCACAGATGTCTCAAATATTCTTCCACGTAATGAATGTGATGACCACATGATAAGAATAAAACTGAAACGGAAATTAACATATAAAGGCCATTATGAATATAAATATGTCAGCACTGGTCTGGTCTTATTTGGTGAGACATAACAACTGGTATAATGATGTGGAGTTTAATGAGCAGTGGATAAACTCTTTGAGTGCACCTGATGAAGTTGAGAATTGTGATGATGAATTTGAAATGGAGGAACAAGATGTAACAGACAAAAATGAAGATGAGAAAGGAGTTAAAGATGATCCAGAGGAAACATATATTAAAGAACAAAGTGGTCTTTTGTCAGATACATCGCTGCAACCTGTTGATCTGGGTTCAGAAATAATCGATCAACATTTTTTGAGTGAAGTGACATTCAGCCAAGTATGGTGACCCATACTCAGAATTTGTGCTCTGCATTTAACCCATCCGAAGTGCACACACACAGAGCAGTGAACACACACACACACTGTGAGCACACACCCGGAGCAGTGGGCAGCCATTTATGCTGCGGCGCCCGGGGAGCAGTTGGGGGTTCGATGCCTTGCCCAAGGGCACCTAAGTCGTGGTATTGAAGGTGGAGAGAGAACTGTACATGCACTCCCCCCACCCACAATTCCTGCCGGCCCGGGACTCAAACTCACAACCTTTCGATTGGGAGTCCAACTCTCTAACCATTAGGCCACGACTTAAACATTTAGTTTCATGATGTACTAAATGTAGCACCAGCTGAAGGAAACAGTCCTATTAGACTGCTATCTGATAAATCCAATGAGGCAAAGTGTTTCCCTGTTCTCTATCCTACTGGTGGCCCAACATTTCATGATGAAAGACCGGAAAAAATCACATTGTCAAGATACCTGAACGCAAGAATACTAAATGCAGATGGACGTTTTGCACAGAGCACAGACTTCATTTTTTATGCACAATATATATCAGAACTTGATCAAATTGTATCCAATGTCTCAATTGCACTGAGGAAAGGCTCTGAGAAAAATTGCTTAAAAAGAAACAGCAGATATGCTAACAAACTCTGATTCCTTGAAAAGAATATTAAATTACGATGAAGGATATAAGTTCTTAAGACCAGTAAGAGGTACTCCTCCGTATTGGATGTCTACGCAAAAAGATCTGTTTGCCCTGATCAGACAACTAGGCATACCTACTTTTTTTGCATCGTTTAGTTCTGCTGATCTGAGATGGCCTGAAATAATGAACACTATTATTAAGCAAGAGGGGAAACAAATAAATGTTGATGAGCTTGACTGGTCTGAAAAATGCAGACTCATAAGACGAAATCCTGTTACTGCAGCAAGAATGTTTGATCACAGATGGCATTGCTTTCTGAAAAATGTCATAATGTCACCAGCAAAGCCTATTGGCATGGTAAAAGACTACTTTTATCATGTTGAATTTCAACAACGTGGTTCTCCTCATGTTCACTGTCTGTTTTGGGTGGAAGATGCTCCGAAACTCAATGATAATGACGCAGACAATGATCGTCTGGTTGCTGAGTTCATTGACAATTACATCACTCGTGAGACACCACCAGAAAATGACACTGTACTTTACGAGACAGTGAACAGTGTCCAGAAGCACAGTACAAGACATTCAAAAACATGTCGGAAGAAAAATACAGTTTGTAGATTTAATTTCCCACGACCACCATCCAGTCGTACATTTATTACAAGACTAAGTCATGCAGATGAGTTGAAAGCAGAGATGTATAAAGTACTAGAGACCCAGACTTGAGTAAAAGTACAAGTGCTCGATCAAAAAAATGACTTGAGTACAAGTTGAAGTGCTCTTTAAGCACCACACTTAAGTAGAAGTACTAAAGTATTCAACATTTTTTGTACTTAAGTATTGCAAGTAGTCTATTTGAAAATGTACTGTACAAGTATTGTGTTATGTAGTTATTAAAGAAAGTAGTCAAAAGTTTGAACATATTGTTTTTACTATTTCAAATGATTAACCTAAAGGACAATCACAATTCCTTTGACTATAACTTTTTGTAAACAAAAAACAGATTAAAGGGTTAGTTCGCCCAATTTGCTAAATTATGTCATTAATAACTTACCCTCATGTTGTTTCAAACCCGTAAGACCTCTGTTTATTTTTGGAACACAGTTTAAGATATTTTAGATTTAGTCCGAGAGCTCTCAGTCCCTCCATTGAAGCTGTGTGTACGGTCTACTGTCCATGTCCAGAAAGGTAAGAAAAACATCATCAAAGTAGTCCATGTGACATCAGAGGGTCAGTTAGAATTTTTTGAAGCATTGAAAATACATTTTGGTCCAAAAATAGCAAAAACTACGACTTTATTCAGCATTGTCTTCTCTTCCGTGTCTGTTGTAAAACAGTTAAAAACAAAGCAGTTTGTGATATCCGGTTCGCGAACGAATCATTCGATGTAACCGGATCTTTTTGAAACAGTTCACCAAATCAAACTGAATCGTTTTAAATTGTTCGCGTCTCCAATACACATTAATCCACAAATGACTTAAGCTGTTAACTTTTTTAATGTGGCTGACACTCCATCTGAGTTCAAACAAACCAATATCCCGGAGTAATTCATTTACTCAAACAGTACACTGACTGAACTGCTGTGAAGAGAGAACTGAAGATGAACACCGAGCCGAGCCAGATAACGAACAACAGACTGACTCGTTCACGAGTCAAGAACACTGATCTATATATATATATATATGTATATAGTGGTCAAGAACCGTTTCTGTCAGACGTGTCCGATTCGAGAACCGAGGAGCTGATGATACCGCGCATGTGTGATTCAGCGTGAAAGCAAACCGACACACAGAGCGTCTGAACCGAACTGATTCTTTTGGTGATTGATTCTGAACTGATTCTGTGCTAATGTTATGAGCGCAGGTAAACCGAAGGCTTGCAGTCAACGCCAATGACGCCATTACGTCGAGCGCAAAAGAACCGGTGAACTGTTTTCTTCAACCGGTTTATTGAAACGAACTATCAGAAAGAACTACTGGTGATTCTAAAACCGATGCAACCGGTTCTTGACTCGTGAACGAGTCATTATCTGGCTCGGCTCGGTGTTCATCTCTCTCTTCACAGCAGTTCAGTCAGCACGAGCAGTCTTCTCAATCACTTGATTCGCTCGATGATGTGCCAGCTTCATCAAACCTGCCATCTACAGTTCTGGCAGTGGTAATGTGGGTTTGTAATGGAATGATTCGTAACATTTTTATAATTGTAACGAGTAACGATGCAGCACATAAAAAAAATATAGGAGTAAAAGTATTAAACCCATCGAAAATATGTACTGAAGTAAAAGTGGAAGTAGGAGAAAAAAATAATACTCTAGTAAAGTACAGATACCACCTTTTAGTACTTAAGTACAGTAGTGAAGTAGTTCTACTTCGTTACTATACATCTCTGGTTGAAAGGGAAAGATGAAGATGACACGGCAAGTGCAATTACAAAGAAAGTCAAAACTGCTTTAAATTCTGATGCCAATTTTGATTCGGTTGATGCCTTTTTTTCATCTATTGGGATTAATCAAACTATGTTTGAAAAAGCATACAACAGAAGTACCAAAAAGAAAAGTATTGTTTTGAAAAGAAATCCAAAAGACGTTTGGGTAAACCAGTATAACAGAGATTTACTGCGTGCGTGGCAAGGGAATATGGATATTCAGTATGTCACAGATGCTTTTTCTGTAGTGGTCTATATAATCAGTTACATCACAAAAGCAGAACAAGAAATGGGTCTGTTGCTTCAGCGTACTCAGAGCGAAGCGATCAATGGAAATCTTGATGCTAAAGCTTCACTAAAACAGTTGGGAAGTGTCTATCTGCACAACAGAGAAATCTCTGCTCAAGAGGCAGTGTACAGGCTGACAGGCATGCATTTGAAGGAATGTTCTCGTAAAGTACAATTTATACCGGTAGGACAAAATCCTGTTAAGATGAGTTTGCCTTTGAATATGCTGCGAAACAAAGTGGAAAATGACCAGCCTGATGATGAAAGCAGTTTTTGGATGACAAGTCCAAAAACAGACCAGAGAAAGAGCCACTAGAAAATATGTCTTGCCAGTTTTTGTGCTGAGTACAGAGTTCTGGCAAAATCAGAGGTTTCCTCACATAACAAAACAGCAGAAAATGAAATAATTCAACTCAATAATAACAATGGCCATATCAAACGAAAAACACGAACTGAACCTGCAGTAGTGAGGTACCCAAGGTTTTCACCCACTAAAGATCCAGAAAAATATTATCATTCATTGCTGCAGCTTTTCTTACCATATTACGATGACTGTGATCTGAAGCCGAGCACCTATACCACATATGAGGAGTTCTACAACACTGGTGTCATTAAAAGTGGTTGTGATGTGAAACAAGTGAAATTGATTGTTGATGGCAACAGAGAATTGTTTGAAAAGGAAAGTGACAAAATAGACCGAGCTAAACAGCTTTTAGAACAAGATGTGGATTTAGAAGATGCTTGGGCCCAGATATGTCCTGAAACAGAAAAACAGCGTGATGAATGCATAGAACTGATGAAGGATAAACTATTGCCTGATCAAGATGACAGACAAGAATTTATTCCAGATCTGACAGGAAATCCTCAAACTGTGTGTACCATTGAAACAAACCACACTACAATGCCAAGAGATGATGCACTGCATTTACTGAGGTCACTAAATGAGGAACAATCTGCTGTGTTCTACAAAGTGCGTAAGTGGTGTCTACAGAAAATACTTGGACAAAACCCTGAACCATTTCGATTATTTCTTACTGGTGGAGCAGGCAAAGGAAAAAGTCATCTAATTAAAGCAATACAATATGAATCTTGCAGACTATTATCTCAGCTATCTGAGAATCCTGATGATATTACTGTACTTTTGACAGCTTCAACCGGAGTTGCTAGCTTTGGCATTGGAGGGGGAACTATACATAATAAACTTTCAGTTGGTGCAAATACTAGACTGCCATATCAGCCTCTTAGCGATGACAAAATAAACTCGTTGCATACAAAATTGGGTACTTTACAAATTTTGATTATTGATGAAGTGTACATGGTTGACCATCGTCTTTTGTCATACATTCATGGAAGGCTGCGACAAATAAAACAAACTGGTGACTACTCTCTCTTTGGAAAGGTGAGCATTCTAAAGGAACTGCTCTCTATACTGATGCAAAAGGAGTAAACCTATGGGAGAATAACTTTGAACTTGCTGAATTAACTAAAGTTGTTCGACAACAAGATTCACGTTTTGCTGAAATGTTAAATCGGCTCAGAGTACATAAGAAAAATGAACCTCTTGCCACTACTGATATTGCTATGTTTAAAAACTGTGAAACAGGGGAGAATTGTAATGATCTTCACATATTCGCTACAAATGCCGAAGTTGATAAATACAACATTGAAAGACTTTATGAATGTTGTCCAGAGGCAATCAGTATACATGCTCAAGATTATGTGAAAAATTCCAAAACTGGACGAATGGATCGTAAAGTTGGATTTCATAGGAACATTTTCAACTCATGTTTCTCTGCATGCGTTTCCCTGAGTATTGGAGCAAAGGTCATGTTAAAAAAAAATATTGATGTTGCAGATGGTCTTGTCAATGGAGCTTTTGGTACAGTTGTCTACATCAGTGAAAGTCGAAGTAATGATGATGATTTCCCATCAGCTATACACGTGGAGTTTGATGATCCAAATGTCGGTAAAATTAAGAGATCTAAAACACACCAGAGATTTTCCCCAAATTCAACAGTAATTGAAGTAAAAGAAGATCAAGTCACAAATGATGGTGGAATAAGGCGTCAGTTTCCTCTCAGATTGGCATGGCCATGTACAGTTCACAAAGTCCAAGGACTCACAGTAGATAAAGCTGTTGTATCACTGAAGAAAATCTTTACAGCAAGGCAGGCATATGTTGCATTGAGCCGTGTAAGATCTCTCAGTGGCTTAATAATTGAGGACTTTAAAGAGTCAACTATATTTTGTAATGACAAAATTGAGCTGGCCTTGAAAGATATGCCAAAATTCCCTTTGGAAGAGTACATTTACACTAAATCACTTGGTACATTCAGAATAGCGCTGGTTAATGTACAAAGTTTGAAAGCTCACTTTCAGGATGTTCTTGCACATAAAGCTCTAATGAATGCTGATTGTATTTGTTTGACAGAAACGTGGCTAAATGCTGAGGACAAAGCACAAGAACCACAAATACCAGAATTTGTGTTCAAGCACAACCCAAGAGCTAAGTGTTATGACAACAGTACTGATGTTTTTACTCTTCTAAAACATCAGAGAGGCAGTGGAGTTGGAATATATTGTTCTGACAAAATCAACCTGTCCTCCAACCAATACGCTCGTATAGGTCGTTTGTCCAAATCCCTGAAATACGACCCATAAGAGCGTATCCTACAATTGTGCCCCTATCTGCAAAACAACGTTTTCATATTAATGTTTTGTATTCTTTTATATGCACTCTGGTTTGTGTTTCGTGTAGCTCAGTTGATAGATTATTGCGTTATACCTTGATATGTAATCAAGCTATCATGGGTTCGATCCCAGGGAACGGACGTGCACGAAAATGTATATGCTCAATAAATCATAATTTAGCATGATTTCTGTGATGGTTAGGTTTAGGGGTGGGGTTAGGTTAGGTGTGGTCATTCGAACGAATAAGCAACCTAGTAAAATATGTACGAATTACTGTGAGATCGGTGTAAAAAGCTCACACATTGCATTTAAATAAACGTACGTTTTGATTGGTAATGACGTGATACGTCTTTTCATGACGACAGACGCAACACGATACTGTCATTATTTTTACGCCCACTAGAGGGCACTTAACTTCAAAACATAAATATAGGTCAATGTCAATGTCACCTTTATTTATATAGCGCTTTAAACAAAATACATTGCATCAAAGCAACTGAACAACATTCATTAGGAAAACAGTGTCAATAATGCAAAAATGATAGTTAAAGGCAGTTCATCATTGGATTCAGTTATGTCATCTCTGTTCAGTTAAAATAGTGTCTGTGCATTTATTTGCAATCAAGTCAACGATATCGCTGTAGATGAAGTGTCCCCAACTATGCAAGCCAGAGGCGACAGCGGCAAGGAACCGAAACTCCATCGGTGACAGAATGGAGAAAAAAACCTTGGGAGAAACCAGGCTCAGTTGGGGGGCCAGTTCTCCTCTGACCAGACGAAACCAGTAGTTCGATTCCAGGCTGCAGCAAAGTCAGATTGTGCAGAAGAATCATCTGTTTCCTGTGGTCTTGTCCTGGTGCTCCTCTGAGACAAGGTCTTTACAGGGGATCTGTATCTGGGGCTCTAGTTGTCCTGGTCTCCACTGTCTTTAAGGGATGTAGAGGTCCTTTCTAGGTGCTGATCCACCATCTGGTCTGGATATGTACTGGATCCGGGTGACTGCAGTGACCCTCTGATCTGGACACAAACTGGATCTGGTGGCCACGTTGACCTCGGAACAAGAGAGAAACAGACAAATATTAGCGTAGATGCCATTCTTCTAATGATGTAGCAAGTACATAGGGTGTTATGGGAAGTGTTTCCGGTTCCGGTTTACCTAATTAATGCAGCCTAAAAATCCTTTAACGGATTTGGATAATAAAAGCATATTAGTATGTTATGTGTATGCCAGGTTAAAGAGATGGGTCTTTAATCTAGATTTAAACTGCAAGAGTGTGTCTGCCTCCCGAACAATGTTAGGTAGGTTATTCCAGAGTTTGGGCGCCAAATAGGAAAAGGATCTGCCGCCTGCAGTTGATTTTGATATTCTAGGTATTATCAAATTGTCTGAGTTTTGAGAACGTAGCGGACGTAGAGGATTATAATGTAAAAGGAGCTCATTCAAATACTGAGGTGCTAAACCATTCAGGGCTTTATAAGTAATAAGTAATATTTTAAAATCTATGCGATGCTTGATAGGGAGCCAGTGCAGTGTTGACAGGACCGGGCTAATATGGTCATACTTCCTGGTTCTAGTAAGAACTCTTGCTGCTGCATTTTGGACTAGCTGTTTACTAAGCGTGCAGAACAACCACCCAATAAAGCATTACAATAATCTAACCTTGAGGTCATAAATGCATGGATTAACATTTCTGCATTTGACATTGAGAGCATAGGCCGTAATTTAGATATATTTTTGAGATGGGAAAATGCAGTTTTACAAATGCTAGAAACGTGGCTTTCTAAGGAAAGATTGCGATCAAATAGCACACCTAGGTTCCTAACTGATGACGAAGAATTGACAGAGCAACCATCAAGTCTTAGACAGTGTTCTAGTTTATTACAAGCAGACTTTTTAGGTCCTATAATTAACACCTCTGTTTTTTCAGAATTTAGCAGTAAGAAATTACTCGTCATCCAGTTTTTTATATCGACTATGCAATCCATTAATTTTTCAGATTGGTGTGTTTCACCGGGCTGCGAAGAAATATAGAGCTGAGTATCATCAGCATAACAGTGAAAGCTAACACCATGTTTCCTGATGATATCTCCCAAGGGTAACATATAAAGCGTGAAGAGTAGCGGCCCTAGTACTGAGCCTTGAGGTACTCCATACTGCACTTGTGATCGATAGGATACATCTTCATTCACTGCTACGAACTGATGGCGGTCATATAAGTACGATTTAAACCATGCTAATGCACTTCCACTGATGCCAACAAAGTGTTCAAGTCTATGCAAAAGAATGTTGTGGTCAATTGTGTCAAACGCAGCACTAAGATCCAATAAAACTAATAGAGAGATACAACCACGATCAGATGATAAGAGCAGATCATTTGTAACTCTAAGGAGAGCAGTCTCAGTACTATGATACGGTCTAAATCCTGACTGGAAATCCTCACATATACCATTTTTCTCTAAGAAGGAATATAGTTGTGTGGATACCACCTTTTCTAGTATCTTGGACAGAAAAGGGAGATTCGAGATTGGTCTATAATTAACTAGTTCTTTGGGGTCAAGTTGTGGTTTTTTGATGAGGCTTAATAACAGCCAGTTTGAAGGTTTTGGGGACATATCCTAATGACAATGAGGAATTAATAATAGTCAGAAGAGGATCTATGACTTCTGGAAGCACCTCTTTTAGGAGCTTAGATGGTATAGGGTCTAACATACATGTTGTTGGTTTAGATGATTTAACAAGTTTATACAATTCTTCCTCTCCTATGGTAGAGAATGAGTGGAACTGTTCCTCAGGGGGTCTATAGTGCACAGTCTGATGTGATACTGTAGCTGACGTCTGAATGGTTGCAATTTTATCTCTAATAGTATCGATTTTAGAAGTAAAGTAGTTCATAAAGTCATTACTGCTGTGGTGTTGGGAAATGTCAACACTTGTTGAGGCTTTATTTTTCGTTAATTTAGCCACTGTATTGAATAAATACCTGGGGTTATGTTTGTTTTCTTCTAAAAGAGAAGAAAAGTAATCGGATCTAGCAGTTTTTAATGCTTTTCTGTAGGATATTTTACTTTCCCGCCAAGCAATACGAAATACCTCTAGTTTTGTTTTCCTCCAGCTGCGCTACATTTTTCCGGCTGCTCTCTTTAGGGTGCGAGTATGCTCATTATACCATGGTGTCAAACTGTTTTCCTTAACCTTCCTTAAGCGTAAAGGAGCAACTTTATTTAAAGTGCTAGAAAAGAGAGAGTCCATAGTTTCTGTTACATCATCAAGTTGTTCTGAGGTTTTGGATATGCTAAGGAATTTGGATACATCAGGAAGATAACTTAAAAAGCAGTCTTTTGTGTTAGAAGTGATGGTTCTTCCATACTTGTAACAAGAAGTAGAATTTACAATTTTGGCTATATGAATTTTGCTAAGAACTAAATAATGATCTGAGATATCATCACTTGGCTGAATAATTTCAACACCATCAACATCAATTCCATGTGACAGTATTAAATCTAGAGTATGATTTCGACAATGAGTAGGTCCTGAAACGTGTTGTCTAACCCCAATAGAGTTCAGAATGTCTAGAAATGCTGATCCCAATGCATTGTTTTCATTATCAACTAGGATATTAAAATCAGCAACTATTAAAAAACTTTATCTGCAGCCAGAACTAACTCGGATGTAAAATCACCAAACTCTTTAATAAAGTCTGTATGGTGCCCTGGTGGCCTGTATACAGTAGCCAGTACAAACATAACAGGGGATTTATCATTAACATTTGTTTTTTTGGATAATGTTATATGAAGTACCATTACTTCAAACGAGTTATACTTGTAGCCTGCCCTCTGAGAAATCCTGAAAACGTTGTTATAAATTGAAGCAACACCTCCCCCTTTGCCTTTTAGACGTGGCTCATGTTTATAACAGTAATCTTGGGGGGTGGACTCATTTAAAATAATGTAATCATCAGGTTTTAGCCAGGTTTCTGTCAAACAGAGTACATCTATATTATGATCAGTGATCATATTATTTACAAAAAGTGTTTTCGTAGAAAGGGATCTGATATTCAATAAGCCAAGCTTTATCATTTGTTTATCCATATTGCTTCTGTTTTTTATTTGTTGAACCTAAATTAAATTGTTAATCTTAACTTGGTTTGGACGTTTTTTGTATTTTCTAGTTCGGGGAACAGACACAGTCTCTATAGTGTGATATCTAGGTGAAAGAGTCTCTATAAGCTGAGAATTAACTGACCTCTGTGACGGGAGGGAGCTAGCAGACGGTCGGTTTAGCCAGTCTGTCTGCTTCCTGACCTGGGCCCCAGTTAGTCAAGTATAAACACTAAGACTATTTGCCATATTTCTAGAGAGAAGAGTGGCGCCACCCCAGGAGGGATGAAGACCATCTCTTTTAAACAGGTCAGGTCTGCCCCAAAAGCTCGTCCAATTGTCTATGAAACCTATGTTATTCTGTGGGCACCACTTAGACATCCAGCCATTGAGTGATGACAATCTGCTATGCATCTCATCACCACGGTAAGCAGGGAGGGGACCAGAGCATATTACAGTGTCTGACATCGTGCTTGCAAGTTCACACACCTCTTTAATGTTATTTTTAGTGATCTCCGACTGGCGAAGTCGAACATCATTAGCGCCGGCATGAATAACAATCTTAATGTATTTACGTTTAGCATTAGCCAGCACTTTTAAATTTGCCAAGATGTCAGGCGCTCTGGCTCCCGGTAAACATTTGACTGTGGTGGCTGGTGTCTCTATATTCACGTTCCGTACAATAGAATCACCAATAACTAGAGCACTTTCATCAGGTTTCTCAGTGGGTGCATCACTGAGTGGGGAGAACCTGTTTAATGTTTTGATCGGAACAGAAGAGCGGTGTTTTGACCCACGACTACGCTGCCTCACCGTCACCCAGTTGCCCTGCTGCTGGGGCTCTGTTTCCGGAACCGAACAATGTACAGGAATCCCTGAGCTAGACGCATCCAAAGCCGTATCTAGAGCCCTAACATTCTTACTGTCCTCAATTAAAGTTTGGATGCGTGTCTCTAATTCTGAAATCTTCTCTGTCAGCCTAACTATTTCCCTACATTTATCACATGTGAATCCCTCATCAGCGACAGAGATAGATAAACTGTACATGTGGCAAGAGGTGCAAGTAACAATGACGGGAGAAGCCATTACTCACCGTGCTTGATGAAATATTCTTCCTGCGGTTGTTTGATGAACTTGTGAAAAACTGGAGTGAGGGAGAGGATAAAAGAAAGCAGCGATAGGTTCGAATGAAAACGCTACTGACAAGCTAATGAGTGCTAACGCTTTGCAGGTGTACTGCACTCACGGATATAAAATAAAAGTGAACGATCAAAGTTAATCTGGTAAGATTGATTGATAATATCAGAAATATGGTGTGAATTAAGTTATATTTTACCACTTTAAAAAACAGAGAGTGATAGTAAGATAAAGATTCTAGAGAAAAAATAAAATAAAAACAGCTACACGGAGCTACAATTTGCTACAGAAGGCCAACAGGAAGTAGAGAAAACACTGTCCAACAGCGACACTCGCAGGCAGGAGTTCGTAATAAGGTGCTTGCACAAACGACCTATATGGTCGTTTTTTGTTGGAGGTCAGGCTCGACAAAATTGAGTGTAACATCTTTACTCCTGAGAACTGGAATTTAGAATGGTTATACTTTACAGTGCCACATATCAATTTGACTGCTGTGCTCTTGTATCGGCACAACTCATATAAAACTGACATGTTTCAACAACAGCTATTACAAGTTATTGAAGAGGTGGAAAAGCATCCAGGACAGAAAGTAATCAATGGAGACTTTAATGAAGACATATTTACTTCATCTACAGTTGTGAAATTAATGGAAACTCATGGATACAGTCAACAGGTACACAATCCAACAACAGAAAAAGGTACATTAATAGATCACGTTTATACTAAAGATATGGAAGGTATAAGTGCTGACGTTGTGCAAACGTACTATAGTTTTCACCAGGCAATACTCATTTCACTGCTATGCTAAAAATTTGTGCTAAAGATTCCGCCTGCCATTGGGGGAGGGGGTGGGTAGGGAGGAAAGACACAAGACAAGGCGGCTCCCTAGGGGTGGGAAGGTACTGGAGACCGGGTTGGCTGGCACAGGGGTTGATTGGCACAAGGTTCATTTTTAAATCTTTTTAAGTTTTCATTGAAATACTGAATGTCTTTTTAATTATGGTTAAATTAACCTTTTTCCCTTTTTTATCACTTTAACCTTTTTACTGTTCCTCCAATATAAATTTTTTATTTCTCAGGCTCCCTCTCCTAAATAGAAACTCTGATTCGGCCTTACCATGGTCACCATGGTGTGTAAATTACCACTAAATGTTTATAGAGCAGATATTTGAATAAGCCATTGCCACTGTTGACAAGATGATCAGCCCAAGTTTATCTAGATTAACCAACACATTTGGGAGAAGAAGTCAAGCCACCAGGCCACTCCAAAATTGTTTAACTTGTTTTATTTTTTTGTTTTATGGTTTAAAACTGTGCCAATCAACCCCATAATACATAGCTAGTGGATTTTGATTAGGGCATTTTGCAGGAATTCGGATATAACATTATGGTAGTAATAGCAAATAATGTTTATTTATACACATAGATATGGACTTCTGAAATTGCTCAGCAGCTGTCTAAAAATGCCAAATATTTTATTGTGAAATCAGTACAATCGGTAATTTATATATTTAATATGTATATATTGTATATTTTTATATAATATTTATATTGTATATTGTTTTTTGTTTGTTTGTTTTTTTAGCAAGGTTATTTAAAAAAATGTATTTAAGTTGTGTCAAGGAACCCTGGTCTCCTCTTTTGTTTCTTTCTTTTTTTACTTCTCACTAAATGTTTATTAAATGTATCAAGCTTATATAAAGCTTGAATCAGCAAGTTTTGGGTATTATGCAAAAACACACCCATTAGTGTTATGACTTTATAGCATGCTTGTAGCTTGAGATTTTGACTATGGGACCAGACCATCATATTAGGTATTCAGGTTTGTAGAATTCAAATTACATATTTACTTTTAGTAGTAGTAAAATTTTAAATAACAGCCTCTTTTGCATTAATTCTGAACAGAGATTCAGAATGGCTTTCTCACAAGCTATGTCCATGATGTAAAGTTGCACTTTAAGATTTTTTTTTTTCAGTTTGTAAGTAGAACCACTTCTTGCAGTAGTCATTTTTAATTTTCTAAAATGTTGTAAAATAAATGCACATGTCAGATAAATTGATATCAAATTCAAATATTTTTCCTGAACTAGCTAAAGTGTTTTTGTTCAATATTGCCATTACACAGCACATTTTATGCTGAGAACTTTGAAGCTGTGTTGTTCTACTTACAACACTGTTTTCCTTCACTATTATGTAATTACATAAAATATTTTGTGTACAGCAAATTTTATTTAATAATTTAAGTAAATTATGGTTATAAAAATGTAAGATGCCAAAAACTGTAGTGTTACTTTCATATTTTCTAGCAGGAACCTTTCTCAAGCCACGATGTGGAGCTTAAGGACAATTTAACTTCTCAATTTCCATTCAAAAACTTTCCCATTTCATCCTCCATCTAAATTAAACAAGTGACCTACTCCTGTTAAAAAAAGGGACATGTCATGTCTCACCACCTAGTAATCAGAACAGAGAATCATCTTCACAGAGACCTGTTTTGAATGTGCTTTTCATAAACGTATTATTAATTAATTTTCTTAATATTGCATAAAACTTCATGAAACAACAATATTTTGTTTTATTGTTTTGTAGGACTATGATGACACTACCATCATCTTCTGGTTTAAAACAACTGACTATCTGTTCATCTATTTGAGAAAAAAAACCTACTTCATTTGATGCACAGCAGACAACAAAAAGACTGCACTTCCCTAAAACCATGCTCCTAAATACAGACTTTATGTGAGTATTTATAGTCATTGCATATTCAGAAATTGTTTTAATTACAACATAATTGAAACTTTTTGTTGTTGTTATGTTTCTAGGAATACTATGAGGACATTTCAAGATTATACAGGATGAAACACAAATGTGGCATAGTTATGAAAACATGCATACTTCCATTTACAGCAGAAGCTGTACACAACAGGACAGTAGTACCACAAATAACATTTTCATTACACTTTGTATTACAATCTGAATACAACGTGTATTTAATGTCTTATTTAAAGAAAATGTATTGCAACGTAAACAAAATTTTATTGCATTTACAAGTGTTCTTCTAACTAAATTACAAATGTACCTGTGTTTTCTGAATGACTTTTGTTTTTTGTGTTCTTATTTGTTTCCTTGGTTAAACATTATGTTTAATTGTGTCTTTTTTTTTCTTTCATTATCATCTCTATTGAAACTCCTCTGTTTTTTCAGTTCATTGCTAGTGATTCTTTTAGTTTGCTAAGCTGTTTGGTTTTGATTTCTGTTGCCTTGGCTCCACCTTTGCTGCTCACTCCATTGGCTCTACTTTATGGCCTTTTGTCCTACTGGTTCAACGGGTCCCTCATTAATCAGACTCCGCTCTGATCTGAGATCCCCCTGGTTCCACAACAGACTTCCAGGCCTACCGCTATGTCTGCACCGTCCAATAATTCAGCTTCACCAGGGACCTTCATCCCTCCAGCTGCACCATCATCCTCATTCCCACCGGCTTCACCTTGTCCTGTACATCTTCTGTCTCCACTTGATCATATGGTCCACTGGTATCACACTGGTTCTCCAACCCTCTGGCTCCATCAAGGTAACCCACTCTGTCATTCTTACTGAAAAACATCTTTAAAATGACTTGATCGGAGCATATTTAGTGTTTATAATTGCTGTCTTGCATATATTAGAAATTTGCATACTATTTGTTTTACATTGTATACAATTTTGTTTTATTGTGTTGTAGGACTATGAAGACACTACACATCATCTGTCACCTTCTAGTTAAAACAACAGAATGTGCCTGCACTCTTCAATCATCTGGCTCCAGTAGTCCATCCCTCCAGCTTCACCATGTTTGTCACTCCCACCAGCTCTACCTCAATCTGCAGATCTTCTACCTCCACCATGGCCCTCCAGTAAAGTGGTATCACCTTGGTTCTCCAGCCTTCCTGACTTCGCCTTGGTCTTCCATCTGATCTACACAGGTCTGCACCACGTCCACCATGAGCCTCTATCCCTGTGCCTCCATCAAGGCATCCCACTATGCCATTTCTGCCATGGCAAGCTTAATTGATTTTGCATTAGTCTTTCCTCCACTGCACACCCATGGGCTCTTCCACTAGTTGTGTGGTGTCTTCCTCGGTCTTCTCCACCTTGTTTTGATGTTAAATTTAGGCATGAAGAGCTGCCTTTTGGAAGTGCATGTATTGTCATGTTCTGTTTCTAGGACTCGTATTTTGATTTAAAAAATAAATATCAATAGTTTCTGAGTTCATACTTATGTTTAAACTTATGTTATGTTTTTCTGAGGTGCCTATGTTTCTAGTGTGTTCTCATTTATTTCATGGGTTGCCCATTATGCACACCTGTGTTTGGTGAATTCGTTGTTATTTCTATGCATTTATACTCATTTGGATTGATAATACAAATGTATGGATCTTCAGTCTTAAATTGATTTAATTAAATACAGCAATGCTACTTATTGTCAATACATACTAAGAATTCTGTCATCATTTTGATTATAATTTATGAAAAGGTTGGTTTTGCCTGTGAACTGTTTTGTGATCTTGAATGTTTTGTTTGCATCCATAAAACCAGTAACTATCTATATGTGTGTTTGTGTGTGCCTGTGCTTTAATGAAAGCTCACATTAATTTAAAACGTCAATTAAAGTTAGGGTATACATTCAACTGATTAAATCATGCATTGCAGTTCATTTATATCTACTAAACCTTATAACATTAAAACCAAATATGTATTTCTAACGGGCAAAATGCCATGATATGATATCCAATCAAATTTCGTTTACAGTCAAAAGTGACTGAATCAACAAGGTCAAATGGGCTTCCTTGGTGAAATATAGCAGTCCACTGTTTTAAATGATAGTTTAAAAAAACGTGTAATAAAACTCAGACAAACATTTACCAATTCAGTAAGTAATAACATTTTATTCAGTATGTAATAAAATTGTATTAGTTTTGTAATAAAACTAATACATTTTAAAAGTATGCCGTGCTATTCAACCAACATAATTTTAATTAATCCCAAACCTGATAATTTTGTCAGTATTAATGTACATTCAGTGATTCTAGCTTCTCTTTTTTCGTGTGAACTGAGTAGACTACATATGCTTACATTCATAAGTGATCTGAGTAGGCTACACATGCTTATTTTCATAAATATAAACTTTATTTCTATTCAATTTTCTAAATTATTTATAGCATACATATGTGTCACACGCCTATGTTTTGATGTAAATAAAAGGAGAGAGTGGTAAATGTTATGGACATATTATCATGGTACAATTCAGCCTATTATTGATTTTTATTTACACCTCACTTGTATCCGAAGAGACGGAACTTATTTGCACTGTATTTATCAATGGGAAATATATCATGATAAAATAATCTGTCATATACTGTGGTTCACATTATTGTGGTCGCTTGCAAGTCAAAGCAGCACGAATAACATGAGCAGCAACACAGTTATAATTTTATTAAAGTGCATTTGTCAGTGCCGCACTCGTACTGACTCTTATTCTGCCTGACAGAAAGAAAAAGTCGTAGCTTACTGAAGGCGGAGCGATTTGACCAATCAGATGAAAGCGGCGTTTCAGCACCACCACGTGTGCAAATGAAATATCTAACCCATAAACCGATTTATAAACCACAAACGAAAAAGAAAAAAATCAAGCCAAAATCTCATTTTCCGTTTTTTAAACTAAACTAAAAAACGAATAAACGAGCTGGTTTTAATTTCTCGTTATTCCATTCCAAACAGGAAATTAAATGATAAAAAAGAACACGGACCTCATGAAGATATGCAAGGCTTTGATCGAATCCTGGATTTAATCATTTAAATAAACCATTCATAAATACAGGAATTTGCTTCATTACTAAATTAATGAATGACTCAATAATATAGACAGTGATTTACCGCCACCTACTGTTTTTAGTTTAATACTTAAAATAATACATTGCATATTTCTCTATTGAATTTTCTCTCTCTATATATATATATATATAATTGCCTAACCCTGGTAAAATAAATAAACAAATATATGTATGTGTGTGTGTAGATTGTGTTGGGGGTACAACACTTTAAAAACATTTGGAATCACTGGACTATGAAAAATCCATAAGAACTGTAATTCTGAGGGTTGTAACAATCAACTCCTCTTACACTCATGTCCTTCACCATCATAACTTTAACCTTCTTTTTAATAATATTCTAATTCTTAACAATCTTTATATGAACAATCAATAGGCCAGTAAACCGCAGGGATGCATACTGGGTCATATGGCAACTTCCTTAAAAATATTTATCCTGTATAAAATACAAATTTAAGTAGTTTTTTTCTATGGATAGAACATGTCTTGGTGCCATAAGTAATATAATGAGGGTTCAAATCACTAAAGGTGAATTATATCCCTAATGTAGCCTATATCAGCCATTATAACTGAAATACAAAGGCTGTGATATCAATGTTGGCCACTAGAGTGAGCCCTAGTACAAGGAAACTTAAGCCCAATGTTTGAGTGTTATTTTAAATCACTTAACATCCATTTAAATGGAAATAAATGTATTGATCTAAATAATTTTTATAACTATGGTGACAACATTGTTTTACATAGAATCTGTCAAATCTTTATAAAACATTTTCAATATTCATATTTTTCAAGTTGACACAATTAAATGTATTGCTGTCCATTTAAAATTAATATAAACTTTTATTCTTCTTTTCAAGATAATATACATTTTCTATAAAATATTTATTTGCTTTTGGCTAAATATATAAATTTATGGGGGCAAAAATGCCCCAGTAATGACCTACTGATTTTTATATTAATAACATAAGATACAGTTAAGCATTATCACTTGAACAAGAATGGTGGTTTTATTGAATATAAGCTATTTGATTGAATGATTCAATGACTTGATCATTAAAAAATTCTGCTACTACTACTTACTGGCAATTTTTATGAAAGGAGAGTATAGTATAATATATATTTACACCTTTATTTGGCATTGATGCATACTGAAGAAACAAAGATATTTACAATAAAAAATTCATTATGGGCTCCACTTGAAACGCAAGTCTGCAAGGTAGGCACTACAGTAAGCACTATAGTTTTTATTTGTTCATTATTGTCTATTTACTGTCATGCAGGCTCACTTTTTGCATGCGGTGGAACAAAAATGACTGACACATGACTTTCATTGATTTTACTACCCCTTACTATCAATATTTTCGCATTTTGGCAATGGTTTTTAGCTATCGACCTATGTTTTCAAACTTCTGAAGGTGGTTTCGTCTTGATCAGACAAGCGGTTTTGAAGATATAGCCAAATGTTTTTTAAGCGCTAAATCACAACGCTACACAAACCGTAAGGCAAAACCTAGCATATTTGGTATCGTAGGACTCGGCAAGGTTTCAGGATTCTAATTAGATGAGTCTCGTGAAAATAAGTCAACCACACCCAAAGTTATAAGCGTTTGAAAAACAATTCACCACTAGGTGGCGCTGTTTCGAAACTTCTCGCGCTCCTTCAGGACATTGTGCTGATGATCTATACCATGTGTTGTAACAATCTGTTGATGCGTTCTGAAAATACAGCATTTTAGCACAAAATTCAAAATGGCCAACAGTCAAAATGGCCGATATGGTAAGATTGGATATCAGTCAACTCGGAATGTTGCCCTGAATCTAACAAGACCTTTTATGATTTTTGGACAAACTGTTCAGAAGTTATAAGCAAAAATAGCCATTTTTCATGTCTCCAGATCAGTAGGTAGCGCTGCGTGATGCCTCAGGTCATGCTTGTTATGACATGTACCAAGTTTGGTATGATTACTGGTATTTGGTATGATTGGCTGTGGGAAGTCGTGGCCTAATGGTTAGAGAGTCGGACTCCCAATCGAAAGGTTGTGAGTTCGAGTCCCGGGCCGGCAGGAATTGTGGGTGGGGGGAGTGCATGTACAGTTCTCTCTCCACCTTCAATACCATGACTTAGGTGCCCTTGAGCAAGGCACTGAACCCCCAACTGCTCCCCGGGTGCCGCAGCATAAATGGCTGCCCACTGCTCCGGGTGTGTGCTCACAGTGTGTGTGTGTGTGTTCACTGCTCTGTGTGTGTGCATTTCGGATGGGTTAAATGCAGAGCACAAATTCTGAGTATGGGTCACCATACTTGGCTGAATGTCACTTCACTTTCACTTTCATTACGATAAAGCGTTGCGGAGATACAACCTTACAACTGTTTTTGCAAGCACTACATAAAATCAAAAACGGTTTGACGAATCAATTTGAATTCCATAACTTTTTGTCACCACTGCCTGAAGATGATCTGGTTCAATTTTCGTGCAAATTGGACAAATTGTCTAGGACGAGTTCGAAAAAGTAGTTTTTTCGAAAAATTCTAAATGGTGGCCATATTTTAATGACAGAAAATTATGCCATTTTGAATCAAATCGGCATGAGCTCAGGAATCAGAGGAAAAAAGAATTGTGTAGATTGACTGGACGGTCCAAAAGTTATTAGCAACATATAAGTAAAACTTTGGACAGGTGGTGGCGCTAGAGGGAATGACAAAGACACATTAAAATTGGTGTATTTAATGTTGGGACTGTCGTCTATCAGAATCTAAAACCATTACAACTTTCCCACAATTGGTTCTATGGGCTGTCATAGGCTCCCAGTCGGAAGAATAATAATAAGGGGCCAAGCACTCCAGCAGATAGTTGAGGAGCTAAGCATGGCATGGAGCATCACACCAAATGCAACAATGAGCAAAAACAGCCATTTTAGGATGATTGTAATTGAAATGGCTGAAAAATCATAAATACAACCACTAGTAAAATGATTAAATGGCTTATCACTTTTGACCAACAGGTGGCGCTGTAATCAAATCAATTTTATGTGTTCTATGTGAGATGAAAATAACGCACAAAAAGTTTGATGTCAATATGCCAAAGCATTGCAGAGATGCAGCCTCAAGTGTCATTTTGGCATTGTGCCTCAAATTCGTCGCTGTTGTATGCAAAAACGGTTTTGTCTATCGACACAAAATCCATAACATTTTACCAGCACAGTCTGAAGATCATTTGATTCAAATTTGGTGAAAATCGGACCTATGGTTGATGAGGAGTTTGAAAAAGTAGGTTTACAACATAAATCAAAATGGCGGACAGGAAGTTCTGCTTACTCTGGCATATTTGGTATCTATGTTGTCGGCATTAGTCAGTGAATATTTTGAATCCAGTTTCATTAAAATGTTATTAGCATTTTTATAAGTGTAATTATTCATAGTTATTGAATGGTTCATTAATCTTGACCAATAGGTGGCGCTGTTACCAAATTTATGTGGCATGGTCAGAGTGAGGTGCCGATGACACGTACAAAGTTTGGTGCAAATATGTCAAAGCGTTGCTGAGATACAGCCTCAAATGCATTTTGGCACCCTTCCAGCAAATTCGTTGATGCGCTAAATGAGAACCGTTTCGTATATCGACACGAAATCCATAACTTTTTGTCAGCATGACACACAGAATATAGAGAGATGATTTTCATTTAAATAGTCTAATTTATTCAAATGTAATTAGCATTTTTGTGATATTTCATTATAACTCTTGACCACAAGGTGGCGCTGCCACCAAACTTTTTGAGTACCTTCAGGGCATGGAGCCGAATATTTTTGTAATTATTTTCGAAATGATACGGTGCTGCATTCAAAAAATACAGCATTTTAAAACACAATTCAAAATGGCCGACGCCTAAAATGGCCGACACGGGAAAATTGGATATCGTACGATTCAACATGAGTCACTGAATCTAAAGAGACCAGTTGTGTGATTTTTGGCCATACCATTCAGACGATATAAGCCAACATATGCATTTTTCATATCTCCTGACCACTAGGTGGCGCTGCGTCGAAACACTGCAGGTAGTCTCAGGTCATCCTTGTTATAACACACACCAAGTTTGGTCTCAATATGCCAAACCGTTGCCGAGATATAGCCTCACGTGCATTTTTGCGTGCTTTTCGTCAAATTTGTTTACGTGTCATTCGACAACGGTTGGACGAATCAACTTGAATTCCATAAATTTTTTCCAGCATGGTCTGAAGATGATATGAGCCAATTTTCGTGAAGATCGAACTAACCGTCTAGGACGAGTTCAAAAAAGTAGGTTTTTCAAATAATTGAAAATAGCAAAAAAACCAAACCTTGCGATTTTTGAATTTTGGGGTTTATTCAACTTGGCATGAGCCAAGGATTCGGAGGAAAAAAGAATTTCCATTTTCTGGCTTACAGTTCAAAAGTTATTAGCATACAAACATTGAAAGTTTGGACAAGTGGTGGCGCTAGAGAGTAGGAGTTAGAGACTTCAAATTTGCTATAGTTAATGTTGGGACTGTTCTCTATCAGTGTGCCAAATTGTACAACTTTCCCTTAATCGGTTCTATGGGCTGCCATAGACTTGCGGCGGAAGAAGAATAATTATAACGGCAATGATTACAATAGGTGCCTACGCACCTTCGGTGCTTGGCCCCTAATAAGCTGCAGCTCGCTGGAGGGGTCACTCTACATAATCATTTCTAAACCTTTGGTACAAGTCAAGCCCTTTCTCGTGTTGCTTGCTGCTCTTCTCACCATTAAATATCCAGCACGATGGCATGCAAGTGTTTAAATCCACGTACTTTGCTTTTGTTTAGTCTATTCGCTTGTTAAGTCTGACGTCACGTAGCAGCGCTTCCGTGTCCAAACGCTCTATCAGTTACCATCATAAACTCACAATGTGATAGAATACTAGCGAAAAAGTTATAATAGTAACCTTTAACTCTATATCGAGGTACCAGATAGCCTAGATGAAAATATAAATATAAAAAATATATATAAAAATTATTTGTGTTTGGGATGCTGTGAGCATGGAGACTGTAGTGTATATCGTAAGTTTGAAAGCGTTCAACTTAAATTATCACTATGAATAAACAGTGCTCATAAACGGCTGCTGAGGTCATATACTCAAGTGAAGCGAGTTGAGGCCTGGACCCGGAAACAGCACTTCTTACATCATCACTTAACAACCGAATACTTTCACCACCATTAAAAGGCAGCAGGTGCATATATAGACTTTTGTTTACTCCATGTAGTTCTAAGAGCTGAGGTGTACATTGTGATTTTCTGAAATACATTAAGGTAAGTGCGCAAAGGTCTCTCTCACACACACACTCTCTCTCTCTCTCACACACACACACACACATACACACACATACACACTCAATATAATATGCTGTTATACTCCATATAGCTTCATATACAAGTCAGAAACTAAGCTTTTTTTGCACAGGCCTATCTAAATGCTTAATGGTCCCACCTAGTTATCAACTGTAAAAATAACAAATGTTACCTCTTCCCAAAAGGGAAAACCACAAACAATCAAGAATGCATGATTACATGGTGTCATGGCTTTGCAATCAAAAAAATGACGTTATAATGAAAGTCAATGGGGCAAAAACAGCCACCAACAACAAATTAGGGAGAAAAAAATTAAATCTAATGTTGCACAAAAACTAAAAATGCATCAAAGCCAATGTTGCTACTAATCTTTGACATGTCCAAGACTGTTAGAAAAAGTAAAAAAAAATCCAGCCACAATTACTTTTATATTGAAAATAAGTCATTTTGTGTGTTTTTTCCCCCAAATCAGTTTATTTATGAACTTGGCAATTAAAGAGTTAAAATCTTGGAATTTTTTAAAAACATTTGGTAGTTTTGATAAGGACTGAGGTTGATTAACAGATTTATGCAAAAAAAATTTGGAAAAAAATATGAATCTGATAAATTTTTACAGCAGTTTAATTGAGTGGATGTTTTCATCCCGAACAACTCGAAAGGGTAGTGAATTTGAACAATCCACAAGGGTTAAAATGAACAACTAAGTTTCCTTTTTAGAAAAAAATATATTTATTTTTTAAATGAATAGAATACAATGCATACATAAAATAAACATTTAATTATTACCCATTGTTTCTCTGTCTGTACTTCTACTGTGAACAATAACAAAGTTGACAGATGAATTAAGTGCCATTCATTTGGGGTTTTAAATAAAGCATTTTCTGAGATGCAAAAACAAAAACAATTAATTATTTTCAAAGAAATTATAATTTAAGTATCAAAACTAAGGCATACATTAAAATAAATAATAATACAAAAACAATGCCTTTTAGTCATGCAACTTAACTTTTAGAACTAAAAGTAAACTAAAAGTTCTGAACAAAAGCCTTTACTGTCTTGGAATGCTTTGTAGCATTTAGGAGGCAAAAACACATGGACAGGAACTTGGTATAAAAGTCCATGCATGGTTTCACACCGAGTGCTTTAAGCCAATATATTCATGAGAATATAATTGTCTCTCTCTCGATGTGTGTGCAAGTCTTTAAAGGAGCATGTGATTGCAATGTAGAAAGGTAATCATGTCAACATGCTCAGAACTAAGGCTTGGCCTGCGCTTTGAAGCAATGTTTCCTGCTGCTGAAAACAGATGCTCTGCTGGCGTGAATGTGGCCGGAATACACAGCATGGTCTTTGCCAGTGTTGGATAGCGCACTTCATTCATTTTCCACCAAGACAGTGGATTCTCCTTCTTGGACAGGGGATGTTCCCCGAAATACATCAAGATCTGTGGAATAAAATGTGTTTTGTTTTGGTTATTTATCTTTTCAAAAGAACCTGCTCAAGAACCTGGCACAGCTCTTCAATCAGGCTCCACTGTTCAGGCTTGAGATCAAGGTAGTGTTTTGCTTGAGTCACTGCTGGGTCAGAGAGTGTAGCAGTCACCGGCCATCTTTGTTCTAGCAGCCTGGACAACATCTGATAGGTGCTGTTCCACCGTGTGCGCACATCTTGCACTAGCATGTTTGTCTCGGTGCCCACAAGGCATCTTACATAAGCCACACACTTGGAGATAGCTTGGTGGATCTTTAGCAAGCTTTGTACAACCAAGTTGAGGGTGTGCCCTGCACATCGCAATGATGGCCATCCATGCCTTTCTTCCAAAATCTTTGCTGCTGGTACGACATTAGCACCGTTGTCGTGAACAACAGCCTTGATTTTCTCTGGTGGAATGTCGAATTTGGCAATTAAATCCTCAATCCACTTCGCAATATTAGCAGCTGTGTGTCTCTCTTCAAGGGGCATCGTTGTCAGGCAGTGGGACAACATTTCCCAATCCTCCCCAAGATAGTGACATGTCACCCCCAGATAAGCCTCTGTTGCAACGCTCGTCCAAATATCAGTTGTTAGTGCAACTCTGTCAGTCTCCTGCAGGGCTTTCATCAACTTGCCTTTGATGCCTTCATACTTTTTCTCCATCTTTTTCGTGAAGAAGGGTCTTGAAAGTGGAAATCATCGCTTTAAAACCATCATCCTCCACCATGCACAGTGGGCGCATGTCTGTGACAATCATGTTTAAAATGCTCTCTGAAAACTCAGCTGCTTGCTCAGTGGAACATGAAGTAGTTGTCCGCACATATCTGTCCATACGAAGCTGTGATTATTTACTGAAAAAGAGGTGAAAAAATAATTATTGATATTACTAAGCTAAAATATCTTTATCATACAGTAAGTTCATGGCTGTGCATTTATAAATCCTATTCAAGGCAATCAAACTAAAATGAACAAAGACTCAAATTGGAGCACATTAGGTTTAGGGATGTGATTATAACATGTATCCAACGTTCAGTATTCAAACGAAAGTATCAACCGAGTATTCAGAGGCATGGTATAAAGAAAGTTTAATATAATTTGTATTATGGCTGCACGATATTGAAGAGAAATGTGATATGCGATAACTTGCAAGATACAATGTTTGATATACAATCATGGGCTAATGCTTTGAGTGTGTAAAATAAATTTAAATGTATAACGTTATTTAAAAACTGAAAATGATGTAACCATCACATTCTTTCACATTATAAAGAGAGTATCTAGTATATTTATTCGTAAAAGCTATTCACAACTCGTTTTGGCAGTAAATTAACTCCTTTGGTAACTGTTATATAATCTGGTGGTGTAACGGCCCCTCCGTATCCGTGTGTGGTATATTTTCACCGTCGTGGGTTGTCCCTTACATAGTTAACATACTTTATTTAACCGCCTTCATCTCGACTAGCAATCATATTGAGTTAATGCTACATTGAATTTACCTTGTCCCGGGTGACGGTCCTCCGGTCTCTGAGTAGAGTGGATGTTTTCTGTTGAGATGCTGCAGCATGGATGATGTGCTGTTGTGGTATGCCAGCTCTATTTGGCAATGGACACAGGTCACGACGTTCTCTCTAGGTTTCAATATGAAATGATCCCAAACCTTGGACATTTTTAGTCGTTTTCTCCTATTTGTTTCTTCTCTTTGCTCATCGCCATTATTATCGCGCCCTTCCATTTTGCAGCCCGCGCACTCAAATCAAAACACTGGCGTCTCCTTCCGCTTTGTGGGTGACGTAAACGCGTTGTGTCACATTAAAAAAATAATTGCGAAAGTACCTGACGTGAGCTTTAAAACAAATTA
This sequence comes from Carassius carassius, assembly GCF_963082965.1. Taxonomy (NCBI): domain Eukaryota; kingdom Metazoa; phylum Chordata; class Actinopteri; order Cypriniformes; family Cyprinidae; genus Carassius; species Carassius carassius. The sequence goes on from NC_081780.1 coordinate 29,470,363, forward strand.
AAAGAGGCTTTCGAGGCAGAGGAATTTGCCTCTATAATTTTTTGTAATCGAGTTACTCGAGGAATCGTTTCAGCCCTAGTTGGAGCTGAACTCTGCAGAACAGCTCTCTAAGTCTAAACTTACCTACTCTTGGTGTAGAGCAAGGCAGGAAACCTCAGTTGAATGTGCATGACCTTTGAGCACTCAGAGGGCATTACATTAGAAACGGTCATGCTGTGGTATTAAATAAACCCCTGTTACTTAACACAGTCTGCCACTGCATCAAGAAATGCAACTTGAATCTCTATTACTGGGGAAAAGGGATGTCAAGTTCTCAGTCCCAAAGACCAAAGGAAAGAACCATCCAGGTCTAATCCGAGACACATGCAAACTATTGACATGGAGGAATATATTGAGACTGTACAGAGACACAGACTGTCATTAAGATGAGGTCTTTCATGGGAAGTCCATGGTTATTAGATCAAGACAATGCCAGATCTCATTCTGCATATGCTACAACAGTGTGGTTTCGTAGACACAGAGTGAATGTGCTTGATCAGTCCACATCTGTCTCCTATTGAAAATGTATGGCTTGCCATAAAAAAATTAAATAAAAAAAAAAGTATCAGGCCGTGATGACATTGGACTGTTGAGCAGCTCAAGTCTTGTATCAAGCGAGATTGGGGGAAAAAAATCAGCTTGCAAAACTTTAATAATTAGTATCCTCAATTCCCTTCAATATATGAAATTTAAAAAGTTGATTACATTTTAGCGCAAGCGGGTGTTTACCCCAACTATACGCTAACACCATATAAAATATCATCATATAGATATTAACGTGCACATATACAAGTTTTACATGTTACAAAATGACATCTTTAAACAATAATAGAATAATACTGTTATGTCATACTGTATTACTTTTATGTTCACTATTCTTCCTGCGCTAAAATTACCGTATCTAGATGCTGCAAGTTTTACTATGGTCAGACATGATGTGTGAAAAGTGACATGTATGCCAGTAACTGATAAGAGGAAGTGAAGAAATGTTAAAACTGTAAGACTGTTGCTTCATAGACTGAAAGATATTCAATGTTAAATTATCACTGCTTGGTGTTTATATAAGTCTGTACTCAAGAGTGTAAAAAAGTTAATGACCAATAAGTGCTGATTTGAGTATTTAATGATGAACAACTGCTGTTTACGAAAATAATCGCTGAATGAAGAACAAAGAGAAACACAACAACTACGACTGACTTCCATAAAGCCTTAGATGAGATCAACTACACATTACATCTCTCGACACCTCAGCAGAGGAGGATTAAACAACTCCACAAACAGCTTTACCAGCTTCACTTGTTCCTAAACAGTTTGATTTTTGTTTTGGAAACAGACTTCAGATCAATTTGTTCCAGTAGAAGAACAGGGAATGTTTTATACATTACATAATTTAAGTGTTTTGATTATGTATCTTTATGTTAACAGTCACATGAAGAGGATGATCTGCTGTAAAAGAAAGTTTTTCCCACGAAATCTCAAGTGAACCACCAACAGCAGGTTTTTGGAAGACTACGTCTGCAGTTTCTTCCTTGCAGAAGCAGAAACAAACACCCAGTGGTTTCTCAGCTCTCTCCCTTTAGTCACAGTCTGTTCTGAGAGAGAATTATCTTCAACAAGTCTTCTTGTCCAGTCTCTTTCGGTCTTAATTTACAAATATCTCACAAATGTAGAGAGTTATCATAAAAACAGAATTTACTGCATAACGCGGAATTTGTCTTATTTTTCATGAATAAATAAAAAGGGCAGTATACACACACATTTATATTTAAAAAAAAATCGAAAAACAAAATCAATTTATTAAAGTATTTTAATCATCTTTAAACTGCAAAAAGATGATTAAAATAAGAATGTTCTGCATGTTCATTTGATTACCAGAAAATAAAATACACATCACACAGTCTGTGAAAAAAATCTATTATTATATATGTGTGTGTGTGTGTGTGTGTGTGTGTGTGTTATATATATATATATCTCGTCTCCAGACGAGAAATAAACCATGCATCCTGTTTGTTTTCTTTATTTTACAAAAGTACATTTTGTTTATATTGTGAGTGTATACAAATAAAAGTAGACCCATTACAGTGTGGAATGATATATTACTCCTATTTATATGAGAAAAGATGACGGCATATTTTAAGTTGTTTCCACTGTTATGCTATTAGGGGAAAATGGCAGTGATTGCTCTGGTATCTTCATGTCCTGGTCAAGCATGCTTTAGCTTAGCTTAAGTTAAACGTTTTAACTTACATTGTGATATTCTTTGTTTTATATCTATGGGTTCTTATTGTAGCCAAGTCAAGTGTTCATTTGGGAAGTGTAAATTCATCAAACTTGTGGTCAACTCACTTTCGGGCACTTTAAAGGCAAAAACATGAATTTAACATTTTTTTTTTAATTATCTTTCTAAATGAATTAAATGTAACCATTTTGATATTAAAATAATTTCTGTCTTTACAGTATATTGTTTTTGTGAAATAAAACCACAGAAATCTCATAGCAGTTATGTAGATATTGTTCAAAATGCCCTCTTGGTGAGAAGGCTGATGTTGAAAACATTGTGAGCATCAGGTGCACTTCTTCTATGTGTGTTTGAGTTGTAAACGAAACTGTGCATATCAGAGACAGCAGAACATGCAGGATTCATATTTTGCAGTATAACGTCACATAGACTAACCAACTTTTGATTTATTCATCCATAGGTTGCCAAATTCCGTGACATATTTCAACATTATACAGTAGACTAAATTCCATTCAGAATGGTTTCTGCAATTCCGTCTGCGTTTTGGGTGTTGTGGACATCATAAAACTACACTTACTTTGCGTACACCCTGACTATGTGTCACCAGGGTGGGAATTATACCGCGGCCATGGCCTTCATGCCCTGTGAAAAAAAATCATCGTACGGCCACAATGGCCTGCGTGCCCTGGCCCTGTCCAAGTTCCATGTATAAAGCGCCAGTGCGGCATAGTGGGCTTGCTTTGAATTACAGCGAGCCACCCAAGTAGTCTCTGAACTTCAATTAGTTCGTGGATTCGCACAGGTGCAGTGAGTGTCATAATCACATCGATGATCTCATGCCTCAAAACAGCAGTGCAAGAAGAAGCATGTAACGTCAGCACCAACAGAAGAACGACAGACACTCAGGTAAGCATTAGCAAACAAGCTAAGCCGGTTTGATATGAGATCTTTGATCCAGTTAACATGCCAGAGAACATCAGTGCCATCAACACATATGGGGATATTGAACTACAAAGGCTCTGTGAGCATTTTGAGCCATTGCTCGTATCTAATGGCTGCAATGTGGCAGAGGTGGAGCGAGAGTGGCTTAGGGTAAAATTTGACATCGTTCAGCATCACAGGCAGGAGGCTTTCCTTGTGCTGTGGAACAGGATGCTCAATGAGAAGGAAAACATCTACCCCTGCTTCACCTTGTCAGGATTGTTCTCGTGTTCCCTGTATCCACAGCCGAGGTGAAATGGCAGTTTTCAACGATTAAAAGAATGCAAGGAAACTGGCGCTTGAGACTGAATTTGTCCACAATTGAGGATCTTCTTTTCATAAAGTCTCAAGGCTGTGATCCCTTGGAGTATAATGGTGAAAAAGCTGTGGAAAGGTGGTGGAGAGCTTGCCTGAAGAGACCAGGCGTTCGTCCATATGGGTCAAGACTGAACTCCAACCCTGACCCTGAGTCAGATTCTCTTTCAAGTGATGAGTCTGATTGAAATAATCCACTGCATTCCCTCACTCTCTCCCTCACACACTGTCTCTATCTCTCTTTCTCCCTCTCTCTCTCTATATCTCTCTCATTCTCACATGATGTAATGGACTGAATTAACTTTCTGAATGCTTTTATTGGCATTTATGTTGTTTTTATTGTTGTGAGGGTGTATACCTTCTGGATGAAATGGTTCTATCTCTCTCTATCTCATTAAAAAATGTTTTTTTTAATAAAAAAAGCCCTAATCCATGTCTTATTCCAAATTAGGATGTTATGGTATCAATCTGAACGGGAAAAACATCGAATTGTACTCAATGGCCTTTGTGCCCTGTCATATGGCCTTGGTGCCCCTAAAAAAAAAGAAAAGGTGGAGGCCAAATGGCCTTGCCCCTACAATTACATAATTCCCACCCTGTGTGTCACTGACCCTACTTTGAGAACACCATTTCTACAGCAAGAACCTGCCTGTCAGGCTTGTTCAGTGATGTGGCATTTGGTAAAATAAGTAACTGACATTCACACACTCAAACGCTGTTGCCAGAGCATTTAGAGAAAGGTGTCAGATTACAGTCTTTGTTCTACAAAACACATCTGAAAGTTAAAGTACCATGTTTTATAGAGTGTATATTCTGATTCATTTAAACACATCAAAGCTGACCAAAGTGACGAACAGCAACAAGACCAATATTATAAATCAAATACAAGAAAATAAAAGCCAAAGCTTAGAACGCATACAAGTAATACGGCAACAACTAAAAATGCTCTCACTTTTAGATTTTAAATGGATACGACGAACATGCAGAAGAGCCATTTCAGACAATCTTGAATAAGAACCTTTAATTTAAGAGCTTGATCATTAAAAGCTTTAAAAACAAACAACAACAGTTGACGCTAATTAATAAAAGATGCAACAAAGTTTAATGATTAAGCATTAGAGCCCGACAGATATATAATTTAGCCGATATTATCGGCCGATATGAGCCTGTCACCGATATATCAGTACCTGCAGCATTTTTTTTACAGAACAAATAAAGCAGATTAAATGCTTCTGAATAGTGTAGCTACTTAGTTTGTCAAGCAGAGAGAAATCCATTGTTTGCTACTGGCGACCCAGGTCAGTTTAGTGTAGAGATTCGCTTAACCTTCTAAGCGTCAAAGTCGCAAAATTGCTACAAGACATCATATTAGTTTTCCCTACCACTAGATGGCAGACATGTAGTACCTCAATTCTAGACCAACATTACGTCATGTTCCTATTCAAAGTGTTCAAGGTAATAGCAGAGCAAGTGAGCTATCATGCCATGGATGCGAGTAAATGGTGAGATTTGTGAGAGAAAATCACCAAACGGCTAATAAAAAGTTGTACCGTGAGGATGTGTTGCAAATTTTGTTCACCAATTCTGACTCTGAAAGGTAATATTTGCCTTTTGGAAATGACAGTCGGTCGTCTAATAGTCTTATTTGTCCCGGTACATCTTTGCAGTGCAATGATGCCGCCATGCAAAGCGAGAGTGTTCACGAAGCATAAACAATCATCCCAACGGGGATGCAGGTGGCAGGGGTGAACGTGATCATAGTGTCCATAGGAGAGCTGTTGTTGATCAGCAGACAGAACATGTACACTCAGTGTGGAGTAGATGCACTCTGAGCTGTGCCATGCAATGAGAGATTGGTACCATACTCTCTCAAGAACTGTGAACTGTGTCACCTAGATACCTGATTGGGCAGATTGCTGGTCAAAAAATTGCATGCATTTTACTATAGCACAGTTAGTTATAATTTACTACTTTTTCCTGTATTCCTTTTTTTTCCTGATCAGTTTGAATGAGAATAAAAAGACAAAAAAAATACAATTAAGATAAATTCAATATCTTATCATTTCCTGAATATACCTGATGAACTGATCAAAAAGTAGGCTACTGTTCACCTACATTTTACTACTATATAGTGTAGTAATATAGTAATAATTTAGTACTTTTTTTCCTGTTTTAATTAAACTCCTGTTTTATTGTTGGCTTACAAATAAGTTCAAACATCAATTCAATATCTACTATTTCTACTATTACTATTTCCTATATCTACTATACTTCTACTATTACTATTTCCTGAATGTTATGAAATCCGAGATAGCTGCCCCCTGATGACGTCATATGCAAATTAGATGAGTATATTTAAACCCCACATAAACTTTCGGTCATCACCAATATTTATCTAATTCTCTAGATCTATGATGTCAAAATACAGCATTAAAAAAAAAAAAAACAGGCGCCTAAAGGGTTAACTTGTTTTCCAGCACCCACCATTATGGGACTTACAACTGAAAGTGCCTTATATTTGTAACAGTTCCTTTCTTCAGTGTGTTAAACACATAATTTTGGTGTCTTTGGAAAGAAGACTCTTTGGGCTGTACTTTTTATCCACCAGAATTGATAATACTCAAAAAATTTTAAAGTTATAGACACTGAAGTGCCTCGAAAATATTTTTACCACACTGAATTTTTTTTTTTTGATATAAAAGTACATGAAATCAGTTCTGGAGCAATCTAGAAAAGAAATGGATTGAAAGTCACATGTCTCATGAGTTTCTATTTCAAATCTAAAGAAGATAACATACTCCTGCAATTTTACTGATACTATGTTTAGTCCCCCCAACTCCTCCAAATATAAAAAATATTTACTAACTGTATTGAAGGCTTCTACAAACTATTTTAGTCATTAAACATACCACTGCATATTTTTTCCAATTATATAAGAATAATTTAAGAAAAAGCCAATTATAGAACATGCTGAGATTGCTAGAAATGCGGCATTTACAATGATTTCTGTTCATGTAGTCAATTATCACGTGTTGATGTGCTGATGGCCATTTATAGAGATGGTAATCATAGAGATTATTAAGTAAATAAATCACACTCTATTCATATAGATGGCGTTCACATCGATAGCCGTGATAACACCATAATAGCGAGCTGATTTGGGCTGATTTGTACTCAAACTGATGGTAATTATGCAGATACATTCACATTCAACATAAAACACACTCTCACATATATAATAATTGTTGAAAAATGAAAGAAACAAAGAAAAAGGCGATCACTATAAGTTCCGCCTCCATCAGCTGACAGGCGCGTCACGAGGGAGTGTCAAAATTCAAATAAAATATCTTTCGCCTATCTTTCATTCATTTTCCGGTGGATTGTCTCATTCTGTTTGTGACACTGTACGCTGCAAAACCATGCCGTGTTTTTACTACAAAGACGCAGTGTCCGACCGTGAGTTATTCCATAACGGACACAAACAGTTCTGTCGCTGAAGAAATGAAATGTCTGCAGTTTCTTCCTTGCAGAAGCAGAAACAAACACCCAGTGGTTTCTCAGCTCTCTCCCTTTAGTCACAGTCTGTTCTGAGAGAGAATTATCTTCAACAAGTCTTCTTGTCCAGTAAACAGTCTCTTTCGGTCTTAATTTACAAATATCTCACAAATGTAGTTAAATAACACATTTCATTCAAATGAATATTACACATAAAATAAAACAAATAGGAAAATAAAATTAACTCTAGCCAATATGTATCTGTGTGTGATTGTATAGTAATGTTTGTTAAAGGGCCCCTTTTATGCTCATTTACAGATTCATAATTTTGTAAAGGGGATAAACTAGAAAAGGTTTAAAGGTTTAACAGAGACAGTGGCGTGTGGATCCATGTGCAGCTTTATTAGCTCACAAGGCAGGTCAAACAGCTTTACCAGCTTCACTTGTTCCTAAACAGTTTGATTTTCGTTCTTTCACATGTCTACAAAAGTTCATATTGAGAATGAACAGAGGTTTAGCTCTAGTCAATGATGAACTGAATGCTGCTCGGATTGCTGTCCAGTTTTGGAAACAGACTTCAGATCAATTTGTTCCAGTAGAAGAACAGGGAATGTTTTATACATTACATAATTTAAGTGTTTTGATTATGTATCTTTATGTTAACAGTCACATGAAGAGGATGAAAAGGGGATCTGCTGTAAAAGAAAGTTTTTCCCACGAAATCTCAAGTGAACCACCAACAGCAGGTTTTTGGAAGACTACGTCTGCAGTTTCTTCCTTGCAGAAGCAGAAACAAACACCCAGTGGTTTCTCAGCTCTCTCCCTTTAGTCACAGTCTGTTCTGAGAGAGAATTATCTTCAACAAGTCTTCTTGTCCAGTAAACAGTCTCTTTCGGTCTTAATTTACAAATATCTCACAAATGTAGAGAGTTATCATAAAAAAATGTTATAAAAACGGAATTTACTGCATAACGTAAAATTTCATGGAATTTGTCTTATTTTTCATGAATAAACAAAAAGGGCAGTATACACACACATTTATATTAAAAAAAAAAAAACATAAAAAAAAATCAATTTATTAAAGTATTTTAATCATCTTTCACATTGAGAGCATGGAAGGCACAGCTTAAATAGGCCGGGCAATGGGAAACACCTGCGCAGGTGATTAGTCTCAGGCATGGGGCATTGTGGGATATGTAGTCTGAACAGATTGACTAATACTCCTGTGATAGTTCCCTCTGGTGGTGATCGGAGGGGAGCCACAGAGGCCGAAAATGTGAAAATATGATTTAATGTTCAAAAAAGTCATTTTTTCTAATAGTAAATTCTTACAATAAATAAAAATTGAGAGATGATCTTACTATGACAAAAGTAATCAACACAAATATTCACTATATACGCAACAAGTTTACAAATGAAATAAGAAGGTTAAGTGTTTGTTAAAAACTAATACAAAATCTTAAAAAAGGTGCTCCTTTGTCCTTCTATCAAGGTGTTTTGCACCTCTGGCTACAAAATTAGTTTTAAATCATGATAATTTGACTGAAAACAACGACTGTAGTCCGGACGTATTACATCAGCATGTTACACACATTCAAACTATATAGATTATACTTTTTTAGTAGCCATTAAGGAATTACTTATTAAAAACAAGTGCCTACTTTTATAAGGCCAGTAATCCTGCTTAGGCAGAACACAAAATAAAAAATCTGGAGAGAAAATCTCAAAGAAAGAGCATACAACACAAATTGCCATCTCTCCTCATTCATCTTCCCCCTCTTCCCTTTCTCTCTTCTCCTCCAACACCAGGCTCAAGTCATTGACTGTTCATTAAAAATGTCATTATACCACACATGATGTATTTTGTGAATCTTGTTATTTTCTCTAAATGGTCTTGATTTTGTTTTGGGGGTGTACTAGAACAGGTTCTCATACAAGGTTGTTCGAAAAGCACATATCTTATATTATTACAACACCTTTGATACAGTACCTGTATCAAATAAAGGCCCGCTTTCTGAAATACAAAATGTGCTGGGATTGGTTAGCTGGGCCAGTGTGTGTTGAGCCGGGAAATGAGGAGGAAGCCTTCTGAGTCATGAGTTTTTGTTGAAAAACCTGGCACACATATATATTCTCTTTACCCTTCACATCTATCATAATAGTTTTCATTCGTTTTTCTTTTGCAGTTTGAATAAAACTTACATTTCATTTTTTTCAAAAAGGGCAACTTGCTTTCTTAAAGGGGTGGAGCTGAGATGTGAGGAAAGGAAACGAGGATGCACAAATAAGAAATGAGAAGCACCGATTGAGTATTTGTGCTGTTTGTCTTCACATTCTCACATCTCGACCTGAAAACAGTTGATTGTTCTGTAAAGTCAAAAACATCTCCGAGCTGCCGTTCAACAAAACGATTCAGAGGAAAAATAAGAAGGATCTACAAATACTTGAGGTGAGTATTCCAACATGTGTCACTTTGTGCTTCTTTAATGCTGTGCTGAAATCATTTTTGATGATCTTCTTAAAAGCTCTTCATGTTGTGATCAAACTGATGATTGAGTGTGTCTTTGAAAGTGAATCACAGAAAGCTGCACATTCTGCTATTGTTGTCACATGGCGTGAAATCACTGTTGTAGTTTTTTTTTCCATTTTAAATGGTTTGTCATGTTATGGTTGAATTAATAACATGCACGTTGAACAACTCGAACAAACGAAGAACAGTCTTTAATAAACTTTTTTTAATACTGTTCAGAACTGTTTGCATGTTCATTAGCATTGTTTGACACTGTATGCAAAAACATTTGCAAATAGTGCATATGCTTTGCTGCAAGATACCAATAGCAGTGAAAAGCAAACTATTTTTTGCAGGGATTAACGGCAGAGTAAACATAGGGTAGTTGAATCTTGTCTAAGACTGAGTCAAACACGACTCCGAAAACAATCTATAGATAACCTTTGACAAATCAAGTAAAGATCATAATAAGTTTCCTATACTTTCCCTATACCTACCTTTTAAGAAAACTAGGTTTGTCAGATGAACTTTAGAATGATAAAACTATTTAATTTTGATTTACAAATGTCCAAATATTCTCTGTTCATTGTTGTTTACTGCAGTCATGGAATCCGTCCCCACTGAGATGGCAGCCCTTGGAAGACCTCTGTTTCCTGGAATGCTGTACGACTGCCGCAATGAATCCTTCATTCCAGGTGGTGTAACTACCCTCTACTAAATCATTTAACTTCCACCTATCCCCCACTTCTTCACCCAACTGTGAATCCACAAAATAAAAGTATGGAAACATAATAATAACTTTAGTTAATCAATCATTAACAAATATTATATAGTGTCTGAGAGATCATCAGTTATATTTAAGATATATTCAATTAACTTGAATATAACTTGAGCCCCAATTCGCCTACTCATACTATGTCCTAAAAGTATGAAACACCTATGTTCCACAAAATGTATCAATGTGCAATCATTCGTATGCATGATGAGATTGGCGGCATTCGAATGTTTCATGAATCACACGTGAACTCTGTCATAAAGCTGATTTCTATGCTCGAATCTGCACTAATTTCTACGTTATATAAACGTGGCCCAAAATGAATAAGCACACATATTAAATTATTTTAGACAATAAACTAGTTGTATATTGTCCTCGTACGTACAGTAGGTGGCCAGCCTATCTGTACGCGGTGGTAACTGTAATTCAATCGCGTGTTAAAATCATTCGCGAAACTCATTGGGAAATGAATGTAATTGTAAAGTGAGATAAAAGAAGGAAGTAAAACAACAATAACATTATGATTTAACATTGTAACATTTAAAAAAAAAATTTTTTTTTTACAATTTGTTAATTTTTAAAATGTAGGATAGTCTTAGGCTACAGTCTACTAAACAAAAATTAAAAGAAGACCTTAACACAAAGGATCATATGCATGCTATTTTTATTAAACAGTAAATAAATACAAGGCCTATATATATAAGCTAAATGTTTTAATTTCATTTTCATTTCGGTTCATTTTTGGTTTAAAAAAATCTTCAGGTTCCATATGCAGAGCGAAATGGGAACGGTCCAGCATTTAGCAATAATTAGTATTAACTCTTATTATTATTGTTATTATTCTTGATTTTTCAAACTACCAGCATTTTTTGAATTATGCCTCATGTGTGACCAAAAATTAAGTATTATTTGTTTCAGCTGTTTGATCGCGCTGGTGCCTCGCGCACATATTCACTGGAAACAGCAGTCGTTCACCAGACATTCGGCGTGAGCACTTTGACATATTGTTAATTATGATTTTTTTTTCATCGATACTGAAATGCACACAGCCTATTTACCTCATGAATAATAGTTAAGCTTCAAATGGGCAACATCACAAATATGGAAACGTTTGATTTCTCCCGATTGAGAAAGCCAAACCTTACCTTATGCTTAGCTTTAAATTATTAATATTTTTTGTTTTATTACTAAGCCTATATTATTATATACTGCAATTATATTTATCCATTAGAATTATATATTTTTAATTATTGTTTTGTTCTGATACATTTGTAGAAGAGACTGTTGATGGTTTGCACTCTGAAAAACTAGACAAAGTCTTTAACAAAAAGAATCAATCATTTTATTAGAGCAAGAGCAGACGTTTAAGCCATCCAGCTATTCTCTATGCTCATAATGAATCAACAACAGACATGCAGTCAATTAATACCCGATAGATAATCAGGAAACAAGTAACAAGTTGCCACGCCTCCTTCTGGTACTCTTTCTAATGCCCAGGGTAATTTTCCATGCAAAAGTTGCACGTCCTGTATACATTACCTTAAACTCCAATCTTCCACACATCCGCACACATGTAAGATATATAAAATCAAGCAACTGATATCTATAATATATATAACTGATACATGTAAATCTACTCACGTGGTGTACATTTTGATCTGCCCTTGCCCATTGTTGTATGTAGGCCACACTATCAGGGCTTTAGGAACGAGAATTTTGGAACATTTGAGTGCAATCAGGAGATGTGATGCAACTTCGTCTGTTTCCCAACATTTTCAACTAGCTAAGCATGCAATTTCAGACCTGAAATTTCTGGGCATTGAAAGAGTTTTGCCTAAAAGGAGAGGTGGTGATGTAGATAAAAAACTGCTACAGAGAGAATCTTTTTGGATTTTTGAACTCAACAGCCTTTTCCCGAAAGGGATGAATGAAGAGATAAACTATTCATGTTTTCTGTAAATGCCTTTATTCTTTTTTAGAGATAAATATTGTTAACTTTTCTATTAAAAGAATTGTGTTTCTATTTGTTCTCTGGGTCTGGGCTGTAGCTCCTCCCTTTGCACCTGTTACTTGTTTCCTGATTATCTATCGGGTATTAATTGACTGCATGTCTGTTGTTGATTCATTATGAGCATAGAGAATAGCTGGATGGCTGAAACGTCTGCTCTTGCTCTAATAAAATGATTGATTCTTTTTGTTAAAGACTTTGTCTAGTTTTTCAGAGTGCGAACCATCAACAGTCTCTTCTACATTTTACTGGTTTTCACGCACCTGGACTTACAACTAGCCTTCATCTGAGCGCAACAATATTCCCTTGTCTTCTGATAAATTTGTTAAATTTAAAGGATTTGTTGTAAAATATTTTCTTATAGCCTATTTTTTTCCTCTCAAAAACTCTGATTTATGTTTTTAGCGTGTTTAAAAAAAAAAACATGCAGCAAACGAAAATAGGTGATTGATCCGTTAAAATGAAACCTATACACGACTCATATATTTTTTTCCTCTGACAAACTTTATTTAATTTTTAGCGTGTTTAAAAAATTAAAAAATAAAGAAAACATTCAGCAAATGAAAATAGGCGATTAATCCGTTAAAATGTGTTAAAAATGTGTTACTCTTGGTTAACAGTAATTATAATTATTTTACTTCAGAACAGAGCCTGGGACTACTCTAGGTTATCCATGTTTTTTTTTTTTCATTGCATCTGAAAATGACTTTGTTCATTACATTCACTTCACGCGATCTGGCGCAGATCAGCCTCCCGCAAAACTCAGCTTTGGACGATTTAAAAATGTTTGCTATAAAGCAGTGGTTCTCAACCCGCAGCCCGTCACGAATTCAAATGCGGCCCGCACCACATGCTGAATAAAAAAAACAAAAAAAAAACTTTGATCAGTTTGTAAAATTTTATTGTTTACATCAATTAAAAAAAAATGCTACTAATGAAATATACGCTATATCCTAATGTTTTTATGTGATTTATTTTCTTCATATATTATTTTCAGACATGAGCAGACCTACTGGCATAAGCATTTAACGAACACATACAAGCGCGCACTTTGGCAGAATTCAATTCAAATAGTCATTAACAGCCATTAGGTAAATTGCCTTTAAGGTAAAATTGCGCATCAGAATGGACACATTTGTTTTTTAAGGGAGAAAAAAAAGAAATTCAAAAAATGCCAGTGAATGAACATGTACTAGTACATGTACTACATGTACTAGTAATAGTCGCAGTATCAGTATTGAAGGAGAAGTGCTGGATTTTTTTTTTTTTTTTTCCCCCAGCAACTCACTTGAAGAAGTTCAGATAAATGGAAACACCATACACTATGTAACAATCCTTATCGTCATTGGAGAGTGTGTGCCGAGGCTCTGAACAGACGACCGCGCGGACAGGTGCGCGTGGTCAGTAGGCTTCAAAAGCAAAATTGCACATGTGCAGGCAGAGTGAAGAAGCTCATTGCTACTCGAACCTGTGCAATCCGTCAGTAAAAGAATATAAAGACAGTCAGATGTGCAATAATTATGGGCAATTGCAGAGCGGACTATCAGCCTGCGCACTCAGAAGTATAAATTGAAGAAATCTGCTCCGCGCTGGCCGTGTACGCGTCCGGATTGCTCATGCGGAAAGTATAACACAGGCGTTACAATCACAACTTCTTTGTGTTACTCCTTTCAAGCTGAATCTCACAAAATTGGTCCCGACAGCATCAGGTGTTTTATTTATGGGGAGTGGAATTGTTTATTTCAATGAATGTGATAGATTATATATCATAATAGTTAGGCTATAATATTATAAATCAGGTTGGCTTGTATTGCTGACGTAATATGTAAATTATATGCGTAGACTTGCACTTAGACCATAGTGCGGCCCGCTGGAAAAAAAGGTTGAGAACCACTGATATAAAGGTTGCTGTCTCATTTTATACAGGAATTGTTCATTTTAAAAAATCGAATTATATTGTTAGTTCTAATTATATTGTTAACACAAGTTCATTTAGAACTTTTTTTACTTATAAACTCCTTGAGAATTTAAAGTTAGTTTAATAGTATTTAAGTTTAAAAAAAAAAGGTTTTAATTGCTTAAATTATTTTTAGTAATTAATAATATGTTGTCATGTTTATTCTTGTAAAAAATATGTGTTTATTCTTTAAGAAAACAAGGAAAAAATAAGGGACAATCCGAATATTTGTTTTGCTTTACCTATTTATGTAAGCTACAATTATAAAAAAAAAAAAAATAATAATAATAATAAAATAATGTCAATAAAAAATACCATTGGCCTGAGTAATTTTGACTATTATAGAATTGTGACTTTAAAGATTAGTCATTTAGGTGGTAAAAATACTGTGAAATTAATAATGGCATGGATTTTAGAGCATAACAACTGAAGGTTTATGAAATATTAGCCAATAAAGCATTTTTTTAAACAACGGAACTTAAAGTTGTGAACTAAAATATTATTTCAACCATACAGTGTGAATAAATAAAATGCATAATTTTCATAACATTTCATTATTCAGAAACTGCATAACGTTTCTGGTGTTTGGATTTGTACTTCAATATAATGAGCTCCAAGTTTAAGAATAGCCCTAGACTAGTTTCTCTCTCTTTAACAGCATTAGCTCAATAAAATACGTCTTCCTTCCGTTAGAATTTTCCTGCCTTGCTAAATGTTGGTCTCATGATCAATAAGTTGTATTGGCCTCAATCTGATTCAGTAAAGTCAAACCGCAGACAGTGAAGCTTGCATCACTGAGCGCGCGGGACTCGCTGTGAGGTGGGAACAGAGGATTCCGCTTGGTCTTAAAGCCTTCCGCAAACATCCACGATCACAAATAACAATGATTATCGTAAAATAATGATTAATTATTAATTGATGATTTGTTATTATCATTATGGTCTTGTGAAAATAATACAATTATGAATACAAAGAGTAGTGCTGCTGAGTGCAGGCATGTTTCAGCCCAGTAACACATCGTTCCTCAGAGCCAAAACACAGACCGAATTCTGTTCAGCTGGAGGGGGTTGGGTTTTGGGTAGTTATTCATGGATTGTGGGGGTCGAGATAAAGGTGTGAATTGCTCTTTCATATGGACAGTGTCTTATGAGGCTTTCACTTGCTGAACCGGTTTATATACGACTGTTATTGGCTATATTAACAGTGCTGGCTCTCTCCGACGAGAGAAATGCAACATTCACACATTACACTATTCCTTTTCATCTAAAAACATTTCAAGCTTTCTGTAGATATATTTTTAATGTATGTGAGATGCCACGATATTATGTTAATTAAAAAATTATACATTCATTATCATGAAAAATGTGTTGAGACGGCGCCTCCCTGTCATTAATGCACATTAATAATTTTTGCACAAACACTTGAATATGAGCTTCTTACGAGTAAAATTCATGCCAACATATTTAGCTTGATCAGAAGGTTGACTGCAAGAGTCGAGCGGTATGTTAAGAGTTTGTCTGTTTCTTTTACTGATTATTTTCGGGTTAAAGCATGATTTAAACAGATTCACACTCAATCGCTTTCGCAATAATGCGTTCAAACAAATGTAATCTTACAGTGCTACATTATCCGCATGCTATCTGATTTTGAAATCTTGAAGTTAATTAGTCGGTTTAGATAAAATAACTGACAAAAATATACTGTTATTTTCATCACAAACAACATTTTCACAGCAGAAAGCAGCAATTAAAGATGTAATTCTTACAATGTTATTAGTTTGGCATGTGATAGGCTATAGGGAAAAAAGTTTACACAAATTAGCTTAAGCCACTTTGAAACTCTCCTGTTATTTTATTTTATTATTATTATTTTATATGCTATGTTATGTTTCTGGTATCGGAGCGCGTGGAGGGGAAGTTGTTGCTGCGCAGACTCTGCTGTGAGTGAGAGAGATGTTTCACCCGACGAAATGAAGACGACCGCGGGAACACAAGCACAGCACATCCGCCGAAAATCAACCTGCAGCAATGCTCGTTCATCGACTCGCCAAGCTTTACTTTTGTAGGTAGCATCATGGCAGTAAATAATTTGATAATATGACCATGCAGTTAAAACAGATATTTAATAAAAACATTAAAACAAGCAGGGCTGTAAAATAAAACAATAAAAAACGCATGCCAGGTCTACACTGGACACGAGTGGAACGATCCAACAAAAGACAACAGAACAAAGTGATGGATACACTGGACACGATCCCCATCAGTGAACTGATGCTCGTTCTGTTTATGATGAAATGTTCTGACACTGCGTTCAGATGATTTGACACTATAGTGTGATGTCATCAAGTTTAGACACACTTTTAGCACAGTGGAGCACAGATGACAACTCTCGCGTGACACAGTCCTGTGTAGACACAGACAGTGACTGCTCTATTTACAAATAAGTTCTATAAGAAAAAAAAAATCTAAACCAGTGGCATAACGAGATGGAAATATAAACTAGAAAAAATGTTAACAGGTCCTCCGTCCGTGACACTGACTCACTGCGGAGCTGCAGTTTTAATCTGAACAGCTCTTAAAGCTGAGTGGATGGTTAGATGCATGATGGGCTAGTATTAAAAAAAATAGCATCTTTCCAGCATTAAGGTAATAACAGTACTGTTTTTTTAAATCATCTTGTTGCAGTTATAAATTTGACTGCTAAATGAATGATAAAGAACTATATTAAAACTTGTTTTGTAAAATTTCTTCGTCATTTGAATATTGATATAAAAATCGGTTTAAATCATAAATCTGATTTTTTTTTTCTAAAATAAAAAAAGGTTTTTTTTAGGCCATATGATGTTACCCTACTTTAAAAGCAAGTAAAGAAGGTTCCCTTTAAAATTACTTTAGTTGTCAATTACTAAAGCTTTTTTTTACATTGTGTGAATGTTGTTGATTATAATGAGAGAACTAGAGTTTAATCGTGAGGACGTTTTATTAATTCTTTAGAGTTTCAAAGATTTAATCGTGCCGGTTTAATTTTATTCGTTTCTTGTTTTAGGCAAATTAGGCCTAAATAATGGGAAAGAAATTATACAGTGCTTCACATTTAAACATGCAACAATTTCTTAATCAGTTTACAGACAAATGTCTTTTTCCTAATAAGTTATGTCAAAATAAAGAACAGGTAACGAATAACAAAAGTGCATGTTGTTTTATTAAAGGAAAAAATATATTTATAATTAAAATATAAATTAAAATATAGGCATAATATATTAAAATATTGACATTTTACATATTAATCCATGTAGCCTACCCCCCTAAAATAGGCTACCACTTTTAATGCTCCGATGCAAAGTAAACCACAATTTCTTTTGAATAATATAACGGATAATTAATATAACATAAATAATACTGCACAGCTTTTAAATGTGTCAAATCTAAAATATGGTTTAATACCATGTAGCTTAGATAAAATATAAGCACAGACTCACGCACAGGCTTGACATTTATCCTGCTTGAATTCGTTCTAAGAAATGCACATAACTTCATAAATACCAAACTTTCATCTGTGAATATTAAATATTAAATATATTAAATATTTAAACTATAGTGTTTTTCTTTCATTTTCCGTGACTGAAGCAGTCAAATGTAACACATCAGCGAGGCAAAACGTGTGAAAATGTGCTTTGATGCGCTTGTTTGATAACTTGTGGTTAAAGCGCCACTCAGCGGTCAAAGGCTGCAAATGCACTTTACAGACGCCGCTGCCGCGGTACGTGCGGCGGTAAAAGAGGCGTTTTCGATGTCTACTTAGTGTAATTTTTAAAGCCATTTCTCATTTCAGGTGTTACTCTGTGGGATAAGACATCAATGATTAAAGAATTGGACACTCGTCCACAGCTCATGACAGATGTGAAGTTCAGTAGCTCTGACTCTCTCTCTAGTAAGTCCAGTCTCCTGGATGTAAATGCTTCCCTGAAGGCCAGTTTCTTGGGAGGGCTGGTGGAGGTGGGAGGATCTGCCAAATACCTGCATGACACCAAATCCTCAAACCAACAGTCCAGAGTAACAATGTTTTACCGTGAAACCTCAAGATTCGAACAGCTTAATATCACCCAGCTTGGCCAGGTCACCTACCCTCAGGTGTTTGAACAGAAAACTGCAACTCATGTGATCACAGCTGTGCTGTACGGAGCTCAAGCCTTCATGGTGTTTGATCGATCGTTTTCAGATGGTGAAAACCTCCAGGAGATCGAGGGAGAACTGAATGTCATGGTCAAGTCCTTTCCTGGATTTTCCATTGATGGGCAAGGAGGTGTAAAAATGACAGAAGGTCATATTGAGAAGGCTAAGAATATCACCTGCACTTTTCATGGTGATGTCCATCTTAAACAGAACCCCACCACATACATGGAGGCCCAAGAGGTGTACAAGAAGCTCCCTACTCTGCTGGGGGAGGATTCACAGAATGCAGTGCCAATTAAGGTCTGGCTCTATCCTCTTTCTCTACTGGATACAGCAGCAGCTCAGTTGGTAAGAGAAATCAGCACGTGTCTCATTTCCAACGCGGAACATATGATCGAGGATCTGGAAGAAGTCAAGAGGAAATGCAATGACCTGTCCAGAAAACCAATAGCAAATATTTTCAGTGACATCAAAGAGAGGCTGCGCTTATTTCAGAACTCTTTTAGCATTTACAGGCTGGCCCTCCAGAAAGCACTGGCCAGAGTCTTGCCTGCTATTCGAGGAGGTGGGATGGAGGAAAAGTCACTGGATGACATCCTAAAGATCCACTACCTCTCCCCTTTTAATGCTGATATGCTTAACCAGTGGTTACATGAGACAAAGTCTGAACTTCACCTGATGAATTCGTACACCAAGACTCTGAAGGAGATCAAAATTGAAGATTCAGACGGCCTCATCATCAGCCTCCTTGATCCTGATATTGATGTTGTGGTGTGCTTGACCTTCACTTCTCTGAAGTACAAAGACCCATATCTTTCAACCCTGAACGAGTTTCTAAAATCTGTCAACTTTACGGAGTTAGATGGGGAAAATAAGTTTTCCCTGACATCCTCTGTCCAAAAACCGTTCAACCCCCATGACGTCACTTCAAAAATGAGAGAAAATTTATCTCACTTCAGAGGTTTTTTAGAGGCCAATAAAGACGAGAAGACAATCCACTTCATTATTTCCACCATCTCTGATGCCTCCAATCCAGGCTCCTCCATCTATCTGTATGAAAAAGGCAAACTGACAGATAAAAAGTTCCAGCCCGTGTCCAAGCCATCCCCACCAATAGTGAAGAATGTTCTGGACCAAACTGTGTTTCTGAAACTGCGTAAGTCCCCAGCTGGAGAAACAGTGAAGTACAGAGTAGAGTACAAGGAGGTGAAAGCAAATGCTGGATCTGAGGAACCGTGGCTTGTCATAGACACAGCTAGTGAAGACTTTAACCTGACTGGATTGAAGTTGGGAACGCAGTACGTGATCCGCTACAGGATAGTAGGTAAAGTAGGAGTGAGTGAAGCCAGCGATACGGTCAGCTCCAGACTCTCACTGGGTAAGTAAACATTTTTATGCATTATCTTTTTATTTGTCCTTTTACTACATTCACAAAGTCAGTGTTTGGATTTTACAACTGTGCCATTCACACAACAGTGTGATGGAGTCTATAGAATACAATTATATGCCCCTAAAATTCAAGAGATTTTCCATTGTATGAGTATTTGTCTCATATGTGACCCTGGACCACAAAACCAGTCTTAAGTGTCAATTTTTAAATGTTGAGATTTATACGTAATCTGAAAGCTGAATAAATAAGCTTTCCAAACAAAATATTGAAAAAAATCACCTTTAAAGTTGTCCAAATGAATTCTTAGCAATGCATATTACTGATCAAAATTTATGTTTATTTATTTACGGTAGGAAATTTACAAAATATCTTCATGGAACATGATCTTTACTTAATATCCTAGTGATTTTTGGCGTAAAAGAAAAAATCTATAGTTATGACCCATACAATGAATTATTATTATTATTATTATTATTTTTGGCTATTGCTACAAATATACCCCAGTGACTTATTATAAATCATATTGATATCATATAGTATTGTTACACAGTATAACACAAAGTGCTGTTTTTGTCCAGAATAGCCTGAGTGCAGATGTGATATTGGTTTTTATCCAACCCCAGCCAGCATTTCAATGTTTATTCAGCACTGACCAAGGTTGAATCAAGGATGAATTATATTTTAATTTTGCAAATTAAATTTTCATTGATATTGTTTCACCTTCTTTCCTTTCAATATGGGTGAATTGTGTTTTTTGCGTAGGTTTTGCATGATGTTGACTTGCAAATGCAGTCACGATGGCTGGATTGCATTTACATTACACTGAGATCTGATCACAATGCAATCCTCGACTACCTCTGGACCAAGACACACTGATGGAATAACATTCTGATCAGAACCGTTTACACTCCTCTTTTCAATGTGAATGTGGACACATGTTAATGCCAAGTGTAAACGCAGCCATTGTTGTCATGTTCTGTTTTCCGTTCCTTTGTGTTTTCTGTTTTTCTATCATTTGATCTAAGCCACATCCACATCAAGCCAGAGATTTCCCTATCCTATTTTTTTTCCCGTTAAACATGAAGTCATCTCATTTGCATGGACACGAAACCGCTGAAACCAACTCAAAACTATGTACTATACATGTCAGTCCAGTATGTGGTGCTGTAATTCTGCCACAGAGATACACTAAAAATGGAGAAGAAGACTTGGAGCATGTGCATAAATATTGTGTGCTGTATACCAACATTTTTGATTTCGCTTTAGTAAAGCTAATAGGCTCAGTAGCTTCTACAGCATGAAACCAAGCATGTAGTCTCTGTGTTGACAGGGCCCTAGTTTCCACATTAGCCGTGAAGATTACCTGTTTAAAAAAAAAAAGAGAGAGATCCTTAAATGATTTTACACTTGGGAGAAAATGTCAGAGCAGAACAAAACATATTGAAAATTGACAGTGACTGATTTTAAATAAAAAATTGTTACAGTGCCCCTACATGAAAACATGCAACAGAGAGACCGCATGTGTGCAGTGTGGTTCTCTTGAAGTTTGACTTGAACTGCATTAAACTGGATGGTGGCACTATCATTCTCTTACGAGAGCTCTCTCGTACTGCGTCTTAGCTAAGACGCTACGGGAAAAGTCTCTTTTCACGAAATACTGAAGCAAAAAATTATCCTTAATTTTGTATTTTTGTAAAGCGCATTTGCAGCAGTACACAGCCATAGGCGAGACGGCTCGTTCGCTCATTGGCTTGTTCTGCGGCAACTGCACAGCCTATCGAGCGCGGGCTGATGCAACATCAGACCAATAAGGGCGCTTCGCGCCCTTCTTGCCACTTCCCGCCGAAACGGGTGTGGCCCAACCTATAAAAGGAGCTCGAAAAAGCTGACTCACCTGATTTTTCATCTCTTCAGCGAAGCTCACGCATCGCTGGATCACGGAGGAAGCAAGCGCCGTCTGAGAAAGCACATCAGCAGGACGAGCCATTCTGAAGCTGCTGGCATCGCCGCCTTCCACTGCCGTTCCTGCTGCGCTATCCGGCGCCTATATCCTTTCAATTCCGTTATATCCAAGCTGTTCTTTATGTGTGTGTGTGTGTGTTCGCCCTGCGACACACACTCGTAAAAGAGCTCGCGTCTTTTTTAAGATGCCTTCCTGCGGCTCGTCAGAGCCCCACTCAGCGAGGGAGACCGGTACGTCATCTGTGTCTCCTGCCTGGGTGAAGATCATGCAGCGCTCGTGCTCGCTGACGGCGGATGCCCCCACTGCGAGCTGTTGCCATGGTGACTCTGAGGACTCGCCTGGCCTTTTTCTCTGAGCCTGCATTCTCCGCTGCGCTGAGGCGCCGTAAAAGCATCGCTTCCAGCGGATTCCGGAACCGTCTTCAGCTCAACCGAGCTCGCCGGTTCGCCCTGCTTCACCGGCCCCCCCTGCATCGCTTCCCGGTGGGCAGCGCCCGCTGTTTGCCGGCGCGTCGTCCGAGGAAGTCGATCTCAGGGCCACGTCGGAGGAAGAGGACACGCGCTCTCTGCTAGCTTCGGGCAGTGAGGGCTGGGCGAGCTCCGAGGATCTCGCGCCTTCTGCTCAGAAGCCCAGCAGACGAGCTGACATCGAGAAGGAGCCGGGGCGAATGCTCGTGTTGGCCACGATGAGTCTCGGCCACGAGTGGTCTGCACCAGCCCCCCCCTCTCGTTCCCGGCTGGATGGTATTTCCCTTTCGGATGAGCGTACTTCTCAAAGCCCGCCTCATTTCTTCCTGTGCTCCATATTCAGCGCAAACTCGTTCGTCTGTCTCACTAGCATTCTCCACACTGATGATGCTAAAAACAGGAACTACCACTCACTTCCGCCGGTGGAACAGGCGATAGCGACGCACCTTTGTCCGCCCTCTGCTGGACGGAGGCAAAAGCGATGTTGCCATCTAAAGCCTGCTGTGTGACGCTGCGTCGGCACTGCTAACGATGGCTGCTTCATCGAAGTGCAGGTGTACGAGTTCCGCTGTGGCCGAGCTCTCACCCAAGCGCGCCGCTGTTTCAGTTCCAGGAATTGTGACTGTCTCAGCGTTTTCTGCAATGCACAGTTGCCCGCTTGCCTGCACACAAAAGCTGTTATCACAACAGCTTCAGCAACGCAGCTCGAGACCCCCGTTCTCGCTCTACCGGCCGTCGCCCCGCGCCGCGGGGACCGCGGCACAGGATTACGGTGAGGCCGGGAGCCCCGAAGCCATCCTAAGAAAGCCATCTACGCATGCTGCATGACGCTGCGTCGGCACTACACACCATGGCTGCTTCATCGAAGCGACGGTGTACGAGTTCCGCTGTGGCCAGGCTCTCACCTAAGCGCGCCGCTGTTTCAGTTCCAGAGATTGTGACTGTTTCAGCGTTTTTTGCAATGCGCAAGCCTGTACGGTTGCCCGCTTGCCTGCACACGAAAACTGTTATCACGGCTACCCAGATATTTCCCGAAAAAGGTGTAATTTCTGGTGTCCCGGCCACGGCCGATGGTGCTATAAATGTAGTGACGATGCCCACTGCTCAGTGCCCATCTCCACATATAAGCACAGCCCTTCACACAGGGCTCGCGCCCATAAAAGCGACTCAAGTCGATCACGCGCACTACATAGTAGACGTGCCCACTCCTCAGTGCCCACAATCACTATGTCACACGCGTCATGTTGTTTCTGTAAAAACGAAACCCGTGCACGTTCGTCTGGCCACGGCCGATGGTGCTATAAATGTAGTG
Organism: Carassius carassius; assembly: GCF_963082965.1. Taxonomy (NCBI): domain Eukaryota; kingdom Metazoa; phylum Chordata; class Actinopteri; order Cypriniformes; family Cyprinidae; genus Carassius; species Carassius carassius. The sequence continues at coordinate 29,493,985 of NC_081780.1, forward strand.
ACGATGCCCACTCCTCAGTGCCCATCTCCACATGTAAGCACAGCCCTGCACACAGGGCCTGCGCCCATAAAAGCGACTCAAGTCGATCGCGCACACTGCATAGTAAGCGTGCCCACCCCTCAGTGCCCACAATTACTATGTCACACGCGTCATGTGGTTTCTGTAAAAAAAAAAAAAAAAAAAAACCTGTGCACGCTCGTCCGGCCACGGCCGATGGTGCTATAAATGCAGTGACGATGCCCACTCCTCAGTGCCCATCTCCACATGTAAGCACAGCCCTGCACACAGGGCTCGCGCACATAAGATCGACACAGATCGCGTGGCTTCTGTAAAAACGAGGCCCGTGCACGTACGCTCTGCACAGGCAGACAGCGAGTTGAAAGTGGCATATGCAGCCCACAGTCACTCGCAGACATATCGAGTCCTACGGGACCTGCTCAGCCTTCCCCCAGTCGGTTAAGCGCAGGGACGGGGTCGAGGAGGAGCGATCTGCCCGCTGTGATCAGCGCGCTCCCCGCTTCAAATGCGCAGCACACCCGAGCGCCGCCGTTGCCCGGTCAACAGAGCGCGCTTCGCATCCAGCCCTTAGCCATTCATGCAGATGCATGGTCAGCGCTTCCAGGGGTTTCGGATTGGGTGCTAGGCATTATAAAGAGAGGCTACTCGCTACAGTTTTTTTCGACACCCTCCGCGCTTTTCAGCGCGCGTCGAAACTACGGTCAAAACAGAAGTAGCACACATACTTCGGGCCGAAATATCAAAACTGTTGAGCAAAGGGGCTGTAGAGCCTGTGTCTCAAGCTCAAAGCGAGGGGGGGGCTGTACAGCAGATACTTTCTGGTGCCCAAGAGAGACGGGGGTCTCAGGCCCATACTGGATCTAAGACAGCTGAACAAGGCATTGATGAAACGCAGTTTCAAAATGCTTACGACCAGGAAACTCCTCGCGCAGATTCGCAGAGGGGACTGGTTCATGTCAATAGATCTGAGGGACGCGTATTTTCAAATACAGATAGCGTCAAACCACAGGCAATATTTGAGATTCGCCTTCGAGGGCCAGGCATACCAGTTTACAGTCCTCCGTGGCTCCTCGTACGTTTACGAGGTGCATGGATGCAGCGCTCGCTCCTCTCAGACTCGGGGGCATACGAGTGCTGAATTATTTGGACGACTGGCTGGTTCTGGCCTGATCACGAGCTGAGCTCGTGGACCACAGGGCCGTTTTACTCGATCACCTCGAGAAGCTCGGCCTCAGTGTCAATTGGGCGAAGAGTTCGCTGAACCCCAGTCAGACGATCCTGTTTCTGGGTATAGTTCTGAACTCGTGTTCCATGACGGCGCGGCTGTCACCACAGCGAGTTCTTTCCGCTGCGGCGCAACCGTGTCGCTCAAGCACTGTCAAAAGATGCTGGGTCTCATGGCCTCAGCATCTCCGGTTCTGCGGCTGGGCCTGCTCCGCATGCGCCCCCTGCAGTTCTGGCTGAAGGCTCGGGTGCCGCGCAGAGCGTGGGCGTCTGGCCGGCTGCATTTCAAGGTCGATCAGAGCTGTGTTGCGGCTCTAGCACCTTGGACACGGCTGGTACCGATCAGGTGTAAGCCTGGGGAGTGAAAATGGTGTCGACGGATGCCTCCACTTCGGGATGGGGAGCGCTGCTCGAAGGCAGACCGTCCTTTGGCCTATGGTCAGAACGGGAAAAGCTCCATCATATCAACTGCCTGGAAATGCTGGCAGTGGAGAACGCGCTGACGCGCTTTTGTCCCCATATCAACGATCACCACGTCGTAGTCCGTGCGGACAACATGTCCGTGGTGTCCTACATAAATCGCCAGGGCGGTCTCGGGTCCCGAAACCTGTGCAGGCTGACGGAACGCCTCCTGGTTTGGGCTCAGCGCAACGTGCGCTCGCTGAGAGCAGTGCATGTGGCTGGACTGCAGAATCTGGGTCCAGACAGGCTGTCCAGAGGCAATGTTCCTACGGGCGAATGGTCTCTACACCCGCAAACAGTCCGGCTGTTGTGAGAGAGATTTGGCATGGCGGAGGCGGACCTCTTTGCGTCCCACGAAAACGCTCACTGCCCCACGTTCTTTTCCAAGAACGAAAGCGCGCTGTCACGGAGATGGCCGTGCTGCCCGCTTTATGCGTTCCCTCCCGTCTCCCTCCTTCCGCAGGTGATAGAACGGGTGAGAGAAACGAGATGTTCAATACTGCTTGTAGCACCTCTTTGGAAGAACCAACCATGGTTCCCAGATTTGATGCAGTTAGCAGATGTTGACCCGTGGCCGGTACCGTTGAGGAGGGACCTCCTCTCGCAGGCCAGGGGCTCGATTTGGCACCCTCAACCGGAGTTGTGGTCCCTCCATGTGTGGGCGCTCAACGGTTACCCGCTGATCTCGCAGTGGGAGTGCTAAATACCATCACTCAGGCTAGAGCTCCGTCGACACGACGTCTGTATGCCTCGAAGTGGTCGGTGTTCTCCAACTGGTGCACAGCTCGAGGTTATTCACCCCTTAGTTGTGAGGTGACGGAGGTCCTCTCCTTCCTACAGGAGCTGTTGGATAAGGGCAGAGCCCCATCCACGCTCAAAGTTTATGTGGCGGCCATCGCGGCGTTTTCTGAAACGGCGTCTGGTCAGTCAATAGGAAGGAACGATTTTGTCATCCGGTTCCTCAGAGGAGCTAGGAGGCTGAATCCTCCCAGACCTCCGTCAGTCCCTATGTGGGACCTCGTGGCGGTTTTGGAGGCCTTGAAGGGTCCCCCTTTTGAGCCTATCCAATCAGTTAGCCTTCAGCATCTGTCGTTCAAGACAGTATTCTTGTTGGCTCTCGCTTCTGTGAAGCGTGTGGGTGATTTGCACGCGCTCTCGGTGAGCCAGTCGTGCTTGGAGTTTGGGCCCAATGACTCAAGAGTCATACTCAAACCTAGGCACGGTTATGTGCCGAAATCCCTCAACACACCGTTTCGGGCTCAGGTTATTGCCCTGTCTGCCCTGCCGGTGTCAGGGGAGGATGGAGACTCGAGTCTTCTTTGCCCTGTCAGGGTTTTAAGAGCTTATGTGTCTCGTTCTGCTGCCTTTCGGCAGACGGAGCAACTGTTTGTCTCGTTCGGTGGACGTTCCAAGGGAATGGCTGTTTCGAGACAGACTCTATCCAGATGGATAGTTGACGCCATAGCGTTAGCTTACGCTTCCAGGGGCCTTCAGTGCCCGTTGGGCGTCAGAGCACACTCCACAAGAGGCGTCGCCTCGTCGTGGGCGTGGTCTACTGGGATCTCCTTGCAGGATATATGTATGGCGGCAGGTTGGGCCTCGCCGTCTACATTTATCAGGTTCTATAACCTGGAGGTCCCACTGTCAAAAGATGCTGGGTCTCATGGCCTCAGCATCTCCGGTTCTGCGGCTGGGCCTGCTCCGCATGCGCCCCCTGCAGTTCTGGCTGAAGGCTCGGGTGCCGCGCAGAGCGTGGGCGTCTGGCCGGCTGCATTTCAAGGTCGATCAGAGCTGTGTTGCGGCTCTAGCACCTTGGACAGCGAACGGCTGGTACCAATCAGGTGTAAGCCTGGGGACTTCCCCGAGTGTGAAAATGGTGTCGACGGATGCCTCCACTTCGGGATGGGGAGCGTTGCTCGAAGGCAGAGGTCCCCGCCTTGCAAGCAAGGCTGTTGTCGGTATAGTCGAATCAGGGCCCTGAGGGGAATTCTGAGTTCACGAGCGCTAAGCGCTGCCGACTTTTATATGGGCAGTATTGCGTAAGACCCGCATTGCCACATTGGTCAGGCCTTGCCTCGGCTGTGTGATGTCATATTGCCGCATCTACGGATGCTGCTAGATATAGGACGGAGGGCTTTTTCCCTTTTCTGTCCTGGACTCTCTGTGAGTCCCTCAGGTGACTGTGCACTGTAAATCCTGGGTGTTGCTTCAGGTTTATTGGTGTGTGATCCCTGCGCGCACGGCGTTTTACATTGGGTTCCCGTAACGTCTTAGCTAAGATGCAGTACGAGAGAGCTCTCATAAGAGAACGTACTCGGTTACTAAACGTAACCTCGGTTCTCTCTAGAAGAGCGAACGAGTACTGCGTTCTCTGCCGTGCGCACGATTCACTCTGGTTCGCTTCGGCGATGAAATAAATCAGGTGAGTCAGCCTTTTCGAGCTCCTTTTATAGGTTGGGCCACACCCGTTTCGGCGGGAAGTGGCAAGAAGGGCGCGAAGCGATAGGCTGTGCAGTTGCCGCAGAACAAGCCAATGAGCGAACAAGCCGTCTCGCCTATGGCTGTGTACTGCTGCAAATGCGCTTTACAAAAATACAAAATTAAGGATAATTTTTTGCTTCAGTATTTCGTGAAAAGAGACTTTTCCCGTAGCGTCTTAGCTAAGACGCAGTACTCGTTCGCTCTTCTAGAGAGAACCGAGGTTACGTTTAGTAACCAAGTACGTTTTCAGCTGAACCACATCTTGCAACATCAACACCGGTACTGAACTGAAATGATGCAACTCTGAATTGAAATGAAGCTGAATAATAATCGACATTGCTGCCTTTTGTAGAACTGCTGTGGTATCTTGTGCAATGGGTCACTCAACTACCATTGGATAAAAAAAATAAAATAAGAAAAAAACCTTATTGTCTGTCAGTCTCTCCAATACAATTCATTCTCCTGAGTTTAACATATTTCTCTTTTGCAGCCAAAGACTCTACTGCTCCTAAACCAGAAACAGGTTAGAACACTGTAGTTTCACAGTGACTCCTAGTGGTCACTCCAAAAAGTATTTTCCATTACAATAGTTTATGTCTCAGGATACTGCATATAGCTGAATTTAGTTTCAAAATGTATGAAATTCACACAGTTATTGATCTAAACTCAACCAACACTTGAGTTGACTTGAGCTAAATACACCAGTCTTTCCCAGTTGCTTTACAGAAGAATCTCAATAGTTGATTTTTTTTTATTTTTCCTGGTAACACTTTAGAATAAGGTTCCATTAGTTAATTTTAGTTAAGTACTTTAGTTAATGTGAACTAAGCAAGAACAATCATTCTACAGCCTTTATTAATCTTAGTTAATGTTTATTTCAACATTTACTAATGCATTATTCAAATCAAAAGTTCTGCTTGTTAACATTAGTTAATGCACTGTGAATTAGCATGAGCTAACAATGGTAACTATTTCATTAACTAAGATTAATAAATAAAGTAATAAATGTATTGTTCATTGTTTGGTCATGTTAATTAATACATTAACTAACATTAACTAATGGAACCTTATTCTAAAGTGTTACCTTTTTCCTGTTTATCTCTGTGAAGTTTGACATGATCTGTACTGTATAAAGCGCTTTAGAAATAAAGGTGACCAGACTTGGCAGACAAATTAGTTTTCCAGTACAGTTGTGAGTCCTGCCAATAAGGGAGTCAGTTATTGAATGCCATTGTCACATTCAATAATAACTGAACTGCGTGTGAATTTAATTCTATTTAGTGCTCTAAAACAGGACTAACCGTTCTCTTAATTCCATTCTCAGAACATGCTGTGATTGTGGGTGGGACAGGAGGTGATGTTTTCTCTTTTAAGTCTGCCTCCTACACCTCCATTAAGAAGATGAACATTACTTACAGCTCGGTGTGTGTTTTGGTTTCATTCTATAGTAGCATCTTTATCTTTTATCACAATAGTTTTACTTAATTTACGTGAAATGCTTTTGTGCCTTTTAGATGTCTCTAAACTCAATCCAGGTGATTTTCCACTGTGGCCCCGTGATTAAAGTGGGTAACTCAACAGGATCTAACAATCAAGAAATTCTACTTGATGAAGATGATAAAATTGTCTCTGCAAAACTGTGGCCAAATAGGTATCATAACCGATTTGGGGGTTTTGAATTTGTGGTTGCCAAAGGAAGAGGCAAAACAACAACATTTTCGGTCAAGTGTCAGAACCTGGGTCAGCCTGTGAGTTCTGATGTGAAGTCTGGGAGGATTCATGGCATTACAGGCAGAAGTGGCGATGAGATTGATGGTCTGGGCTTTTACTTCATTTAGTCTTCAGCTATGCTAATATTTTTTTTTGCGGACCATATCCAAATATCTAAACATTTAAAAATGACCTCTTCACAGCAGTCCTATACAGTACATGTGTAAGTTAATATACATGTGTTTCACAACTAAAATTGAAGCATCAGATTTGAATCAATGCCACTTAATATTTTCTACTATTACTTTTTACATTTTAAGACATATGTTAAGCAAATAACACACACAAAAAAAGTGACAAGATAAAAGTAAGAATTGTATTGGTCAGTCAATAAATAGGGATTGTATTTGTCTCCATCTTCTAGCTATTTCTGTTCTTATCTATTATCTTGACGTACTGGTAAAGTTTCAATAAAAATTTTTTACTTGACTTTAAAGGGCTTGACAGAAATCTTGCTGTTTCTTGAAGATAACTGTGAATTGCATAAACGTTTTGTGGGTAAGGGTTGAGGCAAGGACTTCAATGAGCAGAGCAGTGTTCAATGGGCGTTTTTACTTACAAACAAGAACTGCTCTGAAGGAAAAACAGACCAGCAACAGTGTATCACTCCTCTTACTAAACAGTTAAAAAAGACTCCCAGATGGTACCTTGAGATACCGGGAATGCTCAGTGGTTCCTGTGGCAACAATAAATTCACTGATCTGCAGTCAGTCCTTTACCAGCAAAAGAAGCTTGTAGATGAGGAGCCTGCATAAGGGCCGGACTGGGACTGGGACTTACAATTGCCACTGTTAGTACATATTTATAAGCATCTAAATATTTACATTCCCTCACTTTCTATTCTCTATGCATGCTTGGTTTCTCTGTCTGGTAGGTATGTATGAGTCGGTTATTTGAAAATGTTAACTTTAACAGACGGAACCAATCAGAATCCTGGATGGTGAGTGACATTAAATATCCAGACAAAATCAAATTTTCTCCAGTCAGTTAAAAAAACAAGCAAACAAAACTTGCTAGCTAGCGTTAGTAAAGCTGTCAGGGCAATATCCACCCCTTAAAAAAACGTCATAATGTATAGTAACTGAAAAAGGGTCTATATCAAATCAATTTAAGAGCAGTTCAAAACCAGAGGATGTCAATGGACAAGAGATTTCCAGCACAGACCTTGAAAACACAAGACGATTCAGAGAGGTATGGTTTTGTAATTTTCTTATATATTTTAGATATTATCTATTATGTAATCATTATGTATGTTGGTGAAACTGTTAATACAAACAGTAATCAATCCCAAAACCATATTAAATTTTCCCATTGGCGATTAACAGCCTTACAAAAGCCAGACCTTACCGAAGCTATTGTAAAGAGTACTAATGTTAGCTAACAGGCTAGTGGAGGCGTTTGCTTACATCCTAACAACAAACAAAAAACTTACAATTGGAACTCTTAATGAAACACAACAACAAATAATAAGGCATACTTGTAAGTTGCAATTCATAAACAACAGATTGTCCCAATAAAGCGCGAATGTGCAAATCTCTCAGAAGCTTGTGTGTATAGCCAGCATTCAGGTCCGGGAAGCTGTGTAAAGCACAATGAAACTTCTGGGCATTGATGTAGAGAGGCTTGTCGCCCTTTCCCTTAAAGACAAAAAAGGTATGATGGCTCCCCAGTTAGGGTCTACAGCCTTCACTCTTCTTCCTGCTTGGAGACCACTTCACCGTGGTAGTCACACACACTACCTGGTTCCTCTTGAACTCCATGGTGGCAATGAACCCTGCACAAAGCTCTTAATGTCAAGCCCTTTCCTTTTCTGCTGGACCACGGAGGCAATGATCACCAGATCATTCTCTGCAGCCGATGGCTCCTGGTAGGGCACCCACGCCAACAGAAAACTGTCCACGCAGGACACGTTGGAAGTCCACGCATTCTCCTTGGCAATGGCACGCTGGATGTGAGATGCCAGGGGTTTTTGGCTGGTCCTGCCAGTTGACTGCTCTGGGGAACAGGACTTGGGAGTCCAGTCCTCCTCCCGGATGTACCTGGAAACACCTTCTTTTTCAGCAAGTCCATCATATAGCCTTTCAGTCAGCTTCTCTCGTACATCGGATCTCTCTGGCCAGAATGGCTCCAGGATCTCGTCCAGCTCTTCAGACCGTCTCTTTTTCAGTTCAGGAGTCCAGTCAGTTGAGGAAGCTGGTCTCTTCTGGCCTAACGATCATCCTTACCGTCTGAATTACATTATTTTAAAATGGGGTCAGATTAAACTGTGTGAGATAAGTATTTTAAAAAGATGAGACAACCAAAAAACTTAGAATTAATAAATGGTGTATTTACAATATTCACAATGAACTTAAAAAACACAATAAAACTAGAAATCCTAGGCTGTTAAAAGCAGAGAGTCTTTCAGTTCCATACCCTTAAAACAGTGTGTTGTAAGTTCGAATTTAAAAGTGCCCACCGTGTATATACAATCCAAAGAAGTGATAATTCACTTTGTTCTTTGTTTAGGTTTCTCGCCAAGCTGTAACTGGGTCATTGTACAGAAACATCCACTTTTGGCTAGGGACAGAAGGGGGGACGTTTCTGTAGAATGACCCAACTGCTGATTGGTCAGAGACGAGCGCTCATGCGTCACATGACTAAGTCTTTGCCACCCTCTGATGGACAACATGAGACTCACGCCAACAGAAAACGGTCCACGCAGGACACGTTGGAAGTCCACGCATTCTCCTTGGCAATGGCACGCTGGATGTGAGATGCCAGGGTTTTTTGGCTGGTCCTGCCAGTTGACTGCTCTGGGGAACAGGACTTGGGAGTCCAGTCCTCCTCCCGGATGTACCTGGAAACACCTTTTTCAGCAAGTCCATCATATAGCCTTTCAGTCAGCTTCTCTCGTACATTGGATCTCTCTTGCCAGAATGGCTCCAGGATCTCGTCCAGCTCTTCAGACCGTCTCTTTTTCAGTTCAGGAGTCCAGTCAGTCGAGGAAGCTGGTCTCTTCTGGCCTTCGGGGTGGGCAGGAGCACCGCTGCCCTTTCCTTCCAGCTGCATTCTCAGCTCTATCTTTTGGTCTTGGTCTGCTACGCAAGATTTTAAGTGCAGCCATGTCACTGATCATCTGGTCATTCAATGACTCACGGAGGCTTTTGTTGCTTGCTTGAAGTTTGTTACTGGTATCATTGTTAATACCTTGTCACATCCTGGCACTTCTCTACTTTTTACTATGCTTTCTCCCAGAGGGTCTAAAAATATAAGTCTTCTGTGCTGGCATGATCACCTTTCAGGATTGTAAAATGCATAGAAACATAGTTATGCACACTAGTGTACCATTTTGGTTTAGTTTATTTAAAAAAAAACAAAGCAAGTTGCATCCTATACCATAACTGTCCAGTGACAGTGGTCGTTTATGATTCCAACTACATAGTGGTACACTGACAGGTAAATCTGAATATACAAGAAGGTTGTTGTTTTTGTTTGTTTGTTTTAGAACTCAAAGCTTTTGCAGCGTTATATTAATGACACTGAATAGACTTACCTTCAGCTTTGTTGAATGGCCTTTCCAGACGCTGGCCATTTTGTAACGGTCAATATAAAAGGTGCGCTCTGCTGACCGAGCATTAAATTTCTTGATCTCAAGGTGCATGATTGCATTGATGACCTGCTGACAACGAGGTTTACATGAAAGTGCATACATGTTGTGTTTATTGTGCATAACAACAAAGTAAAAAAAAAAAACTGTTGTGTTAAAAAAAAAAAAAAAAAAAAATCCTGTTAGTTGCTTTCCTGTTAGCAACTTCTTCCAACAATCCAACAACAGTTTGGTGAAGAACAATGCATTTTCCAGCACGATGGAGCACCGTGCCATAAGGCAAAAGTGATAACTAAGTGGCTCGGGGACCAGAATGTTGAAATTTTGGGTCCATGGCCTGGAAACTCCCCAGATCTTAATCCCATTGAGAACTAGTGGTCAATCCTCAAGAGGCGGGTGGACAAACAAAAACCCACTAATTCTGACAAACTCCAAGAAGTGATCATGAAAGAATGGGTTGCTATCAGTCAGGATTTGGCCCAGAAGTTGATTGAGAGCATGCCCAGACGAATTGCAGAGGTCCTGAAAAAGAAGTGCCAACACTGCAAATACTGACTCTTTGGATAAATGTCATGTAATTGTCGATAAAAGCCTTTGAAACGTATGAAGTGCTTGTAATTATATTTCAGTACATCACAGAAACAACTGAAACAAAGATCTAAAAGCAGTTTAGCAGCAAACTTTTTGTAAACTAATATTTATGTAATTCTCAAAACTTTTGGCCACGACTGTAGACACCGTTTGTTCTGCTAACAGGGCAATACAGTAAAGCTGAAATACACAGTGGTATACATTACAGTAACACTGTGAATTACCTGTTCTCATTCCGAAAAAGCCTGACAATAGATGCCACAGTGCTCAGACTCAGAATGGGCTGGACCCTTTGTCCAGGATTTCTAAAGGACAAGCCATGATTGATGACATGGTCAATAATTGTTGCCCGAATTTCATTTGAAACTTGAGCTCGATTTTGTCCTCTTGCTGCTGCAGCTCCTCCACCATGCATACAAACTCCTGTTCCTCGGGCCCCTCTGCCATGGCCTCTTACTCTCCTTCCGTGCCTATGGCCTCTTTGATCCATGCTTGCAAATAGCAACACAGAGGTGGCATCTTTTATAGATCGATGAGGACTGATTGCTGATTGAAGAGTTGTGCAAATGAGTTTCACACAGGTGCATAGAGATTTATAATTATGCAAGTAGTTTCTATCAGCTGTGAATAGATTTTTTTCTTTTGTTCAACACAGTGAATCCAATAGAGTTTGGGGCCTTTCAATGAGATCTGTGGTAACTGTTTTGAAAAAGGGTGTGAAAAAAATGAAAAAGTGTTAAAACATTTGCAAGAGAAGACTTCTGCTGTGTTAATAATGTGATGATGAAGATCAAGCGGATCCCAGTTTCATTTAGTGTGTCTTAGCAAATGAGAAAAACTGTAACTTAATATAATTATAATCCTCGGAATGAGGAATATGATTTGGACAAACATTTTATGTTCTTTCATCTTCCACATATAAAACCATTTCGCGTTGCCAGTGGTCATATCTCAGTAAGGCTAACTGCAGTAGTGATGTCCGATTCATGAATGAATCGTTCAATTTAACCGGTTCTTCTTAGTGAACCGGTTGAACCAGTTCACCAAATCGAACTGAATCGTTTGAAACAGTTCACGTCTCCATTAAGCATTAATCCACAAATTACTTAAGCTGTTAACTTTTTTAACGTGGCTGACACTCCCTCTGAGTCAGAATAAACCAATATCCTGGAGTAATGCATGCACTCAAACAGTACACTGACTGAACTGCTGTGAAGACCGAACTGAAGTTGAACACTGAGCAGAGCCAGATGACGAACTAACACGCCCACTGCTGGAGCAGTTCTCGTTCTCGAGTCAAGAGCCGGATGCATCGGTTTTCGGATCACGAGTACACTGAACCGAGAATCGTTTCTTCGGACGTGTTCGGTTTGAGAACCGATGAACTGATGATACTGCGCATGCATGTAATTTTTTAAGTATTTTGTTAAACAGCGGAAAATGTGATTAAATAACTATATATATATTTACAGATTAGAAACATTAAAAAAAAAAAAAAATTATATATATATATATACTTTTTTTTTTTTTTGAATGTTTCTAATCTGTATATTGTAGATAATGTATAGGCCAAAGGGGTTTTCAGGGAAGTTTGACAATAATTAAGACTATGTTTAATAGGAATAAGGGATGATTTATGAAACATCTGTAGTGTATTTATAGTTAATGATGACACATACACAAATTGAGTTTGTAGTGAACAGAACATGAACACGAGTAGAGCCGCTGATTATACTGAACTGCAGCATGTGCCGGTTAGAGCGATTCTCGTTCTCGAGTCAAGAACCAGTTGCATCAGTTTTCGGATCATCATAGTGTCACTGTTGCGGGTGGTTAGGACAAAAGCTACATGGAAAATTTACTTTTTATTGCGTCCCTTCACATCTGGTTGGGACACACAGTGTCAATTTGACTCCCCTAATAAATCTAAGTATAAAATTATGAATGCTGACATATACATGTTATGTAAAAATCTTAATAGTAAGGTTTGTAGGGCTAATACAATACATCATTTAATAGCAAATGTGAATATTATGTATACCTATTGTTTAAATTAAATGTATGCTTTAAAGGTAGAGTAATCATAGCAGTATTTAAACGTCAGCTTTTAGCTTCAAATGGCATCTTTGACGACAGTATTCTATATTCTATAAGTTATATATATATATATATATAAAATGCAATGCTCTACCACTTGAGCTACAGGAACACTATATATATATTTCTCTTAATCCATGAATTTTACCCATTTACCTCCACTGGTCCCAGTGCAACCACTATGCGCACGCAGCTGCAAGTGACGTAACTATGACGTATACTCTGAATTGGTCTATAGATCAAAAAGTATTAAGAAATATTACAATCTGATAACAGGAAAGCATGACTACAATATGATTCAGATTGTAAGAAAACTTACTAAAAGTAGATTTAATTTACAGAGGTCATGAATTAAGAAAACAAATTTTCTTGTTATTGATCTCTAGCCTGTTTTTGAATTACCCCATTAAAATACTGCAATTGGATCTCTCGTTTCCTGTGTGCATTCGTTACAAACCTTCACGTTTGAATTATTTAGTTTAAAAGACATTTCAAGCTTTCTGTATATATATTTATCGTGTATGTGAGACTAAATAAAACCAAAAAAGATTTGTAGTGAAGGTAAAAGATGTAGACAAATAAGAATAAATGCTGCACGAGCACTCAGCATCATGTGCGCCACGCAAATCTTGTACTCTATTTTAAGGAATATGATACATTCCTGCATTTAAATGCGGCTGCAATTTTTTTTTTTTTTACTTAAATTATATGAAAGCAAGTAAAGAAGGCTCCCTTTAAATTAACTGATATTGTCGATGAAGCTCTTTTTTACATTGTGTGCATTTTGTTGAATATAATGAGAGAACTTGAGTTTAAATGTGAGGATGTTTTAATAATCAGTCCATTCTTTAGAGTTTCAATGATTTAGCTAAATTGTGCAGGTTTAATTTATTCTTTCTTGTTTTAATTAGGCCTAAATAATGGGAGCAAAATTGTACAGTGACTCACGTTTAACTAAAACAAAGGAAATAATTAAAAAAACTAGCAAAAAAATTTTTAATCAGTGTAGACAAAAATATTTTTCCCAATAAATTATCTGTCAAAATAAAGCACAGGTAACAAATAACAAAGTAGTGTGTGACAAAAATGCATGTTGTTTTATTAAGGGAATTTTAAAATATAAATTAAAATATAGACCTAATATAAAGAATACTTACGTTTTGCATATAAATCCATGTAGCCTAGCTCACTAAAATATGCTACCACTTTTAATTCTCTAATGCTAAGTAAACCACAATTTATTTAAAATAATAATGGTTAAAGCACCACTCGGTGGTCAAAAGCTGCAAATGCACTTTGCAGACGCGGCGATGGCAGAACTCGCAGTGGCAGAACGGTCATTTTAGTTAGCCAGCTACTGTATTTACTTGCTATAGGTGCACAATAATTTATCTTTAAACTAAATTGCAGACCACATGTTATTAGAAAATATTTTTAGCAAGAACAATGATCATTAATGCACACTTCGATATCATGGCAGACACTGGATTCTGTGTTTGAATGGTCCATTGTCGAGTTTGAATAGGTCCAATGATAATTTATTGTACTGAACAACCGCAACTGTACTTGGTCAATGATGTGCCGATTCAGACATCTATAATAAATATAGCAATAAATGTAGGTTTAAAATAGCTAAAAGTTGTGCACATTATCAGCAAAAGTGCACACATTTTATTTGATTTGAATTGTTTAAAACTATTAAAAAATACTGTTTGGCCAGTGGAAAAGAATAAGATCAACTTTGTTTAAAATAGTTTTCAGATAAATATTTATAGAATAGTTATATTTTTATGGATATTTTGATATATTTATTCTAAAGGATACTGGATGATTTTTAGCAATTAAAATTGTGTATGACACTATTGGCATTTATAGTCTTTATCTCTTATTTCCATAATATCGTTTTATCTTTAACAGTTTTAAACATGGTGTCACGTGGATGGGAATGTGCATGGAAATATTATGCAGATGAGGTTATGCATAGTAAAACTAGGCGTTGTAAGCTCCATATATGGTGATTTCGGGGAGGAGTCGGGGGGGATATAGATACACATATACAGGTCCTTCTCAAAAAATTAGCATATTGTGATAAAGTTCATTATTTTCCATAATGTAATGATAAAAATTAAACTTTCATATATTTTAGATTCATTTTTTTGCACACCAACTGAAATATTTCAGGTCTTTTATTGTTTTAATACTGATGACTTTGGCATACAGCTCATGAAAACCCAAAATGCCTGTCTCAAAAAATTAGCATATTTCATCCGACCGATGAAAGAAAAGTGTTTTTAATACAAAAAAAAGTCAACCTTCAAATAATTATGTTCAGTTATGCACTCAATACTTGGTCGGGAATCCTTTTGCAGAAATGACTGCTTCAATGCGGCGTGGCATGGAGGCAATCAGCCTGTGGCACTGCTGAGGTGTTATGGAGGCCCAGGATGCTTCGATAGCGGCCTTAAGCTCATCCAGAGTGTTGGGTCTTGCGTCTCTCAACTTTCTCTTCACAATACCCCACAGATTCTCTATGGGGTTCAGGTCAGGAGAGTTGGCAGGCCAATTGAGCATAGTAATACCATGGTCAGTAAACCATTTACCAGTGGTTTTGGCACTGTGAGCAGGTGCCAGGTCGTGCTGAAAAACGAAATCTTCTTCTCCATAAAGCTTTTCAGCAGATGGAAGCATGAAGTGCTCCAAAATCTCCTGATAGCTAGCTGCATTGACCCTGCCCTTGAAAAAACACAGTGGACCAACACCAGCAGCTGACATAGCACCCCAGACCATCACTGACTGTGGGTACCTGACACTGGACTTCAGGTATTTTGGCATTTCCTTCTCCCCAGTCTTCCTCCAGACTCTGGCACCTTGATTTCCGAATGACATGCAAAATTTGTCCAAAAGTCCAGTGCTGCTTCTCTGTAGCCCAGTTTTGGCGCTTCTGCCTCTGTTTCTGGTTCAAAAGTGGCTTGACCTGGGGAATGCGGCACCTGTAGCCCATTTCCTGCACACGCCTGTGCACGGTGGCTCTGGATGTTTCTACTCCAGACTCAGTCCACTGCTTCCGCAGGTCCCCCAAGGTCTGGAATCGGTCCTTCTCCACAATCTTCCTCAGGGTCCGGTCACCTCTTCTCGTTGTGCAGCGTTTTTTGCCACACTTTTTCCTTCCCACAGACTTCCCACTGAGGTGCCTTGATACAGCACTCTGGGAACAGCCTATTCGTTCAGAAATTTCTTTCTGTGTCTTACCCTCTCGCAGGTCGGCAGTCTTACCCATGATTGCGGTTTTGAGTAATGAACCAGGCTGGGAGTTTTTAAAAGCCTCAGGAATCTTTTGCAGGTGTTTAGAGTTAATTAGTTGATTCAGATGATTAGGTTAATAGCTTGTTTAGAGAACCTTTTCATGATATGCTAATTTTTTGAGACAGGCATTTTGGGTTTTCATGAGCTGTATGCCAAAGTCATCAGTATTAAAACAATAAAAGACCTGAAATATTTCAGTTGGTATGCAATTACTCTAAAATATATGAAAGTTTAATTTTTATCATTACATTATGGAAAATAATGAACTTTATCACAATATGCTAATTTTTTGAGAAGGACCTGTATACTATCACCTCAAGCTATAATGATTTTAGGCTAGGCTTTAATGCCATAAAATTAATGGGTTGTTAATAATTAGTTGGGGGTATTTGGGGTTGTTGGTTTTCCACCAGTTCATGGGGTCGATGTGGATGGATGGGAACATGTCCTGGCAGTACTGATTTAGTTCAGTTGTGTCTGAGATTTGTTTGTTATAGTCCTCATCTAACAGATGTAGATAGCAAATCACTTCACGGTAGTGTTTCATTGGATTCTGTTAGGCCTCACTCTCTTGAGCTGTTCGAAATGCACCTTGGCCTTCACAGTGTACTTAAACACCTGAAGTTCACAACTGTGGAAGTTGTGTCTAGGATCCAGGAAGGTTGCGATACAAGTGTTGCTGACATCTGCAGGTTCAAGTCTCCGCTCCAGTGAGGTAGACACTAGCCAGGTTTCCATCCAAAGTTGCGAATTTAACTTATGTGCAAAACTGGAATATTGCATAAAACATTTGCAAACTAGCATTGTCACAAAATCGTCACTTCCTGATAAGCTGGCACTATAAATTACTAAGAAAAGAACATCATTTTCATATATAATAAATTACTTGCGCCACAGAGTGAGCAGATGAAACACAATGAATGCCGTCATTGCTTT
The DNA here is from genome assembly GCF_963082965.1 of Carassius carassius. Taxonomy (NCBI): domain Eukaryota; kingdom Metazoa; phylum Chordata; class Actinopteri; order Cypriniformes; family Cyprinidae; genus Carassius; species Carassius carassius. The sequence goes on from NC_081780.1 coordinate 29,510,456, forward strand.
CAGAGGTGGAAGCTGCTGTTTGGGAATGCAGTCGTTTAACAGATCTGGGAAGCAATTTATACAGAAATACTTTGAGGAAAGTGAAAGTCATGACATTTGCTAAGTATGGTAACCCATACTCGGAATTGGTGCTCTGCATTTAACCCATCGAAGTGCACACACACAGCAGTGAGAAGTGAACACACCATGAACACAGACCCCTGAGCAGTGGGCAGCTATATATCCAGCGCCTGGGGATTCAGTGCCTTGCTCAAGGGCACTTCAGTCATGGGTATTGAGGGTGGGAGAGAGCGCTGTTAATTAACTCTCTTACTCACTTACAACTCCTGCCAGCACCGAGACTCAAACCTGGAACCTTCAGGTTACAAATCTAACTCTCTAACCATTAGGCCCAACAGCAGTTCACTTGGCCTAACCTTATCATCACTTGCCCCTACACCTGTTGTCCCACTGCAGCTTTCTGCCTTCCCATGCACCCCCCCCAGATACCCCCACCGACTGGCTCATGGCCATCTGGCCTGCAGCCCCCTCCCCGCCCCATTTCTAGAGAAGTCGTCGTCCACATGCATCTGGGCCCCCGGCCTGTGGACCATTTTGAACTTAAAAGACTGTAACGCCAGATACCAACCGGTGATCTGCACGTTGGTATCTTTCATATGGTGGAGCCACTGGAGGGGCACGTGGTCCGGACATAGAGCAAACTCCCGCCCCAAGAGGTAATAACGAAGGGTAATAATGGCCCACCAAATAGCCAAACATTCTTTTTCAAAGGTGGTTTATGTGGTCTCTCTTTTTGAGAGATTTCGACTCATATACAGCACGGGCTATTCCTCTCCTCCGACCACCTGGCACAGGACTGTCTGCGGCAAAAAAGTGAGATCAAAATTAGGAGAGTTTAGGAATGGCATGCCGCACAGAGCAGCTTTTACCTTGGTAAGGGCCTGTTGGCACAGCTCCGTCCACTGGACCGAGTCTGGTGCTGCCTTTTTAGTGAGATCAGTCAGCAGGCTAGTGAGCTCCGAATAATTAGGAGTAAACCTTCAATAAAACCCCGCCAGCCCAGTCTCACCTCCTTTTTGGTCTTGGGACTAGGGAAAGCCGAAATCATGGCCATCTTATCCATTTTTGGGACACACCTGCCAATGACCCAAGTGGAACCCCAGATACTATACCTGCACACGCCCAATTGCACATTTCCACAGGTTCGCCATGAGTCCACCCTCCCTTAGCAATCTCAGGACAGCGTGCAAATTCAAGATTTAAGATTAAAATGTTGCATGTGCCGCTGCAAATCATTACTGTTTATAATGATGTCGTCGAGATAGGTGATATAAGTTTAAAGTGATCTTAATTTAAAATGTATAATATCATCCAAAGATTCAGAGAATCTGGAACAATCTCTGTGCGTAAGGGCCATTTGCCATTGCTGGCTAAAACTCTTCTTACACATCTGGAAAGGCACCATCAATGCAGAAAGGTATATCTAGAACAACATATGCTCTCATCCAGACGTCGTCTCTTTCAGGGAAGACCTTGCATTTTCCAACATGACAATGCCAGACCACATACTGCATCAATTACAACATCATGGCTGCGTAGAAGAAGGATCCGGGTACTGAAATGGCCAGCCTGCATTCCAGATCTTTCACGCATAGAAAACATTTGGTGCATCATAAAGAGGAAGATGTGACAAAGAAGACCTAAGACAGTTGAGCAACTAAAAGCCTGTATTAGACAAGAATGGGACAATATTCCTATTCCTAAACTTGAGCAACTTGTCTCCTCAGTCCCCAGACATTTGCAGACTGTTATAAAAAGAAGAGGGGATGCTACACAGTGCTAAACATGGCCTTGTCCCAACTTTTTTGAGATATGTTGATGCCATGAAATTTAAAATTAACTTATTTTCCCTTAAAGTGATACATTTTCTCAGTTTAAACATTTGATATTTTATCTTTGTTATATTCTGAATAAAATATTGAAATTTGAAACATCAACTTCATTGCATTCTGTTTTCATTCACACTTTGTACGGTGTCCCAACTTTTTTGGAATCGGGATTGTATCTAAATGTAAAAATACATGTAAAATGTTTTTTTTTTTTTTTTTTGTAAACTGCTGATATATAAATATAGAGGTATGCCTCTTGGAACTTTATGATATTAAGTTAGGGCTATTCAATTAAATACATTTTATTGGTTTTAAACTTTTTTTGGTTTTGTAATATCTGTGTCACCTATTCCTTATGTGTCACGGTACTGGACTCTTATTATAGAATATAATTACAGAAAAACTGCTTTGAACATGGTAATGTATTAAGACAAAACATGCTGGATGTACATTAACATTACATCTTAACACGTTTTTTTTTACAAAGCAGATCACAGATCATAATTTTTTTGTCTATAGCCTATAAAACATTCGTAAATAGATTTCAGTACATGAAGATTATGAAAGGGATTTTTTTAGCGAGCCATTAAATGACTTGAGACTTGACTCACAGTACATTCACACAGGGCGTCAGCACTGAGGCTTGATGGAGGGCGTTGTTGTCAGCTTTGTACTGACGCGACTGTCATAAGCTGTGTCCCAATTTGAAGGCCCTACGTGGCCTTCGAAGGAGGCTACGGATGTAGCCTTCATTGGATATCTAATTGAGCCACCAGGTGTCCCCAATTGCTGCCTTTTAAACGGTGCGAGACATTTGTGAAATTTCAAAAATTCCAAATTCAAACAAGTAAATATGGAGCCAGAATTGCTCATTTTTATTTTTTATATGTTACTGGAGGAGATGGTGTTAGGGATTCATCCCCGGCGCCGCCGGGTGATGTATCTCAGGCTTTGCCAAGACCATGGGCAGGTAAATTTAACTGGTTTGCTGCGTCCTTAATTGACGGATAACACTTTTAAATGTAGCTAATTATTGGTTCAACTTACTTGAATAATCTAATGATACATATGAAAATACAAAATACACAAAACGGTTTGAATGTTGACTTATGTAGTTATGTAATGTAGTTTATTCTCTTGACCATGGTGAACATATTTTGAACCCTGTTTTATTTTACACAGTTTAAACATAAAAAAAAAACAATACAAAAAAAATGTAGGAAACACATTACTGCAACTAGTCATTTGCAGCTGTCACAGTTGCTAGGCAACAAGACCTCCATAAATTAGTTAGCAACAATTTGTAAATGTGATGGTGGACTGTAAGGAACTACATTTGTTAGTACTGAAGTACTTTTTTCCGAGTTGTTCCGATTCCGATACTAGTATCGAAAATATCTCCGATACCACAACAAATTCTGGCATCGGCATCGGCGAGTACATGAACCCATATACCGATCCTATACCATTTTCAAGACCTAGTTATGAACGCTAGCTTTGCCTAACCGCTGCACGGTTCTTCTTCGCTGCTCAGAATGCATTGCAAACACAGGACGATGTGCTGTAATGCCACAAGCAACCCCTGTTTAGAGCAGCGAAGAAGAAATGAAAACGCGTTAGCAGCACTGATCTATATATGACTGGATCGCTCATCGCGTTCTAAACTGCCAACAGACAGTGAAGCTGCTTCTATATTACAGATCAGTGGTTAGCAGTATGTCCGCTGTTTAGCAGTATTTCAGACTGGACCAACCAGACAGTAAAACGGCGACTAGGGATGCCACAAGTACTGGCACTTCACTACCAAGACGGTGCTGAAAATTTTAAAATGTGATGATACCAGCGTCTCTGTAGAACCGGTAGTAAGTTTGAGTATATTCGTTACCCGCAGCTGCGTTCAGTCGCTTCCGTGTTAGTCTAAGCGCAGGGCTCCAGACTGTAGCCGAATATATATACTAGTGTCTGTGAATATTAAACTGCAAAATACTATTTAAATATTACTCCTGCAAAGTCTACATCTCTGTGGGAGACATGCGCAGATGCACGGGAGCTCGCTGTTTTGTGGCTTCTGCCGTGTGTCACTATATGAGGACATGAACGCATAAACCGTCACTTCATGAGAATTTAACGTTTCATTTGAGAAAACTGTCATATCATAAACACAGACACTCAAAGATCTTCATGGCGAGTAAATTGACAATATATTAAGCTACTGTTGTAGCCTACAGTAGATTTAGCTACGTCTCTATGTAGTAATAATACGTCTCTATTAATAATAATAATTATGCCTAGACGGTTGCTTGTTTTTTACTTGTTTTGTTGTAAAGAGATTATCTGATTAATATAGAATTTTTTATATTCCTATACTTATTTGTTGCAGTTTTTTATACACTAATATTGTCTAAAATAACTAAAATACTAAAATACCTTTTTTAGTTTGCGGTGTTAGATTTTTGGCTGCATTTGAAGTTCTTTTTCGCTTAAGAAATTAAATAATATTACTGTCAAATTCATGTCAGATAATAAAAATACTGTAATAAACCATGTATTTGTTCATGTTTTATCAAGGGATAAGTCTGGAGCACACCATAAATTAATTCTAGAAATTTACACAGGGCTAGTAGTATATACAGCTGTATATACAGATACACACCCAGGTATCGGATCAGTACTCGGTATCGGCCGATACCCTGAGCCCAGGTATCGGAATCGGTATCGGGAAGAGAAAAAGGGTATCGGAACATCTCTACTTTTTTCCCCTCACAGGACAGCAATACTACAAAAAACATGGTCGTTTACAATATGATGTCATTTTGTAAATTAAACTACCCAACAGTAGGCTATAAAGTACTTAATGTAACAACATTCAACCTATTCAGAAGTAAAATGCAACAGTATATATAAAGGGTGCTGGTCATATAATTAGAATATCATCAAAAAGCTGATTTATTTCAAGAATTCAACTTAACAGGTGAAACTAATATATTATATAGACTCATTACATGCAAAGTGAGATATTTCAAGCCTTTATTTGTTATAATTTTGATGATTATGGCTTACAGCTTATGAAACCCACGAAATCAAAATCCCAGAAAATTAGAATATTACATAAAATCACACAGTAATTACACAGTAATACCATGTTCATTGAACCAGGTTTTGGTTCCTTTGGCAGTGTGGGCAGGTGCAAATCCTGCTGGAAAATGAAGGAAGCATGAAGTGCTCTGAAAATGTCCTGGTAGACGGCTGCGTTGACTCTGGATTTAATAAAGCACGGTGGATCAAAGTCCTCTTTTCTGATGAGAGCAAATTTTGCATCTCATTTGGAAACCAAGGTCCCAGAGTCTGGAGGAAGAATGGAGAGGCACACAATCCAAGATGCTTGAAGTCCAGTGTGAAGTTTCCACAGTCAGTGATGGTTTGAGGTGACATGTCATCTGCCGGTGTTGGTCCACTGTGTTTTCTGAGGTCCAAGGTCAACGCAGCCGTATACCAGGAATTTTCAGAGCACTTCATGCTTCCTGCTGCTGACCAACTATATGGAGATGCAGATTTCATTTTCCAACAGGACTTGGCACCTGCACACAGTGCCAAAGCTTCCAGTACCTGGATTAAGGACCATGGTATCCGTTCTTAATTGGTCAGCAAACTCGCCTGACCTTAACCCTATTGAAAATCTATGGGGTATTGTGAAGAGGAAGATGTGATGTGCCAGACCCAAGAATACAGAAGAGCTGAAGGCCACTATCAGAGCAACCTGGGCTCTCATAACACCTGAGCAGTGCCACAGACTGATCGACTCCATGCCACACCACATTGCTGCAGTAATTCAGGCAAAAGGAGCCCCAACTAAGTATTGAGTGCTGAACATGCTCATACTTTTCAGTTGGCCAGCATTTCTAAAAATCCTTTTTTTGTATTGGTCTTAAGTAATATTCAAATTTTCTGAGATACTGAATTTGGGATTTTTGGGAGTTGTCAGTTATAATCATCAAAATTAAAAGAAATAAACATTTGAAATATATCTGTCTGTGTGTAATGAATGAATATAATATACAAGTTTCACTTTTTGAATGGAATTACTGAAATAAACTTTTTCATGATATTCTAATTATATGACCAGCACCTGTATATACATATATGTGTGTGTGTTTGTGTGTATATATATGGTTTTGCATCAATATTACTGCTATGTTGCATTTTACTTATTTACTTTTACTCTTGATGCATAAGAGTATGCAAAATTACACATTTACTTAAGTAAGGTTTTAAATATGAAAAGTTTTTCCCCAATGTGGTACACAAATTTCTCTTTTCCTTCTTTCCCCAATTAAGAACAGACCCCTGTACTGCAGAATAAACCTGAACGTTCCAGTGCTGGACAGGTTTTTTTAATGAAATGGAAGACACTCGACCTGATTTTCGGCTGAGCAGGGAGGCCCTGAGAGTGCTGCTGGACCTGTTGAGAAGTGACCGGCAACACGGATGGGGTTCCACAATAGAGACCCTGATATTTCTTTTCTGGCTGGCGTGTGGTACATCATACAGGGTCGTCTTCAGAGCATTTGACATGCCTCGTTCCACTGTCCACCGCCTTGTCCACCGGGTCGCTGAGGAGGTGGTGGCCATCCGCCACCAAGTCATTCACCTCCCAAACACCCCAGAAGACCTGGAGGCAGTTTGCCGTGGGTTTGCAGGGCTGGCAAGACACCGGGCTTTCTTGAAAGGTGCAGGAGCAATCGATGGCTGCCATGTCCGCATCAAGCCTCCAAATATTAAACGCAATCTGTTAAAAAATATATATTTATTCCTTAATTCCATTTCAGGTCATAACAGCCTGTGCCATCCTCCATAACATCTGCCTTGGGGTCGGTGACATCATGGCCCTGGAGGATGATGCAGAGGATGAGGGGGAGCACGGTTTGGAGACGGTCAGTGGTGCTCCCTGGCGTGACCAGCTGTCTGCAGAGGTGTCTGCCCTGGAGGAGGTGCCAATTGACCATGACTATTTGTAACAGGCAAGTAAGAGAATTGTAAAGTTACAATGCATAAGGAAAAATATTTAATGTTGTTGTTGTTGTATGTCAAAATATTTTATTTTAATATTAAAATATTTAATATTTTATGTATGCTGAATTTTTTTTATCCCTCTTTCTGAAAATATCTCAGTGAGATGGCAGCCGTTGATTGAGTCAGCCCTGCAAACCTGTTGAAATACAATGCAGAGGACAGTGGAAAGATGCACTCAAACACTCTGGAGACCATCCCAGATGATGTCCCACCAGCAGGAGGCTTTACCAGGGTCTCTATTGTGGAGCTCATCCCAGTCCAGCAGCACCATCACAGTCTCCCTGTTCAGCTGAAAGTGTCCATTTTTTTTTCAATCTGATTTATGTACCATTAATTTGAATTGTTTTCCTGTTGTTGTAAATATTTGTAAAGTACTTAATCATTTTCATTTTACATGCTAAAAAAACATGTATACAAGTCAAGAACAATTATTTTATTTCCAAATGTATTTTTTTTTCAATTCCATATGTAAAACGTATTATAAAAATAAACAATGTACAATAAAAGTTACAAATAACTTAAATTCCATATAGGTTTTAACTTAACACAAACAGTGTACAGAAATTACTTTTTCATGTAAAAATAAGTGACAAAAAACATAAATACCAAAACTGATTCAAACAAATGTAAATATTTTTTTTTTTCGACCATTCTCTCCAGGAGAGCAAACAGTCTGTCCATTCTCTCCCTGCTCTCTTGTGCTCTCCTCTCCTCTGTTTCCCTCTGAAACCTCATGTCCTCCCTAATTAGCTCAAGGAGCTCGTCATGGCCCCTTTTTCTGGCTGCTGAGGATGTCGGGGCGGCTGAGGTTGTCTGCTTTTTTTTTTTTAAGTTGTCCCATTTTTTTCTTTTGGTCTGCAAGGGAGTGACCTTCCCCAGCAGGTCCATTTTCTCCAGAATTTTCCTAAAAAAGGAGAAAAAAGGAAAGAATTATAAAAAATTTTAAGACAGGGTTGCAATCCTAACATTAGAAAAAATCACACAGCAGTACATGCATACAAAATACTCCTGGATTATATTCCTGGATCCTCAAGTTTGCTTAACACGTTTATATACAAAAAACTACATAAGAGAAAGACCATTGCCTTAACTAGTTGTCTCATTGCTGTGGGCTTTGTATAGGGTGAGAGCTAATTTTTGCATACAAGAGGCAGCTAGTGGAAATATTACAAATGGTTAATGCCTTTTAATGACTTTGACTTTTACTTTGAGTTTTTGGCCCCTGTAAATAATCATGTTCGGCCCTTAAACAAATAAAGTCAGCCGTCTGCTCCTTGGTTCCTGAAACAAAAAGAATTACAACAGGTTTTGCCTCAGACCACCTGATAAATGAAGCTGCAGTTTTTTAGTTTAAGTTCAGGTTTTTTAAGAAACACCCCTGAGTTTTAACACTTGTTTCACTAGCTATTTCAGGTATATTAAACAATGTATTGCAGACACACAAGATATGTTTTTCAGGGATTTTTATCTACCACATTTCAGATGGATTTGTGCTCCTGTTTTATTTACTTGAATATATCCTCCTTGAAATTCACTGCAAAAAATATTTTCTTACGTAATATTTTGTCTTGTTTCTAGTTAAAACATCTGAAAATTCTTAAAATCAAGAAGCATTTAGCCTACTAGACAAGTAAAACATTTCTTGTTTTGGGGGAAAAAAGGTGAGTATTGTTTTAAGCAATAAAATAATCTGATAATGGGTTAAGCAAAATAATCTTAAATCAAACTGAAAACAAGATTATTTTTCTTGTTTATTTTTTTTCTAAGATTATTTTTCTTGTTAACAAGATTATTTTTCATATATAACAAGATTATATATAAACTAGAACAAAACCAAACAACTAAGCAAGAAAAGCATTTTGATTTTAAATTTAGTATTTGCTTCATTTAACTCAGTTGATTGTTTTCACACAGGGGGTTCAGTGCTTGGTCCATATTCATGCTTTTAACACTTGTTTCGCTAGCTATTTTAATAAATTAAAACACAATACTTACATTTATAAGTGAATTCCTCAGCCACGACACTACTGACACCCGACATTTTTTTGGAATAAACTTGCGTGAAGTTGCGTCGTCACCGTTTATATACTGGTCGTCCGCGGCGCGCTATGAATTCTGGGCAAGGGTAGGCCACGAAGTGTCCATTTTTGTATCCTTCGTTTGTCAGAGAAAGGAAGTGCGCATTTGGCGGTGCATTTGAATGACATACCAAACTGGAGCAGCCTTCGTCGCGCCGCGGTGACGCAATCGGCCTTCGAAGCGTGCAGAGTTTGAATTGGGACAGCCTTCTTAGCACTGCTGTGACGCAATCTGCCTTCAAACGCGGCCTTCGAAGCGTGCGTGTTTGAATTGGGACAGTCTTCGTCGTGCAGCTGTGACGCAATCGGCCTTCAAACGCGGCCAATCAGTCTTCAAATACGGCCTTCAAAGGATGCAGTCTTCAAATTGGGACACAGCTATAGTGTCACGCTGTCTAGTCTCTGTTTCCCTGGGTGTCCACTAGTGGGCTCACTTCCCCTTAGGCACTTTACCGTAGGCACTAGAGTTCCACTAGTCTTGTCCTTTCATCACAGTAATTGCACTCCTGCTAATTGCACCAGGTGCCTTCACTTAATTGTCTTTAGCCTCCCTATATTTACCCGTCTTTTCATGTTGTCTGTATGGAGTCCTTTCCTTTCGTATCCCAGTCTTCTCGTTCTCCAAGACCCCTCGTTTTCAGAGTTCCCGTTCCATTTCCTTTTCTGTTCCTTCTTTTGTTTGTTTGTTTTTGGACTGCTTTCTGGTTTTGACCCTGGCTTGTTTTCATTACGTTTTGGATTACCACAATAATAAATCATACCTGCAATTGGATCGATCTTTCTCCCTGTGTCTTACTGGAACGCGGTCATCACACATAGTGACAACAGCCAATCACATTATTTTTCTGGTGTTGCATGAACACCATTGGCTAGCATCTGCACCAGGGTATTTGCATAAGGTGATCTGATTGGCTGACACGCTTGAAAAGTTGAAAAATTGCGAGCAACAGACCAAACGCAAATCAACAGACCCGCAATTCATTTCAGCAAGCCTTGATGTCACTCCATTCAAAGTAAATGAGAGGCGTTGACGACCACACCCACGTAAATGGGGCATAAATCTCGTGACCAAAGACTTGAGACTTGACTCAGACTCCAGGTTAAAGACTTGTGAACATTTCTGCTAGATACATTTGAAAGTCCTGTTATATTGCTACTCTGTAAGGTCGTCACAGGTATTAAAACGCAGAACATATTAAAGCATCTTTAGTATTTCCATGTTTTCTACAAAACAAAAACGGAAATCGAGGAGTTATGACCACATTGGTAGGTGACACAATGACACCACTGACACACGTCACTGGTAAAACTGGTAAATTTCTCTGGATTTAAACATTCTTCAAAACATTTGGGATAATGCAAGTAAACAAGTCAGCAAAATATGTTCTTAGGTAACACTTTTCTAGTGGTTTTTGGATATTTTAATTTAATTAAATCGCGCCGTTAATCGACTCATTATGTGCATATTAATTAATATCAATAATTTGAAATTAATTTAAATGATTAATCGGCACATTATGTAATTAATTAGATGTAAAAAAAATCACTTGACAGACCTATTTAAAACATAAATACCCCCCGATTGAAACTGAAAACTCATATAAAACTAAATCATAAACATTGTCCTATTCATTAACAATTTAAACAAAAACAATTTTGAGAGTTGTCATGATTGAAATGTTAACCATCAACTTTTATTTGTTGGTGGCAGGTTAAAAACCAATGTAAAATGTACAGACTGGCACTCAAATACTTTTCTCCCATGACTAATTTTTTTTAAATTTTTTTTACATGTTTCCGTCTCTTGAAAATCACTCTACATTCTCGCCATTTTCTTGAAGCAAATCCATATGAAACCAACTTTACTTGATCTTTCATAATTTAATAAAGAGAAAATAATGGTTCTGTTAATCACAGGTGCAATGAGCAAGGCATGGAGGAGTTGAGATTACAAATGTATTATTTTGGTTAACATAGATAGTGATGGCACACTTCTCTCCAGTTATTACATGATGCATAAGGTTTTTTCCTGTCTGATGAAATTATTCTACAAAGACAACATCCAAAATTTCTATCTTGAACTGAATCTTCACGTTGATTAAGGCTTACTTTACGTCCGAAACTCTTTCCACATTAATCACACGTGAACAGCTTCTATTGAGTGTGAGCGATCATGTGACTCTTAAGAGCTTCTTTTCGTGAGAAGCTCTTTCCACACTGTTGACATGGATAAGTGTGAATTGACATGTGGCTTGTAAGGTAACATTTGTTACTGAAACTCTTTCCACACTGGGAGCATGTGTAAGCCTTCTCTCCAGTGTGAACTCTCATGTGAGTCTTGAAGCATGCTTTATTACTAAAAATCTTTCCACACTGATGACATACATAGCTGTTCTCTCCTGAGTGATTTTTCATGTGAGAATTTAGGGTTTCTTTATATGTGAAACTCTTTCCACACTGATCACATGTGAATGGCTTTTCTCCAGTGTGAATTCTCATGTGATTTAAAATGCTCCATTTTTGAGTGAAATGTTTTCCACACTGTTGGCAGGTGTAAGGCTTCTCTCCATTATGACTTCTCGTGTGGCTTGTAAGGCTCCCTTTGTGCCTGAAACTCTTTCCACACTGAGGGCATAAGAAAGGCTTTTCTCCAGTGTGGATTCTCATGTGTTCTTCAAGGGCTTTTTTCCCACGGCAATACCTTCCACACTGAAGGCAGGTGTTAGATTTGATCTTCTGTGCTCTTTTTCTTGAGGATTTCTTTGAAGTCTTTATGGGTTTATCCTTCTCCTCTATCTCATTCAGTTCTCGTCTCTCCTCTTTCAGTGACATCAGGTCTACAGTGGGGAAAAAATAAAATGCATGTCAACTTCACACTGTAAAAAGTGACAGTAACATACTGTTTTCCATTAAAATTGTACTATACTGTAAAAGAAACCATGGCATTCTGGGAAATCTTTGCCATTTTCATGTATTGTATTTAAATTGTTGTAAGGAAACCAGTAAATTTTGGTCAAAAGAAATTATTGTATTTATAGTGAATTTTGACAAATATTGTGTCTCATTTACTAATATCTGCAAAGATTGATTTGTATTTGTACACACAGGTTTACTTCTCACGAAAAATCATCTAATTCACAACATATTTAATTAAATTGAATCACTTAATTTTATTATATAATTTATATTTAGATTATATAATACAATTAATATAACATATTTCAATATAGACTTATTATAGTCATATAAAGATGAAATAGAACTTCTAACCATGATACAGAGTAAGAGAGTCTCGACTCCACGATGTACGAACACTGTCATACACTTGATATCATTCGTCACCTGCGTTTTTTACATCGCTCGTCTAGAAGGACTTTCAGTATTCATCAGCCATCATCTGCTGTGATCCCCTGCATCTGGTCTAGCAACAGAGCTCTGTTGAACCCCATGAACACTTCTCAACACAACTAGGATTGACTCCATGGATAACGTTACCTCCGCTGGAAGCATTGTGGAGAAACACTGTGCTCTCTTGAATTGTCACTCCATTTCTGATAAAGGTTCCTACATTATCTAACTAATTCTTGACATTAACCTGGATTTCTTACCGAGACTTGGCAATCACAATATGACTATTTGCATCTGAATTTGCATACCCCGTCCGGATATCAGTATCTATCTAAACCCTGTACAACTGGCAAAGGGGGTGGTCTTGCAGTCATTTATCGTGACTCCATAGAACATACCCAACTGGATTTTCATAATACTACGACATTTGAGTTTATGGTTATGAAGGGTGGTTTAAAACGTCCCCTCATAGTTACACTGATTTACAGACCACCCAAGCAGCAAACTGAATTCTTCTCAGAACTCAGTCAATTACAAACATTAGCCTGTGCTGTGTTGTCCCAGGTTATCCTACTTGGTTATTTTAACATCCATTTTTCACACTGTCTGCTCTAATACTGCTCAATTATTGACTGTACTGCACTGTATCGATCTTATTCAAAACATTACATTTCCAACTCACAATCATGGTCATACACTTGATCTGGTCTGTACATCTGGTTTAAAGGTCCCGTTCTTCGTGATCCCATGTTTAAAGTTTAGTTAGTGTGTAATGTTGTTGTTAGAGTATAAATAATATCTGTAAAATTCTCAAAGTTCAATGCCAAGCGAGATATTTTATTTAACAGAATTCGCCTACAACGAACGACCCGTTTGGACTACATTGCTCTAGTTCCTGCAGTAATGACATCACTAAAACAGTTTTTGACTAAGCTCCGCCCACATCAATACAAAAAAGGGGGCGTGGCCTTGTTGTGCTCAGACGGAGAAGAGGAAGAGCTGCGTTTGTGTTTGCCATGTCGTCGAAACGCTGTTATTTTCATCTGAGTCCAATCATCTTTGTTTGGGCTTCCCAGGTTGTACTTGGAGATTAATGGCTACAATTAATGTTTAACTCGGTTCCCTAAAATTACAATCCACATGTAAAACTATGTGCAGCACATTTTGCTGAGGACAGCTTCCTCAATCTCAATCGGTTTAATGCCGGATTCGCACAAAGATTATTCTTGAAAGATGGAGCAGTTCCCTCTTTGTCTGGAGAAGGCGTTATTTAAATTGGTGCGTTTAACAGTTTCTGTAACTTATTACACAAAGGGCAACGCTGTTTAGCTTTGTTAACTAGATGTTAGGGCTGTGCAAAAATACCAAATGCGATCTTCATATGCATCTCGTCAGTAAAAACGCTCCTGTGATTATAAGTACATCTCCAGCACATGCTCCTGCACACTTGCTTCTCAAAACTAGTCCAATCGCGTTTCCAGGAGGGCAGCGTGCGCTCAGCTGCTGTCGAATCACAACACAGGAACTGCTGGCCCAATCAGAACTCGTTACGTATTTCTGAAGGAGGGACTTCATAGAACAAGGAAGTCATCAGCCCGTTTTTATCACAGTGAAAACAGCGGTATACAGATAGGTGAATTGTGTGAAAAATACTGTGTTTTTTTACATGAACACATGTTATATTGCACACAGTAAACACAATCAAAGCTTCAAAAAAGCATGAAAAACGGGACCTTTAAATAATATCTCCGTCACTGGTCTGGCTATTCCTATCTCTGACCACAAGCTTATTACAGGGTTCTCAAGTCTCACGCAATGGCCGTGAGACACACGCAATTCAACCAGTTCACACGCTCACACCGTGTAATTCTCACGCTGAAATGGCAATGCCAACCAAGTTGTCCTAGAATATATATATATATATATATATATATATATATATATATATATAACATCGTATACAATGCCCAGGCACACAAAGTGAAGTTTCCCGCCCCCAGCATGTATCTCGGCCAGGAACATTCTCGGCCACCGTACGTTCGTTACTAGGTAACCAACAACATCTGAAACACACGTTGTGATGGAGAGAGTAAGTTGGAAGAAAGCTCATCTTTTTAGGCTAGAACATTTAATATATAGCCCATCGTATACATTATTACTGATGCAGCAAAAACTTTACTACTACTTTGCAACCAGACCAGAATCTTTGGCTCAGTTTGGCTAGCTTACATTATCTGAAACTAAGGGAAATGTTAGTGGGTATGGGAAGGAATGAAGATGTATTTCTTCATTTTTTTTTTTTATTAAATTATATATTATACTGTATTAATAGTATTTCTAGTTACATTAAGGCTACATGTATTAAAGCAGAGTGCTCTGGGTAATATTTTATATCCTGTCAAAACACATTGATTAATCATTGCCATTGCATTTCGTCCCCTTGGAATTATAAGGTTCTATCTGCATTCCGAGTAGTTTTGAGATATTGAGCTTCAAAGTTTTTGCATTACATTCGACTGTGTAGATAGAACCTTATTGTTTTTTATATAAAAATCTTATAATGTATACAACATAAAAAAAAATCTATTACATAATGTAAATAAGTTGTCACAGAATAACTCAATTTTGACAAAAATGTAAGATAGAACCTTATAATTCCAAGGGGACGATTTGTATTTTCAAAGATGTCATCAAAATGTGCAACTAATACTTACAACACAAAACACATTTCATAAGCTGGAGTGTGTACTCTTGTGTACACACACACACATTCTTGTAATTGCTACCAAATGAGGACCGTGTGAGTATGCCCACAAAGTGAGGACCACCAGTTCCTGATTAACATAGTAATGCACAAAAACTAGGCCACAAGATGGTGCCCTTATCCAATACACTCCTTTGGATTATGGAAAACACCAAGATTTACGTAAAAGTTTTTAACTATCGGACTGATGACTGGCGGGCACTTGGGTTTTTAATGATTAATAGGTAAACAAAGATGCTGTTTCCATTACTGAATATTTAATAATGTAAATCTGTTATGACAAATGCACAATGAGGTTGTCACCATTATCAGGACAGTGTTTTTTTTTATTGAAAACGTTATGTTTGTTTTATTTCCAGTTTTATTCTTAAAGGGATATTTACGGACTTCCGGTTGGGCCTCGAAGGGATGTAGACATGTCTAACTGAGCTCTCCCACATGAACCTTAAAATTCGTTAACAAGACACTTTTTTCGTTGTTTGAAGCCATACAAGACACTGTGTGCGTGGATAAAATGTGACAATTTTAGTTTTTATTCTGTTAGTCGAGTTGAGCCGCTTATAAATATGCCGGACCTGAGGAAGGCTGCTAAAGCTAACAAACCAGCGGAAAGCACGAGCTCGGGGCAGTCAGCTATATTGCAAGCAATAAATTCATTAAGAAATGAACTGCTGGCAAAAATGGATGAGAAAGCAGAGATGCAAAATGAAGAAATATGCAAGCAAATCAGTGGTTTAAGAGACGAGCTGAAGGGTGCAATCAATCAGGCTAAAATCAAAGCTAATGCATAAGTCATATGTCTGTTCATGTTTCACTTTGATTTCAGCATATGTTAGAAAATGATTCTAAGTACTGATAACTTGATTTTTTTCCCCTCTCTCTCTCATGTACACAGGGATATTGAGTAATGGTTCTAAATAGTCTTGTTAATGTTATAGATGTTCAGCTTAATGGTTATTATAAGGTTTGTGTGGGGCCTCAGCTCCACTCGGTGAGTTTTATTTTATTCTTTCCATGAAACTTCATAGTGGTTTGGGAGATTGGGAGGTGCAGTCTCTCATTTGGGGAGGGACCAGCAGGGGTCTGTGTTGTTAATGGGTGATTTAAAAGTTTTTTTTTTACTCTGCAAAGTCTGTTTGTTTTTTTCCCTCTACTTTCTTTCTCTTTCTCAGAGTTGGAGATGAGTTTTCATAATAGCACTGAGTTGGACTTTATCAGCCATGGGTTCGGCAGATGGAATGAATAGACCTGCGACTAAATTTGTGAGCTGGAAGGTGAGGGGACTCAATCGTCCTGTAAAGGGAAGTAAGGTGGTTTCACATTTAAACAAATTGAAAGCAGAGATAATTTTCCTACAGGAAACACACGTTTGCACAACAGACATTCCTAAATTAAAGAGAGGATGCGTATCACAAGTCTACCACTCTGAATTCAATTCTAAATTTCGTGGCACAACCATCTTGATTTGCAAAAATGTACAATTTATACAAACCAGTGCTATTATTGATAAATGCGGGCGTTTTGTGATTGTTCAGGGCAGACTTTATAATGTGCCGGTGGTCCTAGTTGTTGTTAATGCTCCAAATTGGGATAACCCAGACTTTTTTAAAGATCTGTTTGGCCGTATACCAGAACTGGGCACACATCATCTGATTCTGGAAAGAGACTTTAATACGATTCTTAAACCTTCTCTAGACCGTTCCAAAGTATTTACAGCCCCTCCTTCCCCCTCTAAATCTGCAACTATTATAAATGCTTTTTGCGGTTCTAGTGGTGTAGTAGATCCATGGAGATCTAAGAATCCTACGTTATAGGAGTTTTCCTTCTCCGCTGTTCATCAAACATATTCAAGAATAAATTTATTTTTGATGGATCAAAAAATGCTTTCATCAATTAAATCTTGCAGTTATGAAAGCATTGTTATCTCTGACCACTCTCCGGTCACAATGGAGCTTTGGCTCCATGTTAGAAAGCCAATTCAATGTAATTGGCGATTTAATACATCTTTGTTGTCTGATGAAACATTTGTAGACTTTATTTCAACACCGATTGATTTCTTTATTGAAACTAACCAGCTGCCAGACACCGATGTTTTAATACTTTGGGAAACTCTTAAAGCATATATATTAGGGGTCAAATAATAGAAAACACTGCCTGTCTTAATAGAAGCAGGTCTAGACGCTACAATAAGTTGATCAATCTAATCCACGATGTTGACCAGCAACACTCCTCGGCCCCTACAGCTGACCTCAGCAAAAAAAGAATAGATTACAAACTGAATTTGATCTTCTTGCCTCCACGGAAGCAGGAGAGAAATTTCTGAAATCTAGACAAAACTTTTATGAACATGGAGAGCGGGAAAGTAGGTAACTCTTTCACCAGCTGTGTCAATATTCTGCTGCCAATTTTATTACAAAAATACAAACTGCGGATGGAGAAAGTTAAGCTTGACCCCAAAGACAATAATGAGCAATCAGATTATTTTATTCATTCTTATATTCTTCAGACAATCCTAGTGATCATGTATTTCTTGACAATGTAAATCTCCCTACTATAACTGAGGAGGATAAGGCCATCCTTGAGCAGCCGATATTTGAAACTGAGATTAGTCAAGCAATTAGATCAATGAAAAATAGAAAGGCACCAGGCCCAGATGGGTATCCAATTGAGTTTTGCAAGGCTTTTGCCTCTAAATTGATACCTTTACTGTGCCTCGTCTACAATGAATCACTCAAACAAGAGAAGCTGCCTACATCTATGACCCAAGCCACAATATCTGTGCTTCCCAAAAAGGGCAAAGATCCCACTCTCATGTGATTATAAAATACTTACAAAGATTCTTTCCTTAAGATTGGAATCTATAGTACCAAAAATTGTGCATCCTGACCAGACAGGCTTTGTAAAGAGCAGGCAGTCTTTTCACAATTTACGTCGCCTCTTTAACATAATATACTCTAAACATTCGATTCACTTGCCAGAAATTGTGATCTCACTAGACGCACATAAAGCTTTCGATGGAAGCGAGTTTGGACACCTTTTCAAAACTCTAAGCAAATTCGGCTTTGGTCCAGTCTTAAGTTTCTTGGATTTGGACATTGTATGCAGCACCCAAAGGTAAAGTGAGGACTAATAACTTTAATTTGCAATATTTCACTGTTCAGAGAGGGACACGACAGGGTTGTCCATTGTCCCCTCTTCTCTTTGATCTGGTCATTGAGCCACTTGCCGCAGCATTGCGATGTAATAATATACGGGGTATCACGAGGAATGGCCTGGTTCATAAAGTGTCATTGTATGCTGATGATTTGCTGATGTTTATATCAGATCCAGAGACTTCAATCCCAGAATGCCTAGACACCATTTCTCAATTTGGTAAATCCTCTGGGTACAAGATTAACCTCACCAAAAGTGTTTTGTTCCCAATTAATGTTCTGGCTCGGAATTGATCCTTTGACTTATACCCATTCAGGACTACAGAGGGCCCCATGATATAGCTTTACCAAATTTTTTATACTATGCAAACATTCACAAATTAGTAATATGGTATTAAGCTTCTATTGGTGGGAGTAGTCCGTGTTGGTGTCTAATGGAACAACATTCATGCTCGTCCATCTGTCTTCAATGCTGTGTGCTCCACTGCCAGTGGCACTGGGTGCACATATGGACAATCCTATTGTAAGAGGCAGTTTACGCATATGGACCCAATTTCGCAAACATTTTGGTCACATACAAGCTTTGGTGTCTTTGCCTCTGTCCTCAAACTTTCTTTTTAAGCAGTTGCTTATAGATACGGACTTTCTCACCTGGGCTAGAAAAGGGATAAACAGTGTGGGAGATCTTTTTGTAGATGGCACGTTCGTTTCTTTTGACTATTTGGTTAATGAATTAAGTCTACCAAAAACACATTTTTAGGTATCTTCAGGTCCGTGATTTAGTCCGTTCCCAGTTTTGTTCATTCCCCTCAAAACCAAATATCGGCCCTCTTGATCATTGTCTGACGGTCAAGCCTCATCTCTCAGGTGGTGTCTACCAGCTGTATACTGCTATTCAGGCCATGAAATGCCCATCTCTTCTGTCTCTTAAGGTACAGTGGGAGGAGGATCTAAATACAGAATTGACGGAGGAGATTCGGCAAAGAGTTATACATAAAATATACACATCGTCTATCTGTGTTAGGCACAGGTTGATACAATTTAAAGTATTTAATCGCCTGCAACTATCTAGGACCAAATTGGCTAAAATATATCCTAATGTGGATCCCAACTGTACACGTTGTCACCAAGCCCCTGCTTCTCTGGCTCACATGTTCTGGTCATGCCCAAGCATAGGCACATTGTTTAATACATTCACCTACATTTGTAAAAAGAATATTGATCCAGATCCTATCATTGCAATATTTGGGGTGGAACACAGTAAAGTTGGGGTCTCAAGAGGCCAATCTCAATTAATAGCATTCTCTACACTGTTAGCCCGCCGACTAATTCTTACAAATCTCCCTCACCCCCAAAACACTCATGTTGGGTGTGCGAATGTCCTTCCTCCAGCTTGAAAAGTTAAGAACTACAATCCAAAACTCAGCAGAAAGGTTTCATAATGTATGGCAACCTTTCTTGGATTATTATGAAAATGCATTTGATGCTAATTCTTTAGATTAAAAAATGTATAAATTGTAAAATTTAGGTTTGTATGTTGTTATTTATTTATGTTGGTTTGTTTGTGTTATGTACGTTTAAAACAATAAAAACAATTTGAAATAAAAATTAAAGGGATACTTAACTTGAGGGTGAGTAAAGGATGACAATTTTCATTTTAAAATGGTTTCAAACCTGTATGAATGTATTTCTTCTGCTGAACAAAAAGGAAAATATTTTGAAGAATGTCAGTAACCAAACAGTTAACTGGAACCATTGACTTCCATAGTATTTTTTTTTCCTACTATGGAAGTCAATGGTTCCAGTTAACTGTTTGGTTACAGACATTCTTCAAAATATCTTCCTTTGTGTTCAACAGAAGAAATAGATTCATACAGGTATGAAACAACTTGAGGGTGAGTAAAGGATGACAGAATTTTCATTTTAAAGTGAAGCATCCCTTTTTTACTCAGTTAAGCATTAAGCAATAGTCTAAACTAACTGTTAAGTTGCCGGTTAAGTAAAATGGGCATTGGTTGTCATATAAATTATGATTAGAAGTTCTGGAAGTCGTGGCCTAATGGTTAGAGAGTCAGACTTTGGATGGGTTAAATGCAGAAATTCTGAGTATGGGTCACCATACTTGGCTGAATGTCACTTCATTAAGAACTTTTAAGGTTGAGCACACCTTTTATAATATATTGAGTGTCAAATTCAGAAGTGTATGCTTTTTTTTCCAGAAAATTATTCCTGTTCCACGGTATTAAACACAAACATGGCAGACATGAACAATAATAATAAATTCTGGGTTATTTATTAAGTTGTTAGAGTGCTAACAAATGAACAAACTAACAGACAATTCACCCTTTAAAACACAGGAAATTCAACAGATGGAGTAAACTCAGTTAATTCATTCATAATGCAAGCTTTCTTTTAACTTTAACAATTTCATTGTATACAAAATACTTCACGTCTTTCCACGTCCGCGCACTTAGGACTGGAGTCTCTTTAGCAATGCACATCAGGCAGTCCTGCTTTCCTGGAACCATTTTAAGGGCGATTAACTTGGCAAGGCGTCGTTTGACTGCCGTCCTCTCCTGGTCATTCCAGGGTCTCTTACCTCGGTTCTTGACTACCCTTTCTGGAGCATCTATGAAACAAAAACCAAAAGGTGTTCATTAGAAGTTGAGTTGATAATAAATTGAGACCTTATTGAAGTTGTATAACCTTCTGAAACCTGCTTTGATTAACTAATACTAGTAGGCAAGGCATGTTAATTTATACCGTGCATTTCGTACACAAGGCAACTTAATGAGCTTTACAAAAGAAGATATGCGAAATTACAATCAGGTTAAGGCAAACCACATACATAACAACATCAAGACATAGGAAATAAACAATACACGTGGTCACGTGCTGGAATGTATTTCTTGAGGACAAGAAGGACGACCGGCCATTGACCAGTAAGAGAATAACGTCAAGTAAAACAATTTATATACTTTATCACAAAGTCCTTTTTTTCTGCTTGAAGGCCCTATACCTGATTTCTTTTTTGTAAGGTAACAATCTTTTTGACCCATAAAAGTTAGTCGTAAAAGTAGTAATCTGTAAAAACCTTTTTGTCACATTTTGACTCCGAAGGATGGCCGTGATGACAAAAATACCTATTTCGTCACATTTTGACTAAAAGGTTAAAAATTAGGTATAAGACACAGGTCTGAGATACATTTTTGCTCTTGTTGCTCCAGAGGCGAGAGCTGTCGAGTGTGTTTGACTAGTGACTGACCTCCAACACTGTTGACATTCATGTTTAGATGCTACAGTCGAAGCGTGAACAGCTGCTGGTGTCAGAGCGGACATACAGGGGGATTCTTACTCAACACATTTCAGTCTACTCTCATTGCAATTACTGTTAGCATTGTTTAAATCTAAATGTAATGTAGTATTTCACAACTAAAGAGGTTTAATGAAATGGCAGATATGTAACCAGTAAATATATTCAAGTCCATATAACAAAACTGACTTCATTCGATAAAGCTTAAATGTCTGTCAGGGGATTATTTTACGGCTTAATTTACAAGCACTGTTAAGCCTAAGGGCTGCGCAAAAAAACTGATTTTTCGATAAAATGTGGTCGATTCAATATCGCCATGAATCAATCTTTTTCCCATATTTATTTATCCATTACCCAATGGCTATTACCCAGTATTAGTTTTCCTCCACTGTTCATAGGCTTGCAAATTCCATTTTATAGCTAATGCTGTGAGAATTTATGTTTATCTTAATCATAAAATAACCTCAACTAGTGCTGCACTATTAATCAAATCGCAATCGCAATGACTACGTTTACATGCTGTTAAAATTCGGGTTATGGTCGGGTTAAGGTCACTATTTGGGTTTCTGAAACATTCGGGATAACCCGTTTACATGCGTGAGCAGAGAGAGTTACCAATCCCGATGTAAACGGGGACGCACGGTTAGCGTCTGGACGTACGGAAAACAAGACGCAATATGCGTCATTTCCGATTCTTCTTCCTGTATCCAAAGACAACAACAACAACAGCAGCAGCAGACGGATAATGAATAGTTTGGGGCAGATAGCGATAGTCTTTGTTTGCGCTTTGGCGCTGGTACTGATCCACCAGTAGCACTTGACACTACTGTGCCTCTATACTGCACGCGGGGTTTTTTTATGCGCCGTCTCTACTCAAAAGACCAAGATTCGTTGCGAACAGAACATGCGCAGAACACACATTTTGATGGGGATATGCCGAAACGGATTTACAAGACCAAATATTCGGGTTAGAAAAGGGGTACCCCAGGTATAATATCCCGGTTTTTAAAAACCGTGATATGAGCATATCCGGGTTTTTGCCGGTGTTTACATGGCCGTGCGCGACCGGGTTATTGCTAATATCCCGGTTTTGAACGGGTTATTGGCTGCATGTAAACGCAGTCAATGTCAAGCCTACGCAATAATGAGTGTGACACACAGAAAGACTCGCGCTGTGCACAAGACAGCCCAGAATACAGTTCTCTTTCGTGCTTGAACGAACAATAACACACAATTATGCTATAATGTCTTTTTGTGGAGTATCTTCATTACATGAGAGTAGTCTTATGATGGACAGAGTTGTGACTAGTGAGATCTCTTAAAGGGACAGTACACAGTAGCCACTCATTATCTCTGTCATTAAAGTTAATCAAAGAACAAAGGGAACTGAGAAAAACACTCACTGCTCTTGACTAAAGAACTTTTGTAAGTTTAATCAGGATTACTCATATATATATATAAAATTTATAATTAATGAGGCACAGACTGTTTGATAACTTTTCAATTTCTGCATATGACCTACCTGTTAGACAGGAAGGGCACAGGTAAATATAATTCTGTTTTAATGTACCCAAGTGTACCTGAAATAAAGAATTTAATATACAGGTTTGTAGCTCTTAATTTCTTTATTAATTAACCACTTGTAAACTTATGTTCACTTTATATATATACAGGGTTCTAAATTAACACCCGCCAACCCGCCAAATGCGGGTTAAAATTAATTTTGGCGGGTGTTAATTAAGACTTACTAGCCAGTTTGGCTGGTGATCCATGGCATGAGGCTCTGTTCTCGGTCATTTATCCCCCTGGCAGCACTTCCTACATTTCCCATGAACACTGTGCTGTAATGCTACGTGATGACTGTACCCATGAATTCATAACCTGCGCGCACACTTTCGCAATCCGTTCCCATGGATTTGTAAACTGTACTCACGGATACATGCAGCAAGCTCCTACGTGTTAACATACAGGTTTAATGAATATTATTATGTGGAATGGGTCTACAGCAAAGTGTCTTAAGTGATTCTCTATCAAGTGTAGTACGAGGTCGAATACAAAGATTTAATAAGAAAGATGTGCATCAAAATCTTGTTAAATTTGTGATTATCTTATAATAGCACTTGATTATTATTGTACAATAAACCTGCCATTGTGACTGACTCTGGAGTAATTATTTTTCCTCTTTTGTAAGTTGTTTTGGATAAAAGATTCTTATGCATAACCTGTATAATAATATATAATAATGATAAAAATAAAAAGAAAGTTATTTTTTATAATTTTAATTTGTAGGCTAAATAAATGATTACAAGACAGTAAAAATGTTTGTCATAAAATAATTCATGAATTGCTTTATTTCTAAATAACCTTTGACAGTTTTGGAAATACTTGTGTACAATTCTTTCTTAACATGAAAGACTTATTTATGTGATTTTATTATACTATGCGTCTCTCAGCACGTACATGTGAAGCTCATGCACTAACATCCTGTCTCCCAACGCATGGATAGTGGCCTAACTTATCTTTCGAGTCTTATTGTGCTAATACGGTCAAATACACACAAGGTTTACGTAAACAAAGTCGGTTATGTCTAAAGTGAAAGCAAACTTGAGAGAAAATCTGTTTGTCAAATGTGTGTATATTAGACGCGTCGCACACAGCTCTTAAAGAGACAGTACCAATGGTAAACACGCTGCCGCTTGTCCTTAAAGGGATAGTTCACCAAAAAAAAAAAAATCTCATTATTTACAAACTCTAATGTTGTTCCA
Organism: Carassius carassius; assembly: GCF_963082965.1. Classification (NCBI taxonomy): domain Eukaryota; kingdom Metazoa; phylum Chordata; class Actinopteri; order Cypriniformes; family Cyprinidae; genus Carassius; species Carassius carassius. The sequence goes on from NC_081780.1 coordinate 29,534,835, forward strand.
AACCTGTATTAATTTCCTTCTAATATTTTTCTAATATTAATATTTTGTAGAATGTGGCCATCCAAACAGTAGCTGGTCCCCGTTGATTTCCATGGAGAAAAAAATACTATGGAAGTCACTGGGGTACATCAACTATTTGGTTACCCACATTCTTACAAATAACTTATTTTCAACAGAAGAAAGAAACTTATTATGAAGAAACAGAAGAAACTGAGACAGACTAAATACAGAAGAACTGCGGGAATGTCTCTGAGATGCTTGAAGAAACCTTCCTACAAAGCTCCCTGAAAAACAATGCATGAGTGTACCTGGGCAAAAGCCGTTTTAAACACAAAGGGTTGTTACACCATATATTGATTTAAATGAGTTAATAGAAGTTAAATCATAAATAAATTCAATATGTGATTTTATTTGTGAAAGCAAATTGCAAATCACAAATTGTGATTATTACAATTAATGGCAAAAAGAATGTTTGGAAATGTAAACTGATATTTTCTACTGACACACTACAGCAAAAGATATAAATAACAGACTTAAAACCATTTTTTTATTAGGATCTTAACATGCCTAAGACTTTTGCACAGTACTGTATATTTAACAGAAATTCATGTAATACATCTTACCAACATCACTGCATTGTCTAATAACTGCAGTCTTCTTCTGGCTCTTCTTAAGGGATTGCTTTAGCCTCTTAGCACGCCCTTTTTGATCCTTTTCATCTGTTAAAGAACACAGTCATGTTAAAGGAGTCATGACCCACAATTTTCACTTTTCCACGAGAATCAATGTATGTTATGATTGCCTAACGATTATACACTGGCCGGGAAGCCGATATTTAAAAGTGAAGCGTTTGTGTACCTCAGGGTTTGTAAAATAGCCCACGTGCACGCGCACTCAAATACGAGATTTTGATTTCTTATACCATATATGGACACCGCAGCAGGAAGCTCGCCCTTCCCCTCTCCCCCTCATATTCAGTCGAGAAAGAGTTGCTCTGTGGTTGACTGCCAGAATCAACAACATGTAAATGTGTTTTCTCTACCAAGAACGGACCTAGCTATCAGAGACCAGTGGATTAAATTCATTTTTAATGACGCGGTTCCTTCAACCCTTCCACTGGTTTATCGTTACGTGTTTGTGCTAAACATTGTACGCCGAAATCCTTCACAAATTTGGGGCAATATCAGGCTAAGTTGGCATCGAAGCTCGGGAAAAGCGACACAATCCAACAAAATTGCCTGCAATTGAAACGGTAAGACTCTACTGTGTGTAACAAACAGCATCTAACTGCTAATGCAGCTATTGTATGCTATTGCGTCTGTCACTAGACAAATAAACGAAAGACTGGAGGTGAAGTAATCATTTATGTTCCCTGTAAACGGACTGCAAAAACGGACTTTTGACTGCATTATAATGATTTCTTAATTCAGAATATGATCAAGATTGCGTAGGTTGATGTGTTCGGGGAATTTGCCAGTTAATAGTAACATTTAAAGCGCCTTAAATGAACGACTTCACAGTAACGTTCATCAGGCAGTAATGCGGTACGTTCAGTTCAGTCCAAAACATGAACGAGTTCATGAATTATCGTTCAATGAACGCGTCCAGGCACAACTCTGGCGGGAGTATTAGCTTCGAGGTATGGGGAATGGCTGCTAACGTACTTTGCTAAAAACAAATGACTGAGATCATCATGAATTCGGTTATTGATTATTTATTGCCTAACGCTTACATGAGACCCCGTCTAGTTTGTGTGTGTGTGTGCTCACGTCTTATATTTGTGTGTGTGTGTGTGCTGTGCTCACGTCTCATATGAGTAACTTTATGTGCGTGAGTTCATATACATGTATGTGTGACTAGTACTTAGTATATATGCAAGCGTGTTTCATATGTGTGCGTGAATGAAGTTTGATTTAAGCCCTAAACGGCGCTGGCCGGGAAGCCGGTCGCGTTCATTCACAACTTGCGCCATGATGTCAGTTTGTAATGATATGCTAAAGCGTTACCTGCGGTGTCAACCCCCCTCCTTCCTGCAACCAATCAACATGCCCCTCATTTGCATTATTATAATGACCGTCCACGACAGCCAAAATATCGCATCAGATCTCGCGAGACAATAATGCCTACAGAGATAAGGGTCTGAGAAGCTCTGTGTTTATTTTTTTTCCACTTTTCTTTTTTAGAAGGGCCTGAAAGACTATAATACAGCAGTAGGTATCCAAGGTAATACGAGGGTATGACTCCTTTAAAACAGTGATAATGTAGATGCAATTTAACAAGGTCAATAATACACAAGAGCAGGTTTTTTATGGGTGTAACAAACTTTATGGTTTGGGCATGTATTCATTTTTAAACTTTACATTGTTTTGACAATTTTACATGCAGGATTTTGACTATTTGCCATTAGCTGTAAATTTTCTGCATTTCAATGGTTTTCTTCTGCTTGCAGTGAGTGTTGACATGTTAAAAAATCTGGATGTCCACAAAAAGTTCCTAGATGAAAAAAAATGGTCTAATTGATGTATGGGATACAACTAGGTTTGGTTATCCTTCACCTCGCCCGGTCATTCATCCAGTGCCACTGAAGTCCCGTGTGATCCGGGTAAAAACATGAGCCCCTGCCCTCGGCTGTGCTTTAGCTTTCACACCCTCAACTCAGTCTAACTAGATCTTAGAATCATTTTCTACCAACTAACTGATATGGGGCTATTAGACAGCATTTGGGACACTAAACTAAAACTAGTCTATTTTTGTACAGAAAGTAAAGATCGGTACAGCGTTTGTAAAGATCAGCTGACACTGAAGCCCAGGCTGAGTTACAGCAGTGAAGTCAAAGAGTACCCTGTTGTGCAGTGACATTCACACTTTATACATATAATTATACATGTAATAAACCACCACCTGAAGTGTGCATAGACAGGTGTAGCCTGATAGATTCACACAGTCATTCCAAGAAAAACTATTTTACATTTTTTCTGTGCCTACAGAATCCTGAAACACATTTTCAAGGTTTGTGGGGGCCATATTGGACTCCATCTTTGTTTATAGTCTGCTCTATGAAATATTGAACTCCTTTGCTTGTTGACTCTACCCTTAAGTCTGTAAAGCCAAAGCAAATGCATAAACTAATAATCAGACACACAAAACCAATGATAAAAACTGAGGGAAAAAAAATACACTTTAAATTTTGAGTGGACACCCAGTCATTTCAAAAAGTTGGCTTATGGAGATGATTTATGTCAAATTTCATGCTTGTTTCACAAACTGAAGTATTTTAGTGAAAAAAGTTAATTTATCTGCTGCACTATCTGTAGCTCTTTGGGCAGCTCCAAAAGGTTTATCATGGCGAGGTTGAACGATGACTCTGTGTGTGGTTTATAGACAACTGCGGGCCTATGTGTACGATTTTTACATTTAGTTGGAGCGGTTTTTATTCAGTTGCACTCAATAGTCTAGAAATTATGGCAGATATATTGTCATTTATGTTGAAACGAAGTGAAAACAAATCAAATGTCCCATTAGAAATGCAAGGTTGAAAGATGATCTTCTTGTATTTCTGTTAACATGGTATTAGATTACTGTTCTACAAAGTAATTAAATTAAATTCATGCATGATAACAGTAGAGCTGGCTCACTAGACCAAGATCAGTAAACCTCGTTTAAGAAGCAACATTAGCAGTAATGAGGTGAAGACAAAACTACTCCATTTAGTAAAGTGTAGCCTCTCTGCATGTTTAAGAGGATAATAATAATAATAAAACAGCACTGAAAGGTGTGTACTTGTGCTTACCATGCTCAGAGTCACCGCTATCTTCATCATCATCATCCAGTCTAGATGTTGTAATCCTCTTTGGTTTATCAGCAGATGAGCTTCCTGAAGTTGAGTGTGGCTCCTGTCCATCTGTGCAGCATGAAAACAGTAAACTCAACCAAAATATTGACATCTACATATTACAAACGGTGACAGTAGAGCCTTAAAGGTGCATCTCAAATTATGCAGTCAAACGCTGTGACTGGTCACATTCTCCATTTCCATTGACAATAATACATGCATGTCCAGACTTAATCATCCAAGTTAAAAACACAGTTCAGATGGAAGGGAAGTGTTAATGTTTTATGAGCGGTAGTCTGATTAATAGGAGTGGCTTGCAGAGCTGTGCACTGTGGGAGCTGTTGTCTTCATACAAATGCACCGTTAAGTCACGTTCTGTCTTTTCTCTGTCAAATAAGCACCAAATTATAAACTTGTGTTACATTTCGACTACATAATTTTTTTAACGCAAAAAAGTTTGCTTCTCCTGTACAGCAGATCTAGAAGAAAATAGTGTCATAGTCCAGCGATGGTTTAATTTTGTTGTAAATAAGTTATTAATTTATTTATATATATCTATATCACTCTGGCTAAAACAGTGATGCCATCGTCCAAAGGTCAATCATGCACAAACTATTGATTGAGCACCAGCAAAAGTGTTTGTTTTCCAGTTGATGGTGGCAATCTTCCACTAAACTATGGCACGTTTCATGTTTTCACCATGAATGAAACTGAGAAATGTATTCTTTAATGTGAATTTTACGTAAAACATTGCTATTTTATTAAACCTGTATATAAATATCATTACTAACTTTCTAATAACTATCCCCCCAAAACTGCACAAAGAGTAAAACTTTAATTAAAAAAGTGATAGTAGGCCTAAATGCGTCTAAAAAACTGACATGATTGTTACAAAATCACACTGTCTGCCGCCTCAGAATAACTGCTAGCATAAAGTTTAAGGTAAAAATAACTGCCATTAAATTATAGTATCTTACTACTACGCAATTTGATAAACTGTTCATTAGGGGTGTAACGATACACAAATGGCACGGTTCGGTTCAGTTTACAGTTTTGGAGCAACGGTTGGGTCCGGTTCGGTTGAGTTATGAGTTATGAATGATATCCGTCATTCTCAACAACGGTAAACAGCTGCATATCTAGTGCCATGAAAACACCTATTGCCAATTGTTTGAGCACGGTCAGAGTTAGCTTGTAGCTTCATTCTGAAGCCAAGGAAAAAGTTTCCTGTTTTTGAGGCTTCTTATGTGTGCAGGAACGGAGTCGGATGACTTAGTTAAAAAAGGAGTTTTTTTCTTTTTGCTTTATTTGGTAGTATTTTTAAATTTATGGTTTAAAATAGTATTAGTAAAAAATAAAAATAAAAAAAGTTTACAAATATCACTTGTTTACTCATTTTGGTGCCCCTAGCATTTGCCTATCCACGGGCTGGCCCTGATGGTGCAGTGAAAGATTAAAGTCACTCTGAGAGCGTTACCTGTGTCTTCAATGCCTTGACTGATGTTATCACTCCCATCATCCTCATCAGCATTACCATCATCTGCATGTCTTGTTCTTGCAGTTTGACATTGTCTCTTCTCAAGAGACCATCCTGCGGAGTCGTCATCATCATCATCTTGTCTTTGTGTTGTGACGGTCTTCTTTTTCCTTTGAGCTGATGAGCTTGTGGTGGACAGCTGCCGTCCATCTGATGAAGCATACATTAGAAACATACAGACGATTATTCACAACATAAGTTTTTCTGATATGCAAATACACATATGGAAAAACTTTTTTTGGTTGGTTAGCATCCATAGATTTATATGAAACATTATGAATTTAAATTCAATGTTTTCTCAAAATTGTATTTTTCTCTCAAAAAAAGACCAAAACGGTTAAACCCCTTTTTGTCACATTTAGGTTGACCATACACAAAATCAACAAATTGTAATAAATTGTAAACGTCACAAGTCAAGCTTATTTTTTTCCACAAGATTCAAAGTTTCAATTTAAATACATGAGCATAGCGTTCCTAATATGACTACTCGTGTGATTTTTACACCATACCTTCATGAGCTTCCTGTTGAATTCCTGCATCTGACGTCCTTCTCTTTTTGACACCTTTCAGATCTTTAGTTGGGGTGACTGCGTGTCTTTTGCCTATGGAAATATTCACAGTAGGAGATTGCTCAACGTACTTTTACAGTGATATTAAAAAAAGTCAAAAATATGCAGATAAATAAAGAGACAGACAGACCGAAAGACATATAGAAGACAGTGTAATTGGAAGAGGGGGAACTTAAAAATTTTAATAATAATAAGATGTTTCATTTAACATTTAATTTCAATGTTTTGTTTCTTGTGATGCTTGTGTTTGTTTTTAGAATATGTAAAAGATTAACCAGGGACGCCCAATGTACACACCATCGGTTGTCTATGTGTAACAATGCCTAGTGTATTGTCCCTTTTAAATAAAAAACAAAATAAAAATAATTTAATTACCACTGATAACAGAGTCCGGTGTTTGCAGGCTCTTCCCCTTCAGTGACTCTGCTCCATGCTCCATCGCAAACAGAAGTTTGCCGATCTTGGCCACTTGGAATGTTTTATCTGTCTGTCGATAATACTCGCAGAGGACTCGGATATCATGTCCCATAAAACGAGCAACTTGCTCAAGTTCCTGATTGCTGAGGTCGAGAAGCTGACTTAAGGTAGCAACGTGTTTCCTCAGCCTTGTTGATCTCAACAGTTCTGGGTTTTTGGCCTTGCTCTCTTCTGCATATCTTCTGAGGCAGTCACACCCACGGAGATTGGTTGTTGTGCTAAGCCTGGCAAACAGAAAGGGGTTCTCCTCAAGTATGCCAACTTCCCTCCGTTTTTCAACCAGGAAGTCAAGCGAAGCTTTTGTGCGCTCAAGAAGAAGGATGGACACCTTTCTGCCTGTCTTTCCGTGCGTCACCAAACGTGTCAGTCTGTGGCTCATTTGTTTTTCCACAGGCGATAGAGTCTCATAAATGTCCTTATTAACAGGACCGGTGTCTGCTTTTAGATATGTCTCAAGGGTTAAACGTGATGCTTCTACTTCACGCTTCTTATTAAACACAATTATTTGTGCAAGAAGGCTCTCACTTAACTTCCTGTATGCTGTAGTACTCACGCGCTCTGTTAACTCTGTCTTTGCCCCATCCTCAACTTTCCTCAGGTAGTTCTGGAGAGTGATAACATCCTCCGTCAGAGGTACAGTGTCTTCTTTGCCACACCGCCGTTGCTCCAATGAGCTATGAGCATTAGTCGACACATGAATGGACCATGAGCTCTCCAGCAACTCCTTGAACTTTTTTGCCGCCCTCTCAGTTTTGACATCAGAGTCCATCAAGCAGTGGCCTATCCAGGCTTCAGTGGCCCCTTTGAGTGAAAACCCAATTTTAACAGCTGTTGATGGCCTTCCATATTCGTTCTTGTTTACATCATAGTTTGACACGTGTCTGGCTGCTTCAATTGCCAGTTTAAAATTTGCTGGATCACAAATGTCTTTGAGAGTTTTGGCACGTTCATCAATCTCCTTGGCAGCCAACATAAACCGTCCTAGTTCTCTCAGCTTTTGTCCAATGTATCTGTGCTGAGATTCTTCACGGCCCTTTTTTGCAAGTAATGCATCTCCATACACACAAATCATCTCATCACTTCTGATGTGAGAGGTTACATGATCTTGTTGCATAGAGTGGATGATCTTTTGTACTCCTTGGCCTGATTTGCATGGAAGTAGATGCCAGGAAGATTTTTGTACTCTTTTGCCATTCTTTCTTTCCTCTTTCCGTTCTCTACATGACTTCAGATGTCTCCAGAGTTTAGTCCTCTTGAACATTGCATAACAGTGTTGACATGGTAGGTAGCTCTCTATGTCTGCCTTCTCAGAGGGCCGTTTCCATACTATAATCTCACCATTTCCTTCCTCGAAGACCATGCGATTGTGTTTCCAATCACCCTTATTACGAAGGCCTTCTATCAGAATCTTCCTTTGTTTTGAGCCAACTGGGAAACTAAAAGCATAGGCGACATCGCGTTCCATAATATGTTTTCTTTCTAGATGTCTAGCTATCTTAAATTGAGCCTTTTCACAGAATATACAGTAATGGACTTTGTCCCAGACTCTGGCACCATCCTTTGTTATGCTTCTTTTAACAGTAATCTTTTTATCATCTTTAAACTTTCCTCCTTTTCCTTTTGACTTTGTACCTTTTTGAATGGCTTTGCCTTTGGCCTTCTGGTTCTCAGCTTCTCTGGTGTCAGTTTCACTGGATGATGCGTGACTATGGTGCTTCTCTGGAGTATTGTGGCAGGATGACTGGGACTCTAGTGCAAGCAACTCATCTTCACTGGATGATGGCGATGGAGATGGTTTGAAGTCCTCATCCAGTGGATCTGCATCAGACCCACTGGATGACAGAACCTCGTCTCTGAGCTCCTCGTCTTCTCTGGATGGTGGTGGTGTTGATGGGGGGCTCCAAGGTTCATCACCATGACTCTCTTTGCAGTGGTCATTTTTGGCCTTCACAACATGCCAAAAGAGGGAAAACAAGTAAAATGATCAATTAGATACAAATACATTAGAGCAGGGGTCCTGAATTAAATTTCATTAAATTGAATTAAATTATATTAAATTAAATTTCATCACTGAATTAAATTATACACTACAGGTCAAAAGTTTGAACACATTACTATTTGTTATGTTGTTTTTCCACAGGCGATAGAGTCTCATAAATGTCCTTATTAACAGGACCGGTGTCTGCTTTTAGATATGTCTCAAGGGTTAAACGTGATGCTTCTACTTCACGCTTCTTATTAAACACAATTATTTGTGCAAGAAGGCTCTCACTTAACTTCCTGTATGCTGTAGTACTCACGCGCTCTGTTAACTCTGTCTTTGCCCCATCCTCAACTTTCCTCAGGTAGTTCTGGAGAGTGATAACATCCTCCGTCAGAGGTACAGTGTCTTCTTTGCCACACCGCCGTTGCTCCAATGAGCTATGAGCATTAGTCGACACATGAATGGACCATGAGCTCTCCAGCAACTCCTTGAACTTTTTTGCCGCCCTCTCAGTTTTGACATCAGAGTCCATCAAGCAGTGGCCTATCCAGGCTTCAGTGGCCCCTTTGAGTGAAAACCCAATTTTAACAGCTGTTGATGGCCTTCCATATTCGTTCTTGTTTACATCATAGTTTGACACGTGTCTGGCTGCTTCAATTGCCAGTTTAAAATTTGCTGGATCACAAATGTCTTTAAGAGTTTTGGCACGTTCATCAATCTCCTTGGCAGCCAACATAAACCGTCCTAGTTCTCTCAGCTTTTGTCCAATGTATCTGTGCTGAGATTCTTCACGGCCCTTTTTTGCAAGTAATGCATCTCCATACACACAAATCATCTCATCACTTCTGATGTGAGAGGTTACATGATCTTGTTGCATAGAGTGGATGATCTTTTGTACTCCTTGGCCTGATTTGCGTGGAAGTAGATGCCAGGAAGATTTTTGTACTCTTTTGCCATTCTTTCTTTCCTCTTTCCGTTCTCTACATGACTTCAGATGTCTCCAGAGTTTAGTCCTCTTGAACATTGCATAACAGTGTTGACATGGTAGGTAGCTCTCTATGTCTGCCTTCTCAGAGGGCCGTTTCCATACTATAATCTCACCATTTCCTTCCTCGAAGACCATGCGATTGTGTTTCCAATCACCCTTATTACGAAGGCCTTCTATCAGAATCTTCCTTTCTTTTGAGCCAACTGGGAAACTAAAAGCATAGGCGACATCGCGTTCCATAATATGTTTTCTTTCTAGATGTCTAGCTATCTTAAATTGAGCCTTTTCACAGAATACACAGTAATGGACTTTGTCCCAGACTCTGGCACCATCCTTTGTTATGCTTCTTTTAACAGTAATCTTTTTATCATCTTTAAACTTTTCTCCTTTTCCTTTTGACTTTGTACCTTTTTGAATGGCTTTACCTTTGGCCTTCTGGTTCTCAGCTTCTCTGGTGTCAGTTTCACTGGATGATGCGTGACTATGGTGCTTCTCTGGAGTATTGTGGCAGGATGACTGGGACTCTAGTGCAAGCAACTCATCTTCACTGGATGATGGCGATGGAGATGGTTTGAAGTCCTCATCCAGTGGATCTGCATCAGACCCACTGGATGACAGAACCTCGTCTCTGAGCTCCTCGTCTTCTCTGGATGGTGGTGGTGTTGATGGGGGGCTCCAAGGTTCATCACCATGACTCTCTTTGCAGTGGTCATTTTTGGCCTTCACAACATGCCAAAAGAGGGAAAACAAGTAAAATCATCAATTAGATACAAATACATTATAGCAGGGCTCCTGAATTAAATTTCATTAAATTGAATTGAATTAAATTATATTAAATTAAATTTCATCACTGAATTAAATTATACACTACAGGTCAAAAGTTTGAACACATTACTATTTGTTATGTTTTTGAAATAAGTTTCTTCTGTTCATCAAGCCTGCATTTATTTGATAAGAAATACAGAAAAGAATGTAATATTGTGACATAGTATTACAATTTAAAATAATTGGCTTTCAATTTATTATACTTTAAATTATCTATTTCTGTGATGCAAAGCTGAATTTTTAGGATCATTACTCCAGTCTATCACACGATCATTTAGAAATCATTCTAATATGATGATTTATTATGAGTGTTGGAAACAGTTCTGCTGCTTAATGTATTTGATGAATAAAGGTTAAGAAGAGCTGCATTTATTCAAAATAGAAAAAATATTTTCTAATATTATAAATCATCTTTACCATCACTTTTTATCAATTTAACACAATCCTTGCTGAATAAGAGTATTGATTTATTTCAAAAAAAGGAAACAAAATTACTGACCAGTAGTGTATATTGTTGTTACAATATATTTCTATTTTTAAAACATTTGCTTTTTTCAGCTTTAAAAATGAATCAGAATATTAGAATGATAGGATGCTTTGCATCACAGAAATAGATAATTTAAAAGTATAAAATCAATCTAATATTCTGATTCATTTTTAAAGCTGGAAACAGTTCTGCTGCTTAATATATTTTCATAACCTGTGATAATTTTTAGGATACTTTGATGAAAAAAAAAGCAAATGTTTTAAAAATAGAAATATTTTGTAACAACAATATACACTACTTGCCCCCCTTTAAATGAAAATGTATATAAAAAATGTCGTTTGTGCTGTTTTCTTTTTTGAGATATTGATGATTCTTTTTTGCATGCAGTGTGTGTTGCCGTGCGACAGACTCATGCATGCCTTAGAGGAAAAGCGTGGACACACAGATGTACATCAGGCGATTGACATATTTTTATATGAATTTGAGCATGATAAGGGGCCATGTTCACAGAGGTCTAAAAGAGGACTAAACCAGTACTAAACAGGACCCAGTCACTGTTTCATTAAACTGTACAAAGCAACCTTAAATCATATTATGCGCAAAGAAGAAAAAAAAATACTTACCCGAGCATTTTCAAATTTCTCTTCACACTTTCGGTGGTGATTTCTTAAAGGTCTTCTGTCCATGTTTCCTTTCAAATCTGTCAATGTTAAATGGTGGATGTCGCAGTCAGAGAGTGAGGGTCAGAGGGGTGCGCGCGGTGCAGGTGCCTGAACACTAATTGGTTAACAAGCCATCAGTGGGAGGGGAGAGCGCACAGGAGCAGCTCATCATGTCTTTTTACATTTCTCCTGATACAGCATCAGAATTACACAGCTAACTCACAGCTTGCTCTAGTAGTGACATGATTATGACATAGCGAGTGGTGGGAAAAGTCATTGTCACTGTATGTGGATACACAGAGCTGTATGATACTTCATACTTTTACAGAAACAGGAATAAAAAGAATCTTGCTTGGAAGAAATGGATAAATTGAATAAAGACCAAAGATAACCTGTTAGATTATTCCAAAATGAATTATATTTTATGTTGAACCACTAAAGAGACAGAGCCAGTTGCAAATTTTAGGACTAGCCGAGTTGAGAGTGCTCTCATCGGTAACATGAGCACTGAGCTCCCACTGATCGCGTGGAGCTGATTGTCTCAGAAATCAGTGAAAGCATTTCTAAATAGGAGCGAATTCATGTCTGTTGATGAATGAAGCGATTAAATTCAAAATTTTCAAGTGTCCAACTATGAAACGAGTAGTACGAGTCGCATCTGGTGTGAACACTCCATTAAATAGGTGTGTAACAAAAGTTCTTTCGTCGGAAGAAGGAGGCGGGAACCGGCGGACAATCAAATAAGATTTAATAATAAAATAAAGACAAAACAGTGCGGCAGCCCCTCACGGACGACTGCCGCGCACAAACAAAAACCAAACACAACTAAAATCCAGGCCTGGTCCTCTCTCGTCCTTCACTGTTGTCACTCCTGTCTGTTTTATATCCTTCCATCTCCTCTGTGGGACTCGAGACCGGTGGGTCGAGTAGGTGTCGCCTCGCCCCATTCCCACGGCTCTCGGCCCCGCCCCACTCGTCACAAGGTGCTTCCAGAAGTCATAGATCCTCTTCTGACTATTATTAATTCCTCATTGTCATTAGAATATGTCCCCAAAACCTTCAAACTGGCTGTTATTAAGCCTCTCATCAAAAAACCACAACTTGACCCCAAAGAACTAGTTAATTATAGACCAATCTCGAATCTCCCTTTTCTGTCCAAGATACTAGAAAAGGTGGTATCTACACAATTATATTCCTTCTTAGAGAAAAATGGTATATGTGAGGATTTTCAGTCAGGATTTAGACCGTATCATAGTACTGAGACTGCTCTCCTTAGATTTACAAATGACCTGCTCTTATCATCTGATCGTGGTTGTGTTCGACACTATTGACCACATCATTCTTTTGCATAGACCTAAACACTTTGTTGGCATTAATGGAAGTGCATTAGCATGGTTTAAATCATACTTATATGAAAATACAAGTGCAGTATGGAGTACCTCAAGGCTCAGTGCTAGGGCCGTTACTCTTCACGCTTTACATGTTACCCTTGGGAGATATCATCAGGAAACACGGTGTTAGCTTTCACTGTTATGCTGATGATACTCAATTTTATATAACTTTGTGGCCCCGGCAAAACATACCAATTTTAAAAACGGAATGCATAGTACAAAGATTTGCTAAATTTTGAGAAAACTGGTGTTAATTATAGGACCTAAAAACTCTCTTCGTCATCAGTTAGGAACCTAGGTGTGCTATTTAATAGTAATCTTTCATTAGAAAGCCACATTTCTAGCATTTGTACATCCGCATTTTTCCATCTCAAAAATATATCTAAATTACTGCCTATGCTCTCAATGTCAAATGCAGAAATATTAATCCAATCATTTATGACCTCAAGGATAGATTATTGATTATTGCAATGCTTTATTGGGTGGTTGTTCTGCATGCTTAATAAAAAAACTCCAGTTAGTCCAAAATGCAGCAGCTAGAGTTCTTACTAGAACCAGGAAATTCAACCATATTAGCCAGGTTTGGTCAACACAGCACTGGTTACCTGAGCGGTGTCCAGTTTTTCCACAAACTGGTGTTCAGTGCTCCCACGCCCAAAATTATCAATTCTCAAACCTCACTTCTGACTAAAGGAAATCCAGCAATACCAGCTCACCCATCCCCACTCCAGGCAACCCATAATGCTAGACATTCTCACAAAATGTATCCACACTCTCCGCACAGGTTACCAGCCTCTCAGTACAGCCCGTAATCTTGATGCCAAGTTTATACTAACTTTTTCCGGTTTCCTGGTTCCAAAAACATCTCAAATCCATCCTGCAATTATCAGGTAATCATTTTCATTTTTTCATTAATTCATTTAGCTGACGCTTTTATCCAAAGCGACTTACAATTGCTTACAATCTGAAAACGCCATCTTTGCGTTTTCGTGTGGACGGGGTCATCCGTATAGTTTCTGAAATGATGATGTCATCCCCTACTATTTAAGTGTATCTCTGTGGAAAAATTACAGTGCCACATACTGATCTGGCATGTGTACTACATAATTTTCTGTCAGTTTCACTGGTTTTGTGTGGACGCAGATATTTCTTGACACGACGCTGTGTGGATGGGATTTTTTTTAGAACGAGGGGGAAAAAAAAGATCAAATTAGGGTAAGCTAAGGCTTCGTGTGAACGTAGCCTAATGCTGTGTTCACACCAAACGCGAATAGACCGTCTGGCACGAATGATTTCAATGTTTAGTCAATGCAAAGGCGAGTTTACGCGCGTCTGGAGGTCTCGCGACGCGAATGAGGCGTTTAGCGCGGCGTGGAAGACGTGAATTCACCTCATTCCAGTCTAGTTCGCGCGAATGACGCGAATCGATGCGCAAATTGCGCGATACGCACGAATGGTGCTTTTTGTGCATTTAAGCGTTTGACACGAATTCGCGTCTGCTGCCGAACTAACAATTTTTTACTTTGGCGTCAATTTGCGCCGCGTTAACCAATCAGGAGCCTGCTAGGAGTCACTCATTCAACATGGAGGAATGACTGATGTTGTCAGTGAGCAGTCAACCGGAGCTATATGACAAAAGTTCATATTTCTATAGATACAGAAACATATTAGGGTAAGTGTACCCATTAAGCCCATGTACCCTTTAAGCCCACCATCAACTCTGAAGTCAATTAAAAAAAAGACAAAATCATATTTTTTGCCGCTCATTATTTTAACCAATCCAGTGATTTGTTACTTCTCTGACACTTTTTATTGCATACCAATCACATTTGTCAATGTTGATTTAGCCCCACCCATGTGCAAGTTGTCTCAGGTTACCTCACACAAAGTCACCCCAAAACTTTGGTGTTTTGGCACTCTTCAGAAATCAAGACATTTCTTCAATTTTCAACCATTTCTTCAGTAAGTACATTGATATTGTGTCAAATAAGAGATAAATGTATTGTTTTTTGTGTATGAACAATAGTACTTTATCATTTTATATCATTTTTCTTTAAATGGAAAGATGAGTTTTATTAGCTTGCGTTCAAAGCTAATCTCTAGGTCAGATCATTAGCCTTACAGAAAGATAGACTGCCAAAGAATTAAGCATGTGAACTACAAACATTAAATGTCTTGTGATTAATTATACATTAATTTACCAATAAATACATCATAAATTGTTTTGTAGAGAAGATTATTTTCATAAATTAACTTTTTTTAAAGATGGGCTTAAATGGTACAGTGCCACAAAACGCATGCAAACTATAGCCAACACAAGCTAACCTTAAATGTAAAAAACTTAACATTTCTCAATGTGAGCTCAATAAAAACAACTCTTATGCTTAGTCCACATTATATTTAAGCTTCATACATGTCTTTTTAAACAAATCTTAGACTTTTAAAGGAAAACAATGTCTTTTTTCACCATTACTGACAGTGGTACCATTTAAGCCCACCTTATATGTTTCAATGAGGAATTCCTCAAATTACAAACTTTGATCAATTGTCTGTGTGAAAGTGTTAGGCTAAATGATAACATTTCTTTGTCTGCTTTTATCTTCCATACTACCTTAATTTACAACTATATTTTGATAAAAATTAAACACTGTGTAGCACCATTATATAGGCCTAATACATGTCTGCTAATGTGTATCATTTGTTTTCAGTGAGAAAATGCCACAGCATGGAGAGACATCATTTGTCATGAAGTTCCTTAAAAGAGGCCCAAACAACACTTACAATCTCCCTTTACGAGAGAAGGTTGAAGATGTTGAGCGCAGGTTTATTCTTTGCAGAGCGGACCTGGAGGGTGCTGGCCCTTTTTACCTGAAAAACCACAATGAAGTAGAGAACCTCTACAAAAAGAAACTTAAATCAATGAAATGAGCTCAGTCGCAAAACAGTAATTGCAAATGATTGCATTCTTTGTTCATGAAATGTTCTGTAGCCAATGTTTTTCATGTTGAATGTTATTGGTACAGGTGATGAGTACTATGGCAACCATTAGTAAAAAAGGAATATTTTAAATACAGTCACTGAAAAAATTATATTGTTGTTTTACTTCTTTAAAATCAATAAACCTTTAAATCATTCATGATGTGGGCTTATTTGGAACACATGCGGGCTTAAATGGTGCCAAAATACCAATTAAGCCCATGCCAGACTTCTGACTTTATTCCTAAATTATCTTAATTTTATATTCTAAAATGTACATTGACTAATTAATACAATTTCAAATGAGAGATGAACCTTTCATTTTAACTAATTATAAACTATGTCAATATCTATGAAAAAAAACTAAACTTAGATTTTGGTGGGCTTAATGGGTACACGTACGCTAATAGATTAATTGTATAAAGGCAAAAGATAAGAAATGTTTTGTTTTACCGCAAACAAATTATATTTTATCTTGAACCACTAAAGAAACATCAGAGCCAGCGGCAAATGTCAGAAGGTCTAGCCGAGGTGAGGATGCTCTCGGCGGATACATAATCACTGAGCTCCCGCTGATCGCATGGAGCTCATCTCCGAAATCGGCGAAACACAATTTTTAAATAGACGCTGTCTTTATAAATAAACCGCATATTTGAGTTTAAAAGAACTACATTCTCGCCTGAAATACTTTTAAAACAACATTTCATGGCACGATAACAGTAATATTTAGAAAATTATCCGAATAAAACTGGCGGTTGAAAATGCTGCGTGAACTCAGCTGTCAGAAGCCCCCCCCATGACAAGAATTTGCATCTGTTGTGAAGTTAATTTCACGCGCGAATGATCTCAAAATGTTCAAGCGGCAAACTAGACGCGGTAGACGCGAATTTGACGCTCTATCCGCGTTTGGTGTGAACACAGCATAAGAAGATTATTTTCAAAGAATTTGAATTAAGTTTCTTCTTAAGAACATTCTTAAGAAAAAAAGAATTTTTAAGAGTACAAAATATTAAACATAAAAATATTTTTTAATTAAATTAGAAAATAAGCAAATGGCAGTTAAGAATAAATCTTTGCTTCCTGAATCCAGCCCCAGGTTAATGTATTGCTTACATAGAAACATTTTTCTTTGAATTGTATCTCGAACAACCCTTTTATCTTGTTAGTCACATAGTCTGAATTTCCCCACTCCTGCGGAGTATAATTTAGACATGATTTCTATAATTTAGTAATTGATATTAGGTTTTAATATTACACAAATGTATTATTTTGCTCAGATTTCTGTATTATTTTTCCCAATTTAATGTGTCATGTTGTAATAACAAATGTCTAACTTCTACATTTTGTAGAGTTGAACATTTTAAGAAGGATCAAATTTGTTCAGCTTTGAGAATGAAAACCAACCTGTTTGTTCCTCAGTCTCTTCATGTTTGACTCTGAATGTTTCATCAATCTTCATGTCTTCATTCTCTTCTTTAATAAACTCCATCTTTATTTGTTCCTCGGTATCTTCATGTTTGACTCTGAAAGTTTGTTCAGTCATCATGTTTTCACTCTCCTCTTTAATAAACTCCATCTTTATTTGTTCCTCAGTATTTTCATGTTTGACTCTGAATGTTTCATCAATCTTCATGTTTTCACTCTCCTCTTTAATAAACTCCATCTTTATTTGTTCCTCAGTATCTTCATGCTTCAGACTGAATACTTCTTCAATCTTCATGTTTTCACTCTTTGTAAGTTTGTGACATGGATCTAAGATGATTCAACAGTTTTTCTGTGAGTTTGGACACAGGGGTTTAGATGAAAGTAATTAACAGAAAGTAAATTGAACCTTAACTACGGTAAATCCGTGTGCATCTCAATCAGCTCCCTAGTTCAGTAGTCAGCACACTGTTAAGGGAGTCAGAGTGACAGCTAATGGCCATTAAAAACACTCAAACTAGTGCTACAAATTAATAACAAATTAAAGTTTTTTTACATTTATAATTTACAATTAGTATTGATTTATAGATTATATTTAATATATTTCACTTTCATGCAATGATTTGCATTTGGTTAGTAAATTTTCTCATCACACGTTTGTTGTTTTCGCTGCATTTACACTGTTTCGGTTTGGAAAACCTCCGTTTTTTCTTCTGGCCAGTGACTAATGCATCTTTATGATCAACTTATTCACTATAAAATGGAGCGAAGTGAGACGCACATTTGCCGTTCAAGTGGATCCAAAACATCTAATTCATTTACGGTTATTGTGAAAACAACAAGATAGACAAACTTCAAATGCTTGAAAACACAAACCTGTCTTCATCCGAATCACAACAGATGCAGGAGCGCAGGCGAATGACGTCACACCACAAAAACAAAACAAAAGTCCCTTTTAAAAGCTGCTCCCTAAAATCACTAACATGCATAAAAAAACAACACACAAATAATAAAGTAGACGACAACAGAGTTTATTTCTTGGCAAAACTGTTTCTTGGCCAAATACGTTGTGAAAATAACTGAAACCACTAAGACAAAACTGTATTGTTTGGTTGCAGAATGCACTTATAACCAGTTTGGTCAGAGTTCACTTCAGTCTTTGCTAGAGTACAAAAGACATGTTAGCAGAGGTCTTAGCCCTTCACCTGTCAGCGTCTCATAAACAAAGCTTTTAGAAAATTACAACCTCACTGGTGAAGTTGTTATGGTGTTCGTTTTCTTTATAAACACCTAATAAGGTTTGATGCATGTAGTCGATTGGACATATCCTTTAAATTCACTAAGGTGCATAAAGTTGTCTTATACATCATCAAGTCCATCTTTTGTATGCCCTTCTGTGTGTATCACAATTATACTACATATTTACTTCTGGTAACTCATCTTTGGAGAGAAACCATTTCAATAAAAAAATAACTAGCTGTTTTAAACTATATATATAATATATATATATATATATATATATATAATTTATTTTAATTTAATTTAAATATTGTATTATATTGTACATTGTTTTATGAAAACAAAGTTTGTTAAATTAATACACTTGAAATGTGCCTCCTGGATATGATGATAATAATGCTTATTACAGTTTTTCTCGATTGCTTAAACACGTTTCTTGAAACTATGCCTCGTATTCTCAAAACTATAAATACAAATACATAATGTCTTACCCAGTTTCCCAAACAAACTATTATCAGGTCAAAATGAAGCTCTACACTCAAAACCATTCACTCTTGCTGAAAAACCAAACTTTGCCCTCAGACAGGACACACAAGCCCTCAAAATCACACACACTACAAAGTCTAACACACTGGTGCAAAAAATTCAAAACAACATTTCCAAAACTGGTAAGTTATGTTACTTGTGGTTCCCCTCCTCACAAACCTTTTCACATGATGAACAAAAGACACAACCAATGGATACATTGGCACATTTTTATTCATTCATGTACTACACAGTACAACAACAACAAACAAACAAACAAAAAAAGATTATTCCGCCTCAGCCTCCCGTCTTTGGTCTGGGTCAGGCCAGAGAATCTCATCCACATCACAGCTATATTAGCCCTAGCCAGGCAGCGGGGGTAAAATCCTCTTGCATGCCTGATCCACCCCTGGCACGCATCTACTGACACATCTTGGCAGGCTTCTTCCATGGCCTGGACGAGGTGAACACGCATATAAGGTTCTCGATCATACACTTTCCACCGCCATGCCGAAAAAAACTCCTCTATTGGGTTTAGAAAGGGAGAGTATGCAGGCAGAAAGATGTTTGAAAATCTCGGGTTATTGGTAAACCAGTCTTGAACCAAAGCAGAGCGATGGAAGCTGACGTTATCCCAAACAACAACGTAGTGAGGGTGCTCTGGTTGTGCTGGTTCCCTGTGGTCCAACTGGAACATATGCTCTCTTAGACCGTCAAGGAAAGCAAGGAGGAGCATAGTGTTATAGGGTCCTAAAATGGCATGGCGGTGGAGTACCCCTCGTTGGCTGATGGCTGCACACATAGTGACATTCCCTCCGTGCTGACCAGGGACATTTACAATAGCCCGATGGCCAATTATGTTCCTCCCCCTTCTCCTTCTTTTGGTCAGGTTGAAACCAGCCTCATCTACGAAGATAATTTCATGGGGAACAGGCCAGCCTTCAATCTCAAAGATTCTCTGCAAAACACATGAAACACAGTAGAGTAAATCACTATGCTGAAGCACAGTTCAAGAGAGCACAAATGGCAGCATAAACTGCTATACTCTGATGGTACACAATACTTCATGCGATATCAAAATTCATACCTGAACATATTCCACACGTTAGTCTTTCACTCTGTCAGAGTTTCGTTCAAAAGGGACGCGGTATACCGGTTTCATCCGGAACTGGTGCTTTCAGAGGATGCGGTCAATTGTGGAGAGGCTGATGGCATTTATTCCTCGAAAATGATTATTATCCTCAATCACTCTCCTTTGAATCTCTCGCAGGCGGATTACATTCTTGGCAATGACCATGTTTACAAGCTCCCTCTCTTGCTCCTCCGACAAAAGCCTTAGCCTGCCTCCACCAGGTGGTCGTCTCGGTGTCCTAAAAAAATAGAAGCACTACTGTAAGCATTACTGTAACTCACACATCCTTTTTACAGGAAATGGAAACCTACTGAAACGATCTGTATGCAAGGCAATTTGATGCATTTCTTTATTACAGTAGTACATATTACATAGTGCAACAGTAGATGTGATGTAAAAGCACAGAGTACAGCACAAGTTACTGTACAGAGCAGTCTTACTGTAAGTACACCTACCTGTTTTCCTCCCTGAAAGTTCTGATGATGGAGGTGACGGTGAAGCGACTCAAATTAGGCTGTACTCGTTGCCCAGCCTCCCTCATAGTCATGCCATGGACAATGACATGATCAACTAAAGTGGCTCTAATTTCATCCGAGACTGCTTGTCTCCTTGCCTTTCCTCCTCCTCCACCTCGTCTACCTTGTCCTTCACCACGTCCTCCTCTTCCTCTTCTTACTCCTCTCCCTTCTCCTTCACCACGTCCTCTTCCTCTTCCTCCTCCTTCACCATGTCCTCTTCCTCCTCCTTCACCACGTCCTCTTCCTCCTCCTTCACCATGTCCTCTTCCTCTCCCTCCTTCTTCACCATGTCCTCTTCCTCCTTCTTCACCATGTCCTCTTCCTCTCCCTCCTTCTTCACCATGTCCTCTTCCTCCTTCTTCACCATGTCCTCTTCCTCCTTCTTCACCACGTCCTCTTCCTCTCCCTCCTTCTTCACCATGTCCTCTTCCTCCTTCTTCACCACGTCCTCTTCCTCTTCCTCCTCCTTCACCATGTCCTCTTCCTCCTCCTTCACCACGTCCTCTTCCTCCTCCTTCACCACGTCCTCTTCCTCTCCCTTCTCCTTCACCACGTCCTCTTCCTCTTCCTTCACCATGTCCTCTTCCTCCTCCTTCACCACGTCCTCTTCCTCTCCCTTCTCCTTCACCACGTCCTCTTCCTCTTCCTCCTCCTTCACCACGTCCTCTTCCTCCTCCTTCACCACGTCCTCTTCCTCTCCCTCCTCCTTCACCATGTCCTCTTCCTCCTCCTTCACCACGTCCTCTTCCTCCTCCTTCACCATGTCCTCTTCCTCTCCCTCCTTCTTCACCATGTCCTCTTCCTCCTTCTTCACCACGTCCTCTTCCTCTCCCTCCTTCTTCACCATGTCCTCTTCCTCCTTCTTCACCACGTCCTCTTCCTCTTCCTCCTCCTTCACCATGTCCTCTTCCTCCTCCTTCACCACGTCCTCTTCCTCCTCCTTCACCACGTCCTCTTCCTCTCCCTTCTCCTTCACCACGTCCTCTTCCTCTTCCTCCTCCTTCACCATGTCCTCTTCCTCCTCCTTCACCACGTCCTCTTCCTCTCCCTCCTCCTTCACCATGTCCTCTTCCTCCTCCTTCACCATGTCCTCTTCCTTCTCCTTCACCACGTCCTCTTCCTCCTCCTTCACCATGTCCTCTTCCTCCTCCTTCACCACATCCTCTTCCTCTTCCTCCTCCTTCACCACGTCCTCTTCCTCTCCCTCCTCGACCTCTTCCTTCATTTCTTTGTGGATCCATTGTTCCAAAGCTCAAATGAACTGACTCTGGCACTTTTATGTATCTTGAAAGCTCTGATTGATGTGTGTTAAATTTTGACTTTAGTGTTTTCACCTGGGTAATTGTGTGCTAATTGAGCTGAAACTATGCTGACTTGAGTGAACAATATTGAATGCTAGTGCTTTCTAAATGACCACATGGTCTAGGCAATGAGAAATTAAGGGATTTGTGTGTAGAGTTTTGCAGTGACAGTTCAACAAATCTGACTCCTGTGTCAAAACAGGGAATTTATAGTGTTTATAGTTTAGTGAAATGGGTGTGCATTTTGATAAATGGCGTTATGGTTTTGAAATTTTTTGTTCAAAAGCCTGGTTATAGTGTTTAAGCAATCGAGAAAAACTGTAATGAATAAAGGTAAAGAATGAATATTTTAATAAATAAAAAGGTATCCTTTCAATGCATTCCAGATTTCAACAAATATATTACATTTTAGTTACTAATATCAGTATAATGAATGCCCTATCACACATAATTTTTTTTTTAAATAAACAAAATAAAACCTAATCTTAAATTGCAGTCACCAGCAAAGGGTTGTAAACTGTAACTAGAACTGTGAAAGCCAGGCACTGACATCACTGCCATTGTATGATTGGCTGAGGTGCCTCATGTTAACCATTACGCTTGTTTCAGTGGTTAGTAAAAAAAAGACCCTCCCATCTCCCAATAATAAGACACACCTGGGGCTGGATTCATGAAAATATTTATTAAAAAGTAACAACACATTCATCCTCTACATCAGAAATTAAAGTCGCTTCGAAGGTTACACAGGGCTGAACAAATTCTCAAAATTGTATCAATTGTAGGGGTGAGGTTAATTGGAACTGTTTAAGAAAGGACTTTGAAGTTTTTCGGTCATAATATGACCCGTTCAACATGGACACGTGCATTGGCAATGCCCCCAGTGTTAGTGGTGTCTTCTTCAGGGAGTTGCATGACTCTCTTGGTGAATGCTGGAATGACAAGTTTCACCTTCCTTTCATACAGGCGATCAGTAGTGGAGAAACCTCTGTCTGCCATTACTTCATCGCCTGGACAAAGGTATTTCAGGAACTCTGAATTTGCAGTTATGAATTTATCACTGCACCTTCCTCCATACGCTGGTGAAATGAACATGATCAGTCCACAGGGTGCAATGTAGACCAGGTATTTGATGGTGTTCTGGCTGTAGTAATGGCTGTAGGTCTCACCCCTGGAGTCAAGGTTGCGTGGCTTTTGAAGGGTTGTCTCTGAACAGTTGAGAACACATGCTGTATTTGGGAATTGTTCTCTGAAACACAGAGACATTGTTGCCTGGTTTGTCTCTCTGGAATCCATGGTATGTAATCCCTCGTTTCCAATGCAACATGAAAAGTTAAGACTTGTCCATGCCCCTCTGAAACGGCTCGTTTAAACATGCCCCACTTCACAAGTTCACCCTTACATCTAATCTGAAAGCGAATAGTAAGCATATTTTGGCGTGCTGTCCTGGGGGAGGGGTCCAGGCCCGGAGCATAGCCCGACCCCAAAGAACTTCCCCTATCCCTAATTTGGGATAAAAATAGATTAGAAGTGAGGAGTTGGGGTGGAGGAGGGATGCCGAAAAACTGTCGTAGGACACGAGGTAGGAAGGCTGCATATGTATATGTATATATATAAATATATATATACATATATATATATACTACTATATATATACATATATATACTCAATGCAGAGTAAGCAAGAAAAAGCGACTGATGGAGGTACTCTCACTGCATCCGAAGGGAGCTGCCGCTCTGCTGCACCGGAAGGGAGAGTCCCCCTTGCGACTGGATATGAGGCATGATTTGAATCGTTGGATGGAGGGCTCTTACAGCGACCGAATGGAGCCACGGCCCTGCTGCACCGGAAGGGAGAGCCCTGTCCAATGCTGAATAAGCAGTAAAACGAGACTGATTGAGGGACTCTTGCTGTGTCCGAAGGGAGCTGCCGCTCTGCTGCACCGGAAGGGAGAGTCCCCCTTGCAACTGAATGCGAAGCATGGTTCGATGCATCTGATGGAGGGCTCTCACTGCGACCGAAGGGAGCCAGCAGCTCTACTACACCGGGAGGGAGATCCCTGACCGCCATTGAGCATGCAACATAACTCAGACAGGGGGTTCACCAACCGAAGGGAGCCGTGAGTCTGTTGCACCGGTAGGGGAGCCCCGTCCGATGGTAAGCAAGAAAATGTAAACCATATTACAGATGCTTTGTCTTTCAGCGAACTGTCCCTAATATTTAATTAATTTGCCACTGATGATTCAAACGCAAGTTTTGAGCAGTGTAGAGTAGCACTTGTCGTTTGTTGTTTCTCCGATCACAAATGCAGACATGGTTTTATGTTTACATGGTGTAATGCAATGCATAAAAACATTTCATTATAAGTAATTATGTCCCCACTGGATGCAACAAATGACTTGTTTATATTGGGTTTTATTGGTATTGACTCAGAGTCAGGACACGACATCACAATATGGTAAGGTGCCTGGTATTTCCATCACAGGCTTGAGGTATTCGGCCAATCAGAGCACACCTCGCTTTTCAGAACGATGAGCTTTGTAAAAAAACAACATTGGGGCATAGAGGAGCAACAATAATGTATAGTATGTGGAAAATAATGTGTCTTTTAAACCTTATAGACATGACAACTTTTATCAAATACTGTATAATTAGTATCTAACCGAAATATATTTCTATTTTTAACAATAAAAAAGCCTTGAACAAGCTATGCAAAAAAAAAAAAAACTATGCATTTTTTCCCTTAAAGCATCAAAAAGATGTTGTTTGGACTTCACATCAAACTGCTTCTGTTTCACACAAATGCCGGCAAAGACTAGCATGTTCAGCTACAGTCGCCCTGAAGTCATATGACGATGACGTCATATTTGCTGCACGTACCCAAGCAAACTTGCGGACGTGTCAAATATAAATGAGCCTTTATTGACGAGCTGTACTTGGTCAACCTTCTTTGGTTTATTATCCGCCATTGAACAAATGTAAAATGAACAGACTGCCACTCAAGTACTTTCCACCATGACTTTATTTTTTTTATTTTCCAGTCTCTTGAAAATCACTCTAAATTCTCTCACAGTGTTCATGAAGCAAGTCCATATAAAAGCAATTTTACTTGATCATTCATCATTGTCTTCTTTTAAGAGAAAACTGGGTTCTTTTAAACATGTAATGAGCAAGGCATGGAGGAGTTAGTCATTTACAACAGCTTGGGTTACTTAAAAAAAACATTTTTTAACAGTTATTTAACACTCTTGCCAATATTTAGATAACATTACCAGTGCTATTTTATACTGTCTTTGGAAATGTAACAGTAATGAATGCTGTGTACTGATCAAATTATTTCATGTCTACACCACCCACAATACAATCAAAATTTCATTTGGATCAAGCTTAAGACTGATTGATGTCTTTACATGATGGTTTTATAGATTACAAATTTAATTATTATGGTAAATATAGATAGTGATGGCACACTTCTTTCTGGTTCTAACATGATGCATAAGGTTTTTCCTGTGTGTGAAAATTATTCTACACAGACAACATCTAAAAGTCTAAAACTAAATCTCTCCATAAGTGCATCTTCACGTGTTTATTAAGGTTTACTTTACGTCCGAAACTCTTTCCACACTGATCACATGTGAAAGCCTTCTCTCGAGTGTGAACGACCAAGTGAAGCTTAAGGTCTCCTTTTCGTGAGAAGCTCTTTCCACACTGTTGACATGTGTAAGGTTTCTCTCCAGTGTGAACTCTCATGTGGGCATCAAGGGATTGTTTATATCCGAAACTCTTTCCACACTGGGAGCATGTGTAAGGCTTCTCTCCAGTGTGAACTCTCATGTGAGTCTTGAAGCTTATTTTATAACTCAAACTCTTTCCACACTGATGACATACATAGCTGTTCTCACCCGAGTGATTTTTCATGTGAGCACTCAGAGTGTCTTTATGTGCGAAACTCTTTCCACACTGATCACATATGAATGGCTTTTCTCCAGTGTGAATTCTCATGTGTTTTATATAGTTCCATTTTTGTCTGAAGCTCTTTCCACACTGTTGACAGGCAAAAGGTTTCTCTCCAGTGTGAATTCTCATATGGTTCATAAGGTTCCCTTTTTGTCTGAAACTCTTTCCACACTGTTGGCAGGCAAAAGGTTTCTCTCCAGTGTGAATTCTCATATGGTTCATAAGGTTCCCTTTGTGACTGAAATTCTTTCCACAATGAGGGCAGGTGAAAGGCTTTTCTCCAGTGTGAATTCGCATGTGGGCCTGAAGAGATTGTTTATGTATAAAACTCTTTTCACACTGAAGGCAGATGTTAGATTTGGTCTTCTGGACTCTTTTTCGTGAGGAAGTCTTTGCAGTCTTTATGGGTTTTGTTCCAGATATAAAACTACTAGGTTCCACACACTGATCCTTCTCTTCCATTTCATTCGGTTCTTGTCTCTCCTCTTTCAGTGGGACCAGATCTACAAGTGGGAAAAAAATTTAATGTTAACTTTGCATTGTAAAAGTGACAGTAACTTATGGTTTTACCCACCCTAGTACGTACATGAATTTGTTGACATTGTTAAGGTAAGTTTGCATTAAACGCAAACATGAGAACAATGTTAAGAATATTTTTTTTTCTCAAAATTCCGTTGGCGGAAACAAGCTTCCATACTGGCTTGATCCTAAAACAATGCCAAATGTGTCATTCTCAACAGTTTTCACAAACTCCTTAAAGGGATAGTTCTCCCAAAAATAAAAAAAGTTGCCCATAAATTACCCTCAAGTCATTCAAAGGTGTATATGACTTTCTTCTTTCAGAGGAATCCAATCTGAGTTATATAAAAAATTGTCTTTGATCTTTTAAGTTATTTAATGCCACCAGTAGGTGTTGCATGCATCAGTCCAAAAGTTGTTAAATAAAAAGCACCCATTCATAAAAAAAAGTGTCGCGTTTCCACCATAATTACCCAGAACAATTGTACAAGGAACCTTTTCCCCAGGAACTATTTCCCCCCCAGACATGTTGCTTTCTGTGTTTCCACCATGGTCTAAAGTACTGGGGGAGATTAGGCAAATAGTCTGGTGAAGAAGGTCTGCACGCTTTTCTCAATACAAAGCATGCAAATTTTGGACTTGCATCCACGGCAGTACAGACTTCGTACATTCGACTCGGGAGTGTGATGTCTGCTACGACGCAAATCCGGTAACTCTGCAAACAGCAGCATACTTGATAATATCAGTCAGCTCACCTTGGCTACTGCAATTTTCCTCACTGTATGTTTATAAAAAAGCAGGCAAAAGCAAGCACATCAATCTAAGTGCTCGACCAAAAAGTTGGCAACATCAAAGCTACAAAAGGTATCAAAAATGTATTGTTTAAAAACTATTGCATAGCGTTTCGAGCACGCAGGCTCTTCATCAGACAAATGAACAACACTGATTTACCAATCTTTATAGGACTACCTTCAAGTAGTTAAAGGTCACATTACCGTACAATATTATCAATGATATGTTAAACAAGGAGAAACACAAAGAAAAAAAAGTAAACCAAAATATTTTGGAGGTTAGATGTTTTTTTTATACACTAGACGAGGTGGTTTGTCAAAACATTTCTTGAGGTTGGGATCACTCTCTATAATGTGTCAATGTTTCAATAATGCTATCAATGTCCCTCGAAATGGGCGAATATTGGTTATAACAATAAGCACGACGGACACATTTTTTTGTTTTCTTAACAAGCAAGACTCTCTTGTGTGACACGTCTTTAGAATGACTAACTGCAGACTGGATCCACTCTTCTCGATATGAACGTTTTGAGAAATTGGTAACGAATGCTTTAATGACATAGGATGATAAGATTGTTCGTCCATATCATTCATATTTCTCTTTATGAAATTCCATCATGAATTTCAACGCACTACAATACAATAGTTGGTAACCAAACCGTCAAACTCTAATAGCTCAGATTCAGTGCCACTCCATACTAAAAAAACCTCATCAATGTATCGTTTCTATAGAACAATGTGTCTAAAGAAATAATTGTTACCAGGATTTAGAACAAACTGATGTTCAAACAAACCACAAAATGATGGCCCCTGAGATCTGCAAATAGTAATCTGACCCAAACAAAAAATAATTTTATGAAAGCATGATTTTTGCCAAATCACTCAAACGGGACCCTGACAAGAACCTTGATCAAGAAAAAATGTAATTCCCTCTATAGCCCTCCCTGAAATTAAACATTGGTGTAAAGCGATTCAACATCTACGGTGACTAAAAAAAAAATAGGACAATCAGGTAATGTCAAATTATTAATTAGTTCAATAAAATCCATCGTGTCTCTAATATAAGAAGGTAAAGCTGTGACTAATGGTTGTAGATGGAAATCAACAAAAGCCAAAAAAATTCTGTAAGTGACCCAATAGCTGCCACTATGGGTCTCCCAGAAGGAATATCCCTAAAAGGTTTATGAATTTTAGGCAATGTATATACCGTATTTTTCGGACTATAAGTCGCAACTGAGTATAAGTCGCATTCATTTAGAACCAAGAGAAAACATTACCGTCTACAGCCACAAGAGGGCGCGCTATGTCTTCAGTGTAGACTACAGGAGCACTGAGCAGCATAGAGCGCCCTCTCGCGGCTGTAGACGGTAATGTTTTCTCTTAGTTCATTTCTCTTGGTTCATGTCAAATTAATTTTGATAGGTCGCACTTGACTATAAGTCGCAGGACCAGCCAAATACTTACTCTACTTACTCATAGTCTGGAAAATACGGTAGTACTGGTGTAATCGGATGCTCAACGCACATATACTCAAATTCATTTTTTGTCAACACACCTGAATTAACGAAGAGTTTTAAAGTATTGTGTACAGATGTTTTGAAGTGAGCCAAAGGATTCGTACTCAGTTTTTTGTACAAAACTGAATTAGAAAGTTGTCTGTGAATTTCAAATTCATACTTTATTCGATCTAAAATAACCATTGCTCCACCTTTGTCAGCACTTTGAATCACTATAGGTGAATCTTTTTTAAGTAATCCTAATTCAGATAATTGTGCATCCTTTAAATTATTTGCAAGTTTATGCTGTCTTTTAGATTTTAATAAAGATACAACATTACTATCTACAACTACAATAAGTATCCAAAGAAGTGTTTCTGTTTTTAAAAGGAACAAAGGTGGATTTACCTTTAAAACTAGACCGATGTTGTAAACTAGAATTATAGTCCTCTTTAGATATACCACGATCACCATCCCGTGACTCCAAGGTTGTATCAGACTTAGAAACTCCGGAGTCCAATGAGTGAGTCTGCTTTGAAATGGTCTGTCTCACATGAAAAAATTATTTTAGTCTCAAATTCTGAAAATAAATTTGCAAATCAATGTAAGTGTCAAATGCCTCACTGTATATTTACAATAAAATTAAATAGGATATCAAATACCACTGCCTCCTTTTGTTTTTCAATTAAAAGTAATAATAGCAGCAGATCAACAGCCATTACAATGAAATGAAATACTATATCAATTGCCTCTTTTTATATTAATTTTAACATATAGATAAATTGAATACAGACCAAAGATTATCTGTTAGATTTACCCAAAACAAATTGCTGATCGCGTGGAGCTGATCATCTCCGAAATCGGCGAGAAACATTTTTGTATAGGCGCCGTCTTCATAAATAAACCGCAGATTTGAGTTTTAAACAACTACATTCTCTCCTGAAATACTTTTAAAATTACATTTCATGATACAATACAGTAATATTTTGAAAATGATGCGAATAAATGGTGGTTGAAATCACAATGCAGTGTGAACTCAACCAATCAGGATGTTTAGCGCCCAGGTCCCGCCCCCAAAAGTTCCGGAACTTTGAAAAAGTACTACCTCACCAGCAGGGACTTTCTGAGGGGCATTTTTTTAACCCGGAACTTTATTTAGTTCCTGGTTCCTGCAGTGGAAACACACCGAGTACCAGGCCAAAGTCTCTAGTTCCTGGGTAAAGTTCCTGTGGTGGAAACACACCGAGTACCAGCTCAAAGTCCCAAGTTCCTGGGTAAAGTTCCTGTGGTGGAAACACACCGAGTACCAGCCCAAAGTCCCAAGTTCCTGTGGTGGAAACACACCGAGTACCAGCCCAAAGTCCCAAGTTCCTGGGTAAAGTTCCTGTGGTGGAAACACACCAAGTACCAGCTCAAAGTCCCAAGTTCCTGGGTAAAGTTCCTGTGGATGAAACACACCAAGTACCAGCCCAAAGTCCCAAGTTCCTGGGTAAAGTCCCAGCAGTGGAAACACAGCTAGTGATAACCATATGCAAAACTTACTAATCACTTTAATGTAGCTTGCACTCACTGTTGAAAGCTGAAGCAGCTTTGGCCAGATGACTAATGGAGGTCAGCTTTGTGCATGCACCACTCATAAGTGATGAACACGGAAGCCCAAGGAAGAGATCAACAAAACAACGGTCAAGAATTTTAAATACAAAATGAGGATTTGTAAAGAAGAACGTCAGAGGAGACTGGTTTTCCTTTGCTAAAGTAAGGAAACTTTGCTTCCTTTGCTCCGGTTAACCCTCTAAGAGCCTCTAGTGAGCTGACTGCGCATGCACCTTACACGTGTCATTGATGTGGAAGTAGTTCAGTTCATATCATGCAAGTAAATGGTGAGATTAGTGAGAGAAAATCGCCAAATGTCTAATAGAAAGTTGTACCGCGAGGATGTGTTGACTAGAGTATTCAGATAGCGAAGATTATAGATAAATAAATAAATACATAGATATATATAGATAGACTAAATATATAGATTTATATAGACCAAAACACACTCACTTCCCTACAGCACAAGCTTTCCAACGCTGTTTCCATGGGACGACACCCACACAACCACCTATCAAAACACAGCGACACACACGTTTGCAACAACATTTTCACCGGAGGAAGAGATAAACACTTAGAAACGCTCATATAGCTAGCATGATGCCTTCTATTTCTAGATGACAAAGACAAAGTTTACCAGTTCCACGACACTATGGCAAAGGTTAACAGTACTTATCTGAACTAACGTCATGATCACTGCCACTAGATATAAAGAAAATGTTGATTTTTCACTCGGTGCTATCAAATGAAAGTTATATATATATATATATATATATATATACACAGTACAGACCAAAAGTCTGGACACACCTTCTCATTCAAAGAGATTTCTTTATTTTCATGACTATGAAAATTGTAGAGTCACACTGAAGGCATCAAGGCCTATTTGACCAAGAAGGAGAGTGATAGGGTGCTGCGCCAGATGACCTGGCCTCCACAGTCACCGGACCTGAACCCAATCCAGATGGTTTAGGGGTGAGCTGGACCACAGACAGAAGGCAAAAGGGCCAACAAGTGCTAAGCATCTCTCGGGGAACTCCTTCAAGACTGTTGGAAGACCATTTCAGGTGACTACCTCTTGAAGCTCATCAAGAGAATGCCAAGATTGTGAAAAGCAGTAATCAAAGCAAAAGGTGGCTACTTTGAAGAACCTACAATATGACATATTTTCAGTCGTTTCACACTTTTTTGTTATGTATATAATTCCATATATAATTCCCTATGTGTTAATTCATAGTTTTGATGCTTTCAGTGTGAATCTACAATTTTCATAGTCATGAAAATCATGAAAACTCTTTGAATGAGAAGGTGTGTCCAAACTTTGGGTCTGTAGTGTATATATATATATATATATGTGTGTGTGTGTCGTTATTTTGCACTGCTGCTCGTAGACTAGCTCCAGTGCTCATTGACGTCAGAACTCGGGGTACATCGATCTAGTATGAGTTCACGGATGGGAAGTCACGGGTTTTGACTGTCGTTCCAGTGCACTTTCACGGGTTTAAGGTTGGAAAGACATGGGTTACAGGTTGCCTGGAACGCAGCATCATACTAGACTGAGGCTACCCAACGTGACGTCATCAACGAATTGCGTAAAAAAAAACTGTTAATACCAAAAACTTAAAAAACAGTTTAAAGTTTATTCACAAAGACTCTTAATGCAAAAAGTAGCTCCTAGTGACAAAATTCTAATAAAATTCTTAGAAATGTGGGTGTTTACTCTTAAAATAAATGAAAAAATCCTAGTAAAGAAAAAAACAATTCAGAAAGCATCTTAACCCTTAAAAGAGGTCTTAAGGTCAAACTTGTTAGGAGCACAGACAAGGACTTTTAAGAGGCTTAATAGTTTCTTTAGCAGAGGAGAAAATGGCAGAAAGAAGAAGAGGCAGAAAAAATGTGTTGCAGACAATGGATGACAGTGAGTTAATAAGACGCTATAGATTAGATCGTGCAAGGATCATGTTTGTGACTGATCTTATTAGAGACGTGCTAACATCTCCGACACAGCGCAGAAATGCCATAGCGCCAGAAATTAAAGTAATCACTACATTATGATATTTGGCAACTGGGAAAATGCAACAGTGCAATAGTGATGATTTGGGTCTGTCACAACCTTCTGTAAGCAGAGTGATCACACAAACAATTACAGCACTTTCAGAACATCTTATTGTGTCGCAGTTCATTTCGTTTCCACTGGACATTCCCACCTTGCAGGCTCAAAAAACTGCATTTATGAATATAGCAGGCTTATAGGTGCACACAAGCAGGGGGACTGAACCGTTAATAGTTTGTGCTATATGCTCCCATGTCTGCTTCTTGTCCCTTGCTGTGACAACCGGCCCGAATCTTCCTTTAAGAATGGCCTTGTGCTCATCCACTAACTGGGCTAACAGTAAACACTGTTCCTCTGTCCAGTCTGGCTTTCTCGCCCTTCTTGGTTTTGATTCCATGTTTGATACATTAAAACCAATATTCAAACCGCCACTTAAATAGGACAGCAATCACTGTAATTGGAAAGAGTGGAACAATTTTTATCATTCTAAGCCAATCAAAATACCTTATAGGAAATTAAAAGCATGGTAAATAAAAAAAGGATTTTTATACACACATAAAATGTGTGTGTGTGTGTGAGAGAGAGAGAGGGAGAGAGAGAGAGAGAGAGAGAGAGAGAGAGAGAGAGAGAATGGTCAAATAGGGAAAATTACGCATGTAAATTCAAAGTGAGAATTAGAATAGACCCTATACTTAAAATCAGTCTTTTTTTCTTCTTCTTGGACAACCAACCAATCACAGTCTCCAAAAGATTGTGTCATACATAGCAACGGGGTCAACCCCGCCTCCTCACTAAGATGAAAGTTTTTGTCTTTTCCTTACTCAGAGTTGCTCTCAGATCGGTCCCGAATCGCTCTTAAACTAAGACTCCTACATAAAAGTTTTTAAGCTAAATTAAGAGTTTAACTGAGAGGATTCTTGTAATCTTTATGAATACGGGCCCTGGTCTTTAAGAGCATTTTTGAGACATTTTAAAAATGATATACATATCTTGAGTGATTTATGTACCCATTAATCGACAGTGGTGGTTAACCTACTATGGACTTTAAGCTTCCAGTGCGAACATATGAATGTGAATAAATCATGGCTGAAGTGTGTTGTTAGACATGACGTGAAGTGTCATTGCAGTGTAAACTGATGGACATGCAGAATCATACCTGAAACAGAAAACTAATGACTACAGTAATATTCCCTCCTCACTTCAGAAACTGTAGGCTGTATCGTGTATCGTGAATAAAACACAGCTGCTGACCAATCAGAATCCAGGAAGAGAACTAACCGTTTTACAAAAATGTATACGTATAAGACAGAATAGCCAAGGCCATA
The DNA here is from genome assembly GCF_963082965.1 of Carassius carassius. Classification (NCBI taxonomy): domain Eukaryota; kingdom Metazoa; phylum Chordata; class Actinopteri; order Cypriniformes; family Cyprinidae; genus Carassius; species Carassius carassius. The sequence goes on from NC_081780.1 coordinate 29,568,432, forward strand.
AGAATTACATTTAATTTCATAATAAACTGGGGAAATAAGAGGAATTAAATTTCAAGTTGTTGAAATCTCTTCTCAAAACTATTTTCAAGTTTCGTAGAATTGTAAGCATTTAGAACCATTTGACTTGCTGTTGTGCTGAGCACACGTCAGTTTTGAGCGTATGTATGGTGACTGTGCAACTACGCAAGAATTGTAGTATGATTGCGTAAAGGGAAACAAACTTTTTTAGGGGAAAGAAATCAGGTGCTGGACCGTATGCTTTAGTAAATATCAAATGAGTAAAAACCAACCTGTTTGTTCCTCAGTATCTTCATGTTTGAGTCTGGATGTTTCTTCACTCTCCTCTTTATTAAATTCAATCTTTGTTTGTTCCTCAGTATCTTCATGTTTGATTCTGAATGTTTCAATCTTCATGTCTTCACTCTCTTCTTTAATAAACTCCATCTTTATAATAGTTCCGTCATCTAAAATGATTCAACAGTTTTTCTGTGAGTTTGGACACGTTATTCTATTTAATAAGAGATTAATTAACAGAAAGTAAATTTAATCTAAACCAAATTCCAAGTGCGTCTCAATCAGCTCCCTAGTTCAGTCAGTCAGAGTGACAGCTAATGGCCATCAAAAACACTCAAATTACTGCTACATACTAATAACAAATTAAAGAGACTCTTCATTTTTAGGCATTTGTTATTTACAATCAGTATTGATTGTATTTCACATTATATTCCACTCTCATTAAATAATTTGCAGTTGTATTGTAAATTTTGTCATCACAAGTTTGTTGTTTTCAGGTCATTCCTGGTATGCGGTAACATTTTGGCTTTGTAAGTGTTGGAAAAAAAGTTACCGTATTTTCCGGACTATAAGTCGCACTTTTTTTTCATAGTTTGACTGGTCCTGCGACTTATAGTCAGGTGCGACTTGTTTATCAAAATTAATTTGACATGAACCAAGAGATATGAACCAAGAGAGAACATTACCGTCTACAGCTGCTAGAGGGCGCTCTATGCTGCTCAGTACTCCTGTAGTCTACCACTGAAAACATAGAGCGCCCTCTCACGGCTGTAGACGGTTATGTTTTCTCTTGGTTCTTGGTTCTAAATAAATGCGACTTATAGTCCAGTGCGACTTATATATGTTTTTTTCCTCATCATGACGTATTTTTGGACTGATGCGACTTATACTCAGGTGCGACTTATAGTCCGAAATAACCGGTACGTGATTTTAGTTTTTTTGCATTCTACCAAAATAGTGACATGTTTAACTATTAGGAATGGATATTGGTCAAGCTCGGGGACTCAAAAAATAATAATTATGGGTAGATTGTTCAGACACTGGCCATGAAAATATTCCACCCTGTTACGCACATATAGATAGTTCTCACAACATGTTAATAATGTAAATGTTGAACAATAATGAGCTTTTCTTGGATGGTATATGTCCCATATGCGATCTTAATTTTATTTTTATTTTAAAAGCAACAACAACAAAAATATTGATGAATAGAATTATGTCTTAATTGTTAAGAACAGGTACTTTTTGTGCCAATTTTTGCCAATAGGGTTCTAAATAATTAAAAGAAAATGCTTAAAAACATATATATGCTGTTAGTGCTCTTCACCTCACAAAATAAGACAAAAATATGCCAAACATTTAATCTTGCTGTGAAATTATTATTTAAAATGACTTGTCTAACAGGGTGGAATGGAGTATAACAGGGTGGAGCACCAGTGTTAACGGGTTCTAACGGTCGACAGGCTTTACGTCATTGCCCTGCATGGTTTCCCATCTGTATTTCTGTGGAACTGCACCTATATAATATTGTAAATATATAAAAACTAATAAAATAAATAAATAAATAAATAATATAATAATAATAATCCAGATTTCCTTTGGGGGAGGGACACAAAAAAAAATACCAATGTGGTTCCTTATCACAATCAATCATGTTGGCAAAACCATTATCTGTTCAGATGGCTAGAGAAATAATTACAAATTAGAGAGGACAGACATAATAAATTATTTGTATTTATATTTGATTAAAAAAATAAAGATGTTATAAATCATTTGGATTAACTAGATTAACAAACAACCACAAAAACCATCACAAGGAGGAACAGTAATGGACATTGATGCCATTTTTGTGTTTTTTATTGAGATGATAATTGTGATGGGAAAAATGGATGCTGCATTAATTTTATTAAACATTGTAATATTTCATGCTCAGCCTAGGGGGTGGTCTTTTTTTGTTTGTTTGTTTTTTACCTCCAAGATCGAGTTCTGCACCAGTGACCTGGGAGCTCAAGGGGTTCTTGCACAGTATCTTACGTATATAGAAATGTATATGCTATATGCACTAAACACTATTTATTCTACTATAATTGTTTTGAGCTAAGTTAGCCATAGCTCACTTATGCTGTGTCTGAAATCGCTCACTCATTCACTAATCCCTATATAGTGTATGGCAGTTGAGTTCACTATATCAGGAAGGAGTGAACAAATAAATAAGTGAACGGATTCAGACAGTGACGTATAGCCTACACTGCACGTGAGACTTGGAGCTGTTGCAAAAACATTGCCATATGTACTTTTATATTACATGTACCCAATTTTAGAAAATAATACTAATAGCAATAATACTCAAAATTACTTTATATTGCAGTTATACATACCTCCGCTTCAGCTTTGGTATGTGGTTTCATCGATGGTATACAATAATTTTTTTTGTAATGCTTTTATGTTCATAATCATTAAATGCTATTAAAATAACGTACTGAGAACAAAAATAAACACGTTCATAATTGTGTATTTATTATTTTTAGTATCTTGACACTCGCTCAAGCAGCGTTTTGAGCTCAGATAAGATGGTTGTAGAGCGTCCTCAGGCGACCGTTAATTTTACATCAGAATACACTACCTGTTATTAACAAAAAAAATTTTAATTATCCACCAAATTATCATCATTTTTGTAAGTTAACAACGATGCCACTTCAGTAAATTAGTCAAATATTAAACTGAGTTATTGCCTACATAACATATTTTAATATAAACAATGTAGGAAAAACGTTAAAATAAATTATGTCACTTTTATAAAATGGTCTCATGATATTGCAGTCGGTTTTGGAAGGCGAGAAAGTATGTACTAACAGGGTGGAAAATTACTTCAGGGACACGGTAATTGAAGAAAACTTTAAAAAAAAAAAAAAAAAAAAAAAACTATATTTTCAAATTATTTATATGCACGATTAGAGGCAGTTTAGCCTAGTCTATAACATAATTAAAACAAATTTGAGTTGTTTTTTATCATTTCATGGTTTATATTTCTTGTGGAAGTTGATTACTTTGCACTGAGAATATAATAACATTGATTTCATATATCATTGAAACGGTGTGTAAAATACAAAATGGTATTTACAATTTCTATCATCGCTATTTAAGTGATAAAAAAATATCTAAATATACAATTTAAGCCATATCCTATAAATATGTGACTCATTTTAGAGAAAATATGATTAAATAAATCATTGGGACATAAAAGTCACTGTATAACAGGAATGACCCTTTCGCTGCATTTACACTGTTTCGAGCAGTAGGTCTCGTGAGCGCGCGCTGATTCAAATCAGGAATAATTTTGTTCAAGTGAGAAAAGTTTGGAAAACCTCCGTTTCTCCTTCTGGCCAGTGACTAATGCATCTTTATGATCAACTGATTCACGATAAATGGAGCGAAGTGAGACGCACATTTGCCGTTCAAGTGGATCCAAAAGATCTAATTCATTTTACAGTTATTGTGAAAACAACAAGATAGACTGAACTCTTTAAATGCTTGAAAACACAAACCTGTCTTCATCCGAATCACAACAGATGCAGGAGCGCAGGCGAATGACGTCACACCACAAAACCAAAATAAAAGTCCCGTTTACAAACTGCTCCCTAAAATCACTAACATGCATAGAAAATAACACACAAATAAAAAAAGTAGACGACAACAGAGTTTATTTCTTGTCGAAACTTATATTAAAATGTTAAGAGTTTTTGTGAAGTCTTTTGTTTTGTCTTTCATATATATATGAAGAACACTGTAAATGAGCACGTCAGTCTATCTAGTGTTTTAGCACTCAACTCCTCTTATAATAAGTGATGAATCTCTTACTTTTTTCGTACATACAGCTGCTCTTTGTTCACTCTGCTTGTCAGAAACACTCTGGTTCTCAGCAAATACCAAATCATGCTGATCACTAGTCTGCTGCGTTTGTGGTGGTACTCCACCAGGGTGAAGAAAGATTCACTTAAAACAATGAATTTGGAGGAGAACATTCAAGGTAATGCCATTGCTGGGATCCAGGGCCTTCTGGATATCACAAAATGTAGAAAATCAAACCCAGTTTTTAAAATAACTTTTTGTGTAATTTTGATAGTAAGCAAAATATTTGAGAAATTATTTTGGTCAAACTCTGAGAAATAAACTTAAACATTTTTTAAACAAAATGTATGGCCCCTTTCTTTTCCCTTTGCTTTTCCTATGCTCCTGTGTCTCAGTAGTAGAACTCCGCGTTAGCAGAGCAAAAGGTCATGGGTTCAATTCCCAGGGAACACACATACTTGTAAAAAAAATGCTTGAATGCACTGTAACTTTGGAAAAAAGCATCTACTAAATGCATAAAATACATCTTTTTTTACTATTTAAAGTAACATGTAACAGATACTCCATTATTACTGATACTTATGGTGGCCCAGAAGTGCACAACACAACGACATTAAAAAAGCAAACATAAGCTCACAACACAACGACATTAAGCCACAACACAAATACATTAATCCACAACACAAAGACATTAACCCACAACACAATGAAATTCTCACAACACAAATACATTAAGCCACAACACAACGGAAATGCTCCCGACCACTAGGGGGCAGTTGGTCTGCAGAAACGGGCAATAGACTACGTATTTCCTGTGAAATCTCAGGGCGAATAAAAGGTTCCTTTCTTTATTCTGCCGTAGTGTGAGTGCATTACCAGCTGCAAACTTTTATCCATAAACGATGAATATTAAATCATATTTATACATTTTGCTATAATACAACAAATTAAGTATACCACAGCAATATGATTATTTAATGAAGAGTTCCATAAACATCTGTGAGGGTGGTTTACACCGCTATTGCTGTGACCCGTTTTGTGAGGCTCCTCAAAGGTTTTTCACATTTCTCCCCTGGATGTAGAAACTCGAAATAAGTGGATTCAAATTAGTAATGTTAGATGTAAGGATTTCAACATCACTTCTGTGATACTTCAGTCTGCAGGCGCCTCTTCAAGAATGACAACAGCATGCGAATCTACACTAGGTAAGATCTAAACCTTTATTACTATATTAACGAGCACAATGTAGGCCTATTGTGAATTTTTTAATTGTCATTATTTATTTTTTGTTGCTGTGGTTGCCTGTTTGTTTAAAAACCTCTTCCGTGGATCAAGACAATACGTGTTAATAGATGATTAACCCAAAAATAAAAAAATAAAGCTGTCATCATATACTCAACATTATGTCGCTGTAAACCATTATGGCTTGCTTTGTTCATTGGCATACAGAAATGTTGTAAATGTTACCGTCAGTCAGCTATCTAGATAGACCCCACAGAATAAATTCAGAACAGTTTAGAATGACACGAGGGAGAATAAGCTAAAACCCCAGCTAAAATCTTTTTACAGACCTACCTGTCAAATAAGTCTTACTTACAACGACTTTGTTGCTAAGAACTTATTTATTCCACAGCTTGGAACAGACAGACACAGTCATAATAGACACCTAATATGTCTCTAGCTACTGGATACAAGTCCCGCCCCCTCTTACTCCCAACCTATCCTATTATCAGGCTAGGTTGTCAATCAACATATGTAAATATCTACTCTCTATGACACCTCCCCCTTTAACTTTTCCTACAGAAACCCGTTATTGTAACCGTAATTCTTTATCTAACTAGCACTTGACCATATTCATTTTAACTATAATAAATATTTTAACATTTAACAGTTTCCCATGTATCAATAAACATTTAACGTCGGATTCATTTAAGATGCTTAACTCACATCCACTATACAATAATGTGCTCAGATTTTCAATTTACTCTTAACTATAAATTTAGTTTAACAGTTGGTTTTATTACTCTGCCGGACCTGGTCACAGTCACTCCTTGTGTTTCACTCGGTGTCTGCGACACTGGCTGATACGCGTTGCTGATTTGCAGCTTTCCAAGCATCTGCGGACTCTTCGCTGTTGTTTCACAATTGTCATCAGCCTTTAAACATTCCGCAGGCAATTTCTGTAAATGTCTGTGGTTCCGCCTTATCTAACCTTCCCCCTTCGGAGCCTGCACCACGAACGAGCGCGGTGCACTCTCCTGTGCTCTGACCTGCACTGGACCTTTCCACGACTTTCCCCCATCCAGTTTCATCAGCACCGCGTCACCTGGCTTCAACTCAGGTAAGTCACGCACCCCGTGTCTCCGATTAAAGGGAGGCTTGTTGTGTTTTAGCCAAAGCGTCTCTTTCTCTCACCAACAGTCTATTTGGCCACTTAGGCTGCAGGTTTTTCTTCAACGTAGGCAGCGTCGTACGAATTTTCCTGCCCATCAACAATTCAGCAGGGCTTGCCCCTGTAGATGAGTGTGGTGTTGCGCGGTAACACATCAAAGCGAGGAGCGGGTCGTCCTGTCTGAGGATGCGTTTGGCTACTTGGACCGCGCGCTCGGCATGCCCGTTTGCTTGCGGGTTGTGCGGGCTCGATGTGACATGTTCAAAGTCATATTTTTTCTTAAATGAGGTCCATGCCTCACTAGTAAACTGTGGACCGTTATCACTCATAATCTGCTCGGGTATTCCGAATCTCGCAAACGTAGTTTGCAGTCTGTTTATCACCTGCGCTGTCGTTGTCTTTGGCAGATGAAGGATCTCTATGAAGCGCGAGTAATAATCCGAAACAATCAGATACATCTGGCCCTTGTTCTCGCAAATGTCTATAGCCACGCGCTGCCACGGTCTGTCAGGTAGTGGGGTTGACTTCAGTGGCTCTTTCCTTTGTGTTTTCCTGTTTTCGCGACAGAACATACACAAGTCAATTTTGTTATTTATATCCGATGATATACCAGGCCACCATACGGATGAATTTGCCCGTTCTCTGCACTTTGTCAACCCTAAATGGCCTTTGTGGATGCGCTCAAGGATGTCCTGTCTCAGTTCACTTGGAATACAAATGCGTCTGCCCAGAATTATCAGTCCTTCACTTATTGACAGCGCATCTTTCACAGAGAAAAAGTCTCTAATACCTTCCGGTACCTTTCTTATGTGCTCTGGCCATCCTTGCTTAATGAACTTACTTACTAGTTGTAACTGTTCATCTCTTTCAGTCGCTGCTGCGATCAGGCTCAACTTCGACTGTGACACGGGCAAGGCGGCTATAACTGCGTCAATGTAACAGGCTATTTCGTTCGCTGTAAGTCTGCTCGCTGTATCGTCGCCTATTGGACTTCTCGACAGCGTATCGGCTACTACAAGTGTTTTCCCAGGTGCGTATTCCGCGGTCACTGCGAATCGCATTAGCCTCATTAAAAGTCTTTGATAGCGTATTGGTACCGCGTCCAAGTCTTTTTTATTAATCAATGGTACGAGGGGTTTGTGGTCTGTAATAAGGAGAAATCTGTCCAGACCTATGAGATATTTCTCGAATCTCTCGCACGCCCAAACCCCGGCCAAACATTCTTTTTCAATTCGTGCGAACCTGGTTTCTGCCTCATTTAACCTCCTCGAACAGTATGCCACCGGCTTCCAGCTGTCTCCGTGCAGCTGTAGTAGGACTCCTCCCAGGCCGTAGCTACTCGCGTCTGCTGACACCGCTGTGGCCTTCCCCGAATCGTAGTACGCGAGAACAGGTGCAGTCATTAAAGTTTCTTTAAGCTTTTGAAAAGCGCTTTCTTGAGACTGGTCCCATGTCCATGCTACAGTCCCTTTTAATAAATCAAACAGTGGCCCGCCCACTGTCGCCAAGTCTGGAATGTAGCGTCCCATGTAGTTTATCATCCCCAGGACCCGTTTCAGCTCACTTACATTTTGTGGGGCTTGCAGCTCTGAGATAGCCCTTACTTTCCCCGGGTCAGGCCTGACTCCTCTCTCGTCTATGACATGCCCCAGGAAATAAAGCTCCTTCTGTCTGAAGACACACTTCTCTTTGTTGAGCTTGAGCCCTGCGCGCTCGATCCTCTCCAGAACGAGCATCAGATGCTCGTCGTGCTGTTCTTGGGTTTCGCCGTGAACGATTAGATCGTCCATGTAGACCGCAACTCCCTCTAAGCCTCCTAGTAGTTCATTCATTTTGCGTTAGAATATTTCTGGCGCTATGCTAATGCTGAATGGTAAGCGCTGAAAACAATATCTAGCGAACGGCGTTATGAACGTAGTGAGAAGACTGCTCTCACTATGTAGGGGAATTTGCCAAAAGCCGCTTGCGGCATCCAAAGATGAGAATATTTTGGACCCGGCGAGTTTGGCAAGAATTTCGTCAGTCGTGGGTAGGATAAACCGTTCTCTTTTCACATTTTCATTTAGTTTTTTCAGGTCTACGCAGACGCGCACTTTCCCGTTAGGTTTCATCACTGGTAACATCGGTGCGCACCAGTCCGTGGGTTGCGTTATCTTTTCAATGACTCCGTTCTCCTCCATTCGTTGGAGTTCGGCCTTAACTTTGGGAAGTAATGGTAACGGCACTCTTCTCGCGGTGTGGACTGCCTATGGCTCTACATTCTCTTTTAGATTTATTTTAACTGGTTCAGTTCGCATTGTTCCCTGCTCACCGAATGCTGCGTTGACTTGCTCGATTCTTTTAACTAAGCCCATCTCTACTGCTTGTTCTCTGCTTAGCAAATTGTTCACGGTGTCGCCCTCCATGACGTGTATTGTGAACTTGAAACTTTTTATCCTTGTACTCCGTGGTCGTTTCAAATTGTCCCAAGCAATTTATCCTTCCACCTGGGCTGTCATATTTCGCCTGTGTCTGACTCAGCTTCACTTTACTTCCAAGCGAGTTAAAAGTCTCTTCATTCATAACGGTCACGTCAGCTCCGGTATCAATTTTAAATTTTCCTCGCGAGCCCTGCACGTTCAATTTCACAAACCAGTTCTCTGTGTCATCAGCCCCAGTTTTGCTTACCGTTCCCAGGTAATATGAATCGTCATCACTTGGCTGTGTATATGTGCCTCTTATTACCTCGTTAACTGTCCTTGAGTAACACATACGCTCCCAGTGTCCTTTCTTTTTACAGTTTCGACACTCAGTTTATGCAGCGGGACATTTTTCCTTGTTGTGATGTTTCGTTTTCCACAATTTCCGCACCTGCCGCCACCGACCATTCTATCATTTTTTCCTCTCGTTGGCTTCTTTGTGTAACCTCCTGAACACTGCTTGGTGCACCTTCCTCCTGTTGGCTCACCTGCTGGGCGATGTCCTCCGCCTGCCTCACCATCAGCACCGCCGTTTCTAAGGTAAGATCTGTCATCAGCTGTAGCTTTCTTGAAAGCTCTTTATCTCTGATGCCAACCACAAGCTTATCTCTGATGTTCTCTGTTTTCTGAGCACCGAACTCACAACTCTCTGCTAATTCGTAGAGTGCATGGATGAACATCTCTGCCTTTTCCCCCGGCCTCTGTATGCGTTGGTAAAAGCACGCCCTCTCGTGGATGATGTTCTTTTTCGGGATGAAATAGTCATTAAACTTGTTCACCACGGTGTCGAATTCTTTTTTCTGCTCGTCTCTCTCAAACGTGAACGAGCTGAATATGTTTTCTGCCTCTGGTCCCATGGCATATATAAGGGTACTCACTTGTACCTCGCAGTCCTCCTCCATGAGCTTCGAGGCTATCCTGTACCTCGTGAAGCGCTGTCGCCATGCAGCCCATTCTTGAGGTCTATCAAAGGTGAAGTTCGTGGGTGGAACAAATTTCGCCATTTCTACTACTCCACAACTTCTGACACCATGTCAAATAAGTCTTACTTACAATGACTTTGTTGCTAAGAACTTATTTATTCCACAGCTTGGAACAGACAGACACAGTCTTAATAGACACTTCTCAATATGTCTCTAGCTACTGGATACAAGTCCCGCCCCCTCTTACTCCCAACCTATCCTATTATCAGGCTAGGTTGTCAATCAACATATGTAAATATCTACTCTCTATGACACTACCTTTTCTTCACTTGTATGTCAATACATTATACATTTTTAAGTATCCTTCAGGTTCAGTGTAGGCAAACAAACGTTTTACATTGTTTGGTGTGTATTTTCTGAAAACATGTCTCATCCAATCTAGATTTGAGAAGTAGATCCATTTAATGGCTTTTTGGAGAGTTATTGAACCTGCATTCCACATGGTTCGTGTGACCAGAGCAAGGACAGCTACAGCGAGGAGAGAAGTTGGAATAACAAGCAATGCAATGGTAAATATTGATATTGTATTGTTTGCGACAGAGAAAAAATTTTTTATATTTATTTTCACTTTTTGATGCACACGTTACATGCATGTATCATAATTATTTAACATTTATTTTGACAGTGTCAGTCTCTGCAGCCCTTCGATGAGTTCCCCCTCTTCATGGTCCACCTTTCAGTCGATCTTCCACAGAGAGATCTGGCCTTACACAAAAAACTTGGGATGGATTCATTTGGTTTTATTTGTACAGACTACAATATAAAATGTAAATTAAATATTATGTAAGTGCAAATATATGTAACTTTAATATGTTTTCTTGCTCACCAGGGTAATGTAAACATGTAAATATCCACACTTAAATTTTTGAAAATTTGATACAGTTTTAATAGTTATGTAAAATACTAATACTAATAACTATGACAGTGTAATGGTGTGTTTCTATATTTTTGTAACACTACTATATTTATAACACTTCTGGCACTTGGAGGACTGATAGGTCAGGCAGATCACTGGTGACATCACTGTAAACATTCTCCTGAGATGAAAAACAAAGGTATAGTGTAAATTGACCATTAAGAAAAATAAAAAATTTCCACCATCATTACAAGTTGCATGCATAATGAATAGAGCCATAATCATTATGATTGTGTTTTTGTCTTTATTCTGTTAGGGCTAATCAAATAGGCATGTTATACATGATGAATAAAAGCAAGATATGAAAAGATGATCAATATCAATATTAGACACTTTCCTCCTACCTTAAGCACTCAGCGAGTTTCCTCTCTTGAAAACAGGACCACCATCCCACTGACAGGACCTGGCTTGACTCTCTGGCCATACCAATGGGGCGTGTTAATATTATTAATCAAAGTTTATTAATTATGTCATACATTAAAGAATTTGATAATTCTCTTACTTCCCATTGTTGTAGGTTTGTGCCAGCTCTGCTCCCTTCAGTGCAGCTCTGTACAGGAGGAACTGCACTGATTCTCACTTCTGAATAGTGTGCTGTCTGCTACAGTGCTGCAACAGTATGGATGGGAGTCCGTTAAAACAATCTGTGAAGATAATAACATTGGTTTACATATTTAATTGATTTCAGATACATTTGGAATTACTTTCAGTTGCATTTTAAATTATTACATTGTAAATTACTCTATATTTAAAATAAATTATGACAAATAATTAATATTTTATATAATGTTACAAACATGCCAATACACTGTAAAGAGATCAGTAATATTTCAAAGGATGTCCCTATCTCTCTTAACCATTTCTGATCGTGTTTGCTTTTTACTGAATAGCTTTATCATGCTTGTGTTGGGGATCCCTGGAAAACTGCTATATAAATGTGAACAATTAATTCAAGCTTCAGTTTACAGATAATACAATTTGAAAATATAGCAATAACTGTCAGACTAAAGCCCCGTTCACACAATGAATGATAACTATTAAGATAACGATAGAGTCCACAGCAGCGAACGATATAATCTGTTTATTCTAAGGGCGCACAAGCTCATCCGCTGCTTTAGATTCTCGAGCTCATTATAGCAGGATTCTGATTGGCTGTCAATGTTTTTAATCGTTCATCAGCTGGAAAAAAAATAGTTCTTAAAGTGATTCCAATGATATTGTTTCTCTATGTCTTCATCATTATAGCTGTGGTGTGGACTCTTTTTTTAAATAGTGAGAACGATTTTCAAAACTAAATATCTTTATCGTTTTCTTTATAGTTTGGTGCGAACGGTCCTTTTAGATTTATTACGATATTACGATAAAATGGCAACAGTACTTAAAATACTTTATATCAAGTGAAGAAGTTCCTATCACAGCAAACACCTATCAACGTGGATTACCGGGAGTCCTGCTGTTATTTCTACTATCTCTTACGAGTTATAAAAAGATGAGGTGGACGGAGTTTAAAGCTAAACTAACTTAGCCCTGCTATTTTTGAGCTGATCAAGTCAGTGCAGCAGCGTTATCCAGCCTTATTAGCTAGATTTGTTAGAAGACGATAGAACAATACTCACCCTAAAGTTGTTGATGTAACGTTAACTTGAAACGTTTAATGCCCTTCGCCGCGCAATGAAATTCATTTACAGTCATCAGGGGAAGTTCTTGTAAGATGAAAAATCTTCTCCTCTTGTCAATTTGAAAGGCTGGGATGAATGTCTGGATTGAAAGCAGAAGTCGAAGGGGCAAATTCTGAGCACCTAGAGAAGCCAAAGAATTAGAGAAGAAACATGCATTCTAATGTTCGGTCTATTGAAGGACTCGAGTAGCCGGAGTGTAATGTGAGGATATATTGGCTCAGAAGATCGGCGGTTAATGGCAAGTTTGGTTAATTAGCTTTGGTGGCTGGTTCTTGTTTTTGTATTCCTTTAATTAACATGGAAACATGGGGATGGGAAATTGAGTGGCATTGCTCGCTGGTCGCAAGTTTGTGGATGAAGTTGATTCCTGATAAGTAAGACTTGATGGTGGAGGTTCTGATTTTTTTTATTTAAATGAGCATGTGTGACAAAGTTGCAGATTGACCAAGCGTCTATTAGAGGAAATGGAAGTTGGTGGCAGGAGTGGTAAGCCTTAAAGCAGTTCCATCCAGTTAGGTAGGTGTAGAGAGTCCTATGGGCCAGACCGCTGAGGATAGCTTCCCACGAAGCATGTGAAAGGTCTTCCAGATGTGGATTTAGTTGAAGATCGTAGCTAAAAATGGTGGGACTGCCGTGGGATGGATGTCTGACTCTGGAGCCAAGATTCTGAACTTCTGAAAAGAAAGAAGAGACAAAGAATCAGCTATGTTATTGCGGTAGCCCAGAATGTGGGTGGCTCATATTACGGACTGGTGTTGAGCAGATATTAGAGTCAGTCTGCGGACAAATTGCATGATGGCTGGGGAACGAGATCTGCTTTTATTAATGATTTCGACTACTGCGGAGTTGTCAGAGTGGATGAGTATAGTGTGTTTAGAAGATTCATGCCCCCAAAGGATGGCTGCAATGATGACTGGATATATTTCATGAAGAGTGGATGAGGGCAAGACTGATTGCTGAACGAGATGGCTAAACTTGGTTGGCCATTCGGAACTGAACCAACTACCGCCGTAGTAACCGCCAAATCCAGTGAAAGGTGCTACATCGTTATACAGCTGGATGTCTTCAGGCTGAGTGATGTAGTCATTATAGAAGAAGGATATACCATTCCAGGAAGACAAGAATTTCTGCCAGAGGTGCATTTCAGTCTTACAGCCTTCATCCAGATTGACTTTGTCATGTTTTTGATAGAGGGTAGGAGAGAAAAGATTTCCCTTGGGGAATTATTCTGATGGCATAGTTGAGGTGACCGAGGAGGACCAAAAGCTGCTGCTTCGTGCACCTATCTACTAGAAGGTAATTTGACAGCAGAAGGGAAATACGTTGTACATTCTCTGGATGCAGAGATGCTTGGAAGGACATGGAGTCTAGGGTGATGCCTAAAAACTCAAAGGAACTGCATGGCCCAATTGATTTCTCTTTTGAAAGGGGAACACCCAGCTCCGAAATGACTTTGATGAGAGTAGACAGACCTGAGTGTAGAGGTGAGGATGGAGGTGTAATGATGAGAAAGTCATCGAGTCATAGAAGCTTGTGGTTATTGATAAGGATCCAACATATGGCCTCGGAGAGAGAGTCGAAAATCTTAGGGCTGCTTTTGCAGCCAAAGGTTAGGCATACGGCAAAATAATACACTCCTTTCCAGGATAAACTTTTGCCAAAGAAACTTCAGAATTCTGGATTAATGGGCAGGACTTTAAAAGCGTTGGTGATATCTGCTTTTGAGAGCCACGAGCTGTGGCCTGCCTGGCGGATGAGAGCGATTGCTTGTTCGATGGTAGCAAATTTCATGGAGAAGTCTGGGTCAGGGATGATGAAATATATAAATGCTTGGAATAAATGTGCCATGAGGGAAAGAAAGGTCGATGATTGATCTCTTTTTCCCAGAGTATTTCCTGTTGTCGATTTCTATAGGATTGATTCTAAATGGAGAGAAAGGAGGTTCTTTGGACGGACCAATCATAAATTAGTGCATCAACAGTGTCTGGCTCAGAGAGAGAGGACTGAAGGTTGTTGGAGATATGAGAAGTGTCTGGCTTAATATCATTACCTGGATGGAAACCATTTTGTAAGCCATTAGTAAGGAAATCTACAAACTCTTTATCGGGGTGGTTTAATAAAGTGGAGGTTAGGGCTTTAACCTTAATTGGAGTGCTGAGGTGCTTTAGTAGTCATTGAGGTAAGGCGGTTGGGCTGTGGGGGCAGGAATTCCTGGCGTGAGCACCACCGCAGAAGGAGCAGACATGAAGGAGTCTGCAGCTGGAGAGCGAACAGCCAAGGTCATTGAAATTATTGCAGATCATTCTGCCTCCTTGGTATAGAACCGGCCTTCCCCTTTTGTCTATAATTTTGGGAATTGGGACGTTGACTGTGGGACGTACATCGAGGGGCTTTGGAATTAAAGGAGGAGGTGGAGCTGCTGGAGACAGTCTATTAAATATGGGTGTTCTGCGTGAGGACGGCAGCTGTGACTTAAGGGCGGTAATAACCGTGCACATGGAGGCGGGATGTGACGGGGCTCCGCAAAGCTCACAGGAAAGTGAACGGGCTGCAAAGATGTGACAGTAAAGCTCCGCATTGAGAGTGCCCCAGTATGTTCCTTGGTTACACTGCTGTAACCAACCTGTTGCTTGAGTAGCAAATAAAAAATGGTAGTTATAGAAGCCTGTCCCTCCAAAGCGAATGGCCATATCTAGAACGATAGATAATCATCTAGCTCGGACCTTTCGGTCCAGGTAAACGGAACCAATTATGTGTTTGAAGATCGAGAAGGCTAAAGCGAATTCGGTAGGGGTGAGGTCTTTTGAACTAGGATTTATGGAATGGCCAAGCTGCATGATCCCTTGGTATGTTTGAAGCTCTCTGGGCTGGCTGGATCAGTGTAATTATCGGATAGGATCTGAAGACGTAAGGCTTGGGAGACGGGGGAATGGCGAATAACTGATGAAGCTGGTCGAGGAGGAGGTACTGCTGTGGTCAGGGTATATGCTGCTGTAAGATGGCTCGATATGAGGGTATATAGAAGGGGTGGGGCTAGGGGAAGTGATGGATAAGTAAGGGTAGGTGAGGGAGGTGAAAAAGGATAGGTTAGTTGGAAAAGGAGAAGGTACCGATGGAGGTTGAAAAGGTCCACTGGTGGGAATGAATTCGGAACAATAAGTAACAGAAGCCATGTTGGTATTGACGGCTGAAGAACAGGTAGAGGAATGGATGATGGGATGAGAGGATGAATGAGTGTTAGCATTTGTGGCGGTTTGTGAACCTAAACGACAGAGAAATTATGTAATTATCTGAGATATTAGGTAGAAGGAGCTGGGGTGAGTGGCAATTGCATTTCAGACTGCATGTGCCTCAGAAACTGCTGATGCTTCTGAGACTGTCAGTTCAGGCGCCAGACAGGATTTTGGCCTGTCACCAAATAAATTTCAAAATATCGTGATGGCTTAGAGAGATTTTAAACCACAGTTACAAAAAAAAAACTAAATTAATTTCTTGCTAGAGGACAAACAACAGTTTGCAGTTTGAAATAATTCATTCTTTTTTCTTCATACACAATTTTGTAAGCAAATCAAAGACCCAAATAAACACAGAAAAAAAAAGAAACACAATGACAATTGCAAATGACCTGGTTTCCATACAAGCATAACTAAATGAAATGAGTAGCCCCCTTGGCTGCATTTTCCCAACACATGCATAAAGTAACCAAGATCCAAGCCATTCTCTCTTAAAATAAAACACTTATCAGCAGTCCATAAAAGAAAGGAGGAAAAAAACAGGATTAGTTAATTCTATACTCTAAACCAAAAAAAGTCATATTTAAACTGAAAGGGAAATGAAATAATGTCAGTAATGCATGTCTTTCACTTAGACTGAATCGCAAATGTGTGGTTGAAGTGCGTGCGATTAGGTGCGTTGGTGTGATTGTGCATGTAAAAATACCACTGACCATGACTGGCAGGGAAAAGTTCTTTTGAAAGTTCTTTTTTGTTACACTCTCTGTAGGTGGTGATTGCCTGGTGGTGATAGCCTACTGGCTAGCAGATGGGTATTCTCCCCTCTAATAAGACAGAGAATAGCAGGCCTCTCTTTAATTAAAGTAGGGAGTTATAGCAGCAAAGGGTATTCTCTCCAGCGGGAGAACCGCAAGAACAAACAGCATGTCCCTGAGCTTGGCATGAGGGATAGGACAGCAGCGTGAAGAAATAAAGTTGCAAATTATACCTTTGTAATTTATATAGTACTAGACACAATTTTGAAATACATAGGCCTACTTTTTATTGCCTGAATAACTGGATGAATAGACTGACCACCTGTCCCACTTTGCTTCTTTCGCGCACTCAAGTTCGTTATTTAAAATGTAGGCACGCGGTGTGCTTGATCATATTGGAAGTGACGCATTCAACGTTGAAAGCTCGGCCAAGATAAAGGAACAGCTTATCATAGCTGTATATGGATTGCCATTTTTAAATTAATTTAACGCTAGTAGCAGAACTACTGCAAGCAATTTTTTGTGTTGCAAATCCATTTATCCATTGCTGAAATTTCCGCGTCTTAACTGAGAGAGCAGGTCATGGTTGCTTAGCAACGGTAGACGCATCAGGGGCACAAGTGCCGAAGGCTTTTGGAAAAAATCAGAAAGCAGCACGCCTAGCGTTTTCCACACATTTTTAGGCGCGATATGTGAACGGCCCCTTCAGCCATGGCCAGTGTGGCCACAAAAAAGAGAAGATGCACTTATAATAGCGAAATGGACCGCAACATACTCTTGGTTAAGACCTGTAGATGGAGAAGCAGAGAGAGCTTTTTGCATTTTATGCAAAAGCAGTTTTTCTGTGGGACATGGTGGAGAATACAACGTGAAGCGACATGGTGCATGTGAGTACCACAGAAAAAAAGCACCATCAAGAAACATGCAAACCAGTGCAATCGTTTTTCAATAAACCAAATGACCCACAGTCTGACAAAGTTTCGGCAGCAGAAGTGATGAGCATTTATCATGCTGTACATCACACAGATTCATATCACTCTACCGACTGCAGTAACAAGTTAGCCCCAGTAATTTTTCCAGATTTTGAAATAGCTAAGAAAAAAGCTTTAGGCAATATATTACAGAAAGCTTGAAATGTCTACTTTAAAAAAAAAATATTCAAACCAAATTAAATAGGCTACTCTCTGATTATGTAATCCATATGAAATCTGTATTTCTCTCTGGCTTTCATGGAGAGTCTGCATTGTCAACTTCATCTTAGCAGCGAAACAGAAAACACCCATTTATTACTAAACAATTAAATGTCTCCTTGCTAATTTAGACACATTCATAATCATTACTTTAACCGGTTCTTTGTGGCAAGCCTTATGTGTGCGGTCATAACAATTATTATCCTGTAGGCCAGGGCTATTAAATTAATTTCATCTGAGGGCCAGATTATAGAATTGAAAATTTGAAACGGGCCAAGAAGGTTGGGGGCCATCCCAATCTCCCATCTCTCAATTGCTAACTTCAGAGATTCATGCATCAATCAAATCACATCTGGATTATTGCAATGCTCTATTTCTTGGTCTACCTAAAAAAACGTACTGCAGGGTTACAGTATGTTCAAAACTCAGCAGCAAGAGTTCTCATCTCCACCGGGTGTTCTGCTCACATTACTCCTCTACTGCATGATCTTCACTCGTTACCTGTGGCATCTCACTGCGACCGCTTGGGCGAGTCTTAACTCTTATAAAGAATATCTCTTTGGGTTGGAGAATTTTTGTCCATGGGCGGATCTACAGGGGGGCAAGGGGGGGCAGGTGCCCCCCCACTCTAGAGCCTTGCCCCCCCAGCTGCCCCCCTAACTTTAATGATCCAAAAACTGTACTTACAAAAACAACCCACCACTATGTCCAATACATTTACCAAAAGTGAACAATTTAATTTTTAATTTTAAATGTATTATTCGCCCTTCCCCCCTGCCCCTCAAATACTTAGTTACGTCCCTGATTCAAACGTGCAGAGCGGCGTTCGCTCAGTCTGTCTCATACACACAGCGAGTCTGCTTCGGTGCGGTGGCCCTGCAACCAGAGACAGAGCTGCCCCGGACAGATCCTCTGAAGGTGAAGTGAGTTTCCCTAGGTGTAGTTTAAACACACGTTTAACTTAAAGTTACATTTGTAATGAATGTATTGTATGCTAAAGACGATTCAGCATCAGCAAAAACAGCGAGTCTATTACGTTCAAAAAAAAATCAGCGGTCAAATCGCTCCCTCGTGATTTGTAAGAGCACTCTTCTCTCTTATTAGCCTGATTTTGATTTTAGTAAAGACAAGAACAGCTTAATAAAAAATATAAAATATTGAGGGGCAGCGCTAGGGCTGGGCTAATGGGGCTTAAGCCCCGAAAGTTTTTAGTAAAGCCCCGAATATTTTGTTAAATTGTCTTTCTCACAGAGCAAAACAATTCATCTGAAAAACAAATGTGAATAAGATTACAGCGGCCGCGATTAACTAATCATGAACAGTGCATATTACATTTTTATTTATATTTTCCCCTTTGCATTAAAAGGTACTTTTGACGTGCTTTTGCAACGTTGAGCATTGTAGCCAATCACAGACATGTCTGTTGATCACATCGGCCAATCAGAGGCGTTTAAATGAGTCGCTGTGCTGAAGATGTGTTTTGCGCGAGCTCACCGAGTTCACGTTCGCAAACCTGTCATTATTATTGGCAATAAACTTAAGATGCAGATAAGAGATTCACTTGATATTATTATTGATGCTGCTCTGATGCACTACATTACGCAACGCTCTGTTTGTTGTTAGGAAGACTAAAAGTTCAGCGGTCTAGCTCATCAATGTCAAAATTATTAAATAAGTTAACAAATGCCTGGTAAAATGTAAGTAGATAATTTAATATTTGATTGTTTTACAATAGAAAAGTTCAACTTTGTTTATTTATTTATACAATTTTGCCTTTTTGAACTGAAAATATGCTATAATTTCCTTGATTCATTTATGTAAATTACAAATAAAATATTAGTTGCAAATAGTTAAAATTATTTCACTAATACAACAAGCCTTTCTTTTTCTTTATTCCCTTAAATCGCTTTAATAATTAATTAATTACTTTAAATAAAAATACCCAATTTTAGTTTGGGCTGTTATGTTGCAACACACAATACAGTGCCAGTTAGGAGATTGATCATTTGATTAGCTAAGCCTAAGCAGTCCTATTAAATCCAATTCCTCTCAGATATCACAGCAATGAAACCAGGTTACAACTGGGGAAATAACAAATACAATAGAATTAAGTAGTCTAAACATAACTGGTGTGTGTGTTGTGAATTAAAAAACGTAGTAGTGTGTAAGGGCATGATTAAACAATAACTACTGTAGTTTAAAAGTGTTTTTGTGTTTTTTTTTAAAGCAATTCATATATAGGGATTCCATGTACCCCTGCCAAGACCTCTTGCCACCCCTTTGCCCCCCATGCAAAATTTTCTAGATCCGCCACTGCTTTAGTCTATGCATGAACAGCTTGTAACACTTCACAGAGAAAAGAAAACTTGAAATTGCATCATATGATCCCTTTAATATCATGCGGACGAGCTGTTGATAGAACACACAATCATATTCATTAAGAGCGTAAACTGAAAAAAATGCAAATTTAATATTCCATAATACCCATTATACCATCTGCATCACTTCTGGAGCATTGTATGGAAAAAGGAAGGAGCCGGGCCATCAATATTCAAACCCCTTTAGATTTTTTATCAGCAGAAGAAAAGGAAACCACATTTGGTTCTCTAAGTGGTTTAAGAACCATAATAAAAAAAATTTGGACCACTTTTTATAAATGCTGCATTTCTTTAGTGATGTGTGAAACTGTCGTGTTTATATTTTTTCGTATACACGCCGATACACGCTTTAACTGCTCGGGACAAACAATGGACTTGTGAACAACTACCACAAAACAAAAACAGTCGTGGATCATCCAGGAAACACACTGTTCAGATTCAAGGGTATGCAAACTTTGTGTGGGGCAGTTTCTGTAAATTCAATTATTTTGTCCTGTTGAGTTTATGAAAACATCTGTTGTGTGACATGATTTATTCAGGATAATACTAAATAAACATACCATGCAATTTTTATGGTCCCTCTTATTTTGTTACAATTATTACAATTTTGCATATTCTGCAAGTGATATGAAATGTGTGAGCAGAACTGAAGCTTAGGATGCTTAGACGATTCAAAGTTTGATAATCTAAAATACTTTTCAGATGTAACTGTAATTTGATTACCATCTATTTAAGAACTAATAAAATTCTTATACTGTATGTGGACATCCCTAGTCATCGGTGACTAGCCCTGACTCTGAAGGGTCCACGAACACCTGACTCGACTCTGGAGGGTTCACTGGAACCTGACTCGACTCTGGAGGGTCAACTGGTACCTGACTCGACTCTGGAGGGTCAACTGGTACCTGACTCGACTCTGGAGGGTCAACTGGTACCTGACTCGACTCTGGAGGGTCAACTGGTACCTGACTCAACTCTGGAGGGTCAACTGGAACCTGACTCGACTCTGGAAAGTCAATGTGCACCTGACTTGACTTAGGACTGCCTGTGGAGACGTGAGATGCCTCGACTTCGGGCACCGCCTCTGGAACGGCCTCGAGCACCACCTCGGCCTCCGGAACAGCATCTGGCACCGCCTCGGCCTCCGGAACAGCATCTGGCACCGCCTCGGCCTCTGGAACAGCATCTGGCACCGCCTCGGCCTCCGGAAAAGCCTCGGGCACCGCCTCGGCCTCCGGAACAGCCTCGGGCACCGCCTCGGCCTCCGGAACAGCATTGTGAGATATTTATTCACACCAGCTCTTGAAATCAAAGTGATGTCATGCCGCACGCATTGCTGTTTCTGTGTGGAGTCAAAAGGGTCTGTGCCACCGCATAACAAAAGATGTGTTAAAAATTAATGAGAATATATATATATATATCCGAGTCCTGATCGGGAGGTAACGTCCGATTCCGATCGAGTCTGAAACCACGCGATCGGGCCCGATTTCCGATCACGTGATCGGATCTGGACATCCCTAGTCATCGGTGACTAGCCCTGACTCTGAAGGGTCCACGAACACCTGACTCGACTCTGGAAGGTTCACTGGAACCTGACTCGACTCTGGAGGGTCAACTGGTACCTGACTCGACTCTGGAGGGTCAACTGGTACCTGACTCGACTCTGGAGGGTCAACTGGTACCTGACTCAACTCTGGAGGGTCAACTGGAACCTGACTCGACTCTGGAAAGTCAATGTGCACCTGACTTGACTTAGGACTGCCTGTGGAGACGTGAGATGCCTCGACTTCGGGCACCGCCTCTGGAACGGCCTCGAGCACCACCTCGGCCTCCGGAACAGCATCTGGCACCGCCTCGGCCTACGGAACAGCATCTGGCACCGCCTCGGCCTCCGGAACAGCATCTGGCACCGCCTCGGCCTCCGGAACCGCATATGGGAACCGCCTCGGCCTCCGGAACAGCCTTGGGCACCGCCTCGGCCTCCGGTACAGCCTCGGCCTCCGGAACAGCATTGGGCACCGCCTCGGCCTCCGGAACAGCCTCGGGCACCGCCCCGACCTCCGGAACAGCATCGGGCACTGCCTCGGCCTCCGGAACAGCATCGGGCACCGCCTCGGCCTCCGGAACAGCATATGGGAACCGCCTCGGCCTCCGGAACAGCATATGGGAACCGCCTCGGCCTCCGGAACAGCCTCGGGCACCGCCTCGGCCTCCGGTACAGCCTCGGCCTCCGGAACAGCATATGGGAACCGCCTCGGCCTCCGGAACAGCCTCGGGCACCGCCTCGGCCTCCGGTACAGCCTCGGCCTCCGGAGCAGCATCGGGCACCGCCTCGGCCTCCGGAACAGCATCTGGCACCGCCTCGGCCTCCGGAAAAGCCTCGGGCACCGCCTCGGCCTCCGGAACAGCCTCGGCCTCCGGAACAGCATTGGGCACCGCCTCGGCCTCCGGAACAGCCTCGGGCACCGCCTCGACCTCCGGAACAGCATCGGGCACCGCCTCGGCCTCCGGAACAGCATCGGGCACCGCCTCGGCCTCCGGAACAGCATATGGGAACCGCCTCGGCCTCCGGAGCAGCATCGGGCACCGCCTCGGCCTCCGGAGCAGCATCGGGCACCGCCTCGGCCTCCGGAACAGCATCGGGCACCGCCTCGGCCTCGGGAACAGCATCGGGCACCGCCTCGGCCTCCGGAACAGCCTCGGGCACCGCCTCGGCATTAGGCACCGTTCGGTGATACAAAAAAACGAGGAGAGATCCAAATGCAGGTGTGAGATT
Organism: Carassius carassius; assembly: GCF_963082965.1. Lineage (NCBI taxonomy): Eukaryota > Metazoa > Chordata > Actinopteri > Cypriniformes > Cyprinidae > Carassius > Carassius carassius. The sequence goes on from NC_081780.1 coordinate 29,591,336, forward strand.
TATTAAAAGGGCAATTCCAAAGGGGTAAACAGTCCAGGAAAGGTCACAACCAGAAAATCCAATAAAACATGAAAACAAAACAAGAACACACGGCGAGAGCAGACTATGAAATGTATCACACATAAGACAAGGACTCCGTGACAAAGACTCAGACAGACAGACCGGGCATAAATACACAAAAGGATAATGGGGAAACTGGAGATAGGTGGGGAACAATCAATTAACTAAACAAGGAGGAAGGTGACCAAATAAGGAAACAGGAAGTGATAATATGACAGACACCGTGGGAACGGAGGACACCTAGTGGACACCCAGGGAACACAACCCAGACACTGTGACAGTACTCAATAACATTCTTTGCAATATCTAGATTTACATGTGATAAAATGATACTCTGTGTATGTGAACACACATAATGATGCCATGAATTTAGCCAGACATCTGATCGTCTAAAAGTCCAAAACTTTTATTTATCTTTTCAGTACAGTTTTCTTTTATACATCACAAATATTTTCTTATAATGAATGTGTAACTATGCAAACAATAAAGTGAGAGAAAAGTTTGTGTTCAGCTATATGTGAACCTAAGCATTAACTTTTGAAATTGAGTTTTAATAAAGCTATTACATGTAAAATTGTGGTGCAGTATATATTGCAGTATGTTTAAAAATATAAGATAACAATAACAATATATAGTAATATATTATTTAATATATGGCATTATATTTTCTAACACAATCCCACATTTTTTTTGTTTCATAAGGTAACAGTCCACTTATTCATATTTATTTGGATTCAATGTATTGTGGAGGAGTGTCTGCAGGCTGGTGATGAATGGAAGAGATGCTTGCCACAGGTATCTGCAGGAAAAAAACATTTATATATATATATATATATATATATATATATAAATTCATTGGACTACTATTTTACTCAACCCAATTAAAATGGGGATCAACCTTACCTCTGAGCTCTTGAGATCCTGTAAACGCGTGAAATCAGAGGACTGTGGTGAAAAAACCTGCACAAACTGCTCCTAAGGTTAAAAAAAAAAACACATGTGGTGGTTTTTTTTTACAAACAAAAGAAAGTGACATGACATTCAGCCAACTATGGTGACACATACTCAGAATTCGTGCTCTGCATTTAACCCATCCAAAGTGCATACACACAGAGCAGTGAACACACACACACACTGTGAACAGACACACACCCGGAGCAGTTTGGGGTTCAGTGCCTCAACTCCCCGTGTTCGCACTTGTCAATACTTACGAATAGATGAAATGAAATAGGACAAATTTAATCTCGACAAACTATATGTTACTATAAAGATCTAAGCCTCAAGCATCGACGACAGATCGCTGTTTTTCAATGGAAAGCTTATAAAGACTGTATTTGCTACATTTGTGTAAGCAGTACACATACAAACATGAACATTAGAAACGCTGTACATACCAGATCCATCGTAATAACGAGTCATAAACACATCCACAGCTGTAAATCCCGGTTTAGTTAGAAAGGTAAGGGTCCACTGAACGACATCTCATGAAGCACGTTTTATCCAACGAAGCAATAACGTTGTAATATGGATCATAATTCCTTTGTTTACATTTCAGTTCTTCAGCGACAGAACTGTTTGTGTCCGTTATGGAATAACTCACGGTCAGAAACTGCGTCTTTGTAGTAAAAACACGGCATGGTTTTGCAGTGTACAGTATCAAAAACAGAATGAGGCGATCCACCAAAACAAAAAGTGAAAGATAGGCGAAAAATTGTATTTGAATTCTGGCGCTCTCTCGTGACGCGCTCTGACGCACCTGATGGAGAGTGTGATAGCGTATTTTTATGTTGAATGTGCCTGTATCTGCATGATTACCATCTGTTTGAGCGCAAATCAGCACAAATCAGCTCGCTATTACTGTATGATCACGGCTATCAATGTAAATGCCATCTATATGAATAGAGAGTGATTTATCGACTTTATGGCACATTTGTGTTATTACCATCTCTATAACTGGCCATCAACACATCAGCACTTATTTTCATTGTAATTCATTGTAAATACTGCATTTCTAGCAATATCAGGATGTTCTGTAATTGGCATACAAAGTTTTTATTTTTATTTTTTTTCTTACTCAAATTATTCTTATTGTATCTTTCTAGTGCTCAAATAAATCACTTATATAATGTCAAAGTTTCTGTCTAGTGTTTTATAACTGAAAAAATATGCAGTGGTATGTTTATTGACTGAAATAGTTTGTAGAATCCTTCAATACAGTTGGTAAATATTTGTTATCTTTGGGGGTGGGGGGGGTTAGTAGACATAGTCTCAAAAAAATGGTTGCAGGAATCACATTTTTCATGGTATCTGAAATAGAAACTCACATTTACTTTCAACCCATTACCTTTTCTAGATTGCTCCAGAACTGATTTAATGTATTTTTATACCAAATTAAAAAACAATTCAGTGCGGTAAAAAAATTTTCAAGGCACTTCAATGTCTATAACTTTTAATATTTTTGAGCATTATCAACTCTGGTTGATAAAAAGTACGGCATACAGGGTCTTCTTTCCAAAGACACCAAAATTATGTTTTTAACATACTGAAGTAGGAAACCGTTACAATTATAAGTTTGGTAGAGCACTTTCAGATGTGAGTCCCATAATGGGGGGTGCTGGCTAACAGGTTTTTAAGTCAGTAATAATAACTTTAGTCAGTTAAAAACCTCATAATCATGAAAAGTTTACAATTAAATTTTGCAATCCAATTACAGAAACCCCACTAATGTGCATTCAAAGATTTAAGTCTTGAAGATATAAATCAACGCAAAAACCATGGTCCACTTACTTTATGCATAATCTATTGCGATGTATTTGTTATTAAATAAACTTGTTTCGCCACATTGCCCTTCATTCAAGCCTTCGGTTTACCCGCGCTCATAACATTAGCACAGAATCAGTTCAGAATCAATCACCAAAAGAACCAGTTCGGTTCAGACGCTCTGTGTCAGTCTGCTTCACGCTGAATCACATATGCGCAGTATCATCAGCTCCTTGGTTCTCAAATTGGACACGTCCGACAGAAACGGTTCTCGGTTCAGTGTACTGTGATCCGAAAACCAATGCAACCGGTTCTTGACTCGAGAATGAGAACTGCTCTAGCAGTGGGTGTGTACGTTCGTTATCTGGTTTGGCGTTCATCTTCAGTTCTCTCTTCACATCAGTTCAGTCAGTGTACTGTTTGAGTAAATTAATTACTATTGATATTGGTTTATTTTGACTCAGAGGGAGTGTCACGTTAAAAAAGTTAAGTCATTTGTGGATTAATGCTTATTGGAGACCAGAACCGTTACAATTGATTCAGTTGGTTTCACTTAGAAGAACCGGTTACATAGAACGATTTGTTCGCGAACGGACATCACTAATCCACACACATTGCTGATTATTGTTTAGCCTGTACCCTGTCCCCACTCTCCGTGTTTTCTTGCCTTGCTTTGCCTTCTTGTTTGTTGACCTTGGACTGTTTATCGGATTACTCTTTTGTCTCGCCCTGGTTTGTAAGTTTTTGCTGGTGTTTGACCTTGCCTGTTTTGAATAAAAGCTTCATTTGGATCCTCAACTCTTGAGGTGATGTGTAAATTACCATCCGAATAGGGCTCAAGATGATATTATCTCGCTAATCAGGATGTAGTTAATTCGGTTCTTTGAACGTTGTTGATGATTAGTATGGCTGGATTGAGTTATAGGAGATAATTGTGCATTCATGGTTTGGTTTAAAAGGGGTTGTGTATCGATACTCCAAACCATGTTTAGCAGTAGAGCGATTGGCTGGCGGCAAGACAGCAAGGTAATGATACCTTATAATTAAAAAAGACACGAAAGAAGACGAAAAACTTGACAAATTTCTGGCCTTTTATAAGGAAACAGCCAAGAGAACAAAACTACATATATGTTATAATAGATAAATGAAAAAAAAATTTGTTTAAATGTTTTAAATGATTCCCTATTATTCGCGATTTTTTATATTTGTACAGGCTTTACACTTTTATTTCAATGTTGTAATTAGCAATTCATGTTTTTTTATATTTGAACAGAATTGTTATGTGACAGCATTAATGAAAGTTTCTTAAGGGTCAAGATCATGTTATCTGCATCTCCTGCGCTCCAGCAAGCCACAATATGTCTGTCATCTCTCAAATTAATGCACGACTCTACATTATCTGTATAGCCTGTTTGTAAGACTTGAATGCAATTATGAATAATTTCATGACGAATAAATCTTTCAGTGAGTAAAACTGTCTATAGTGTTGAAGACTACACAACATTATTATATTATCTTTAAATTAATTTTTAAGTGATTATTTTAAATTATTGTCCCTGGATCAGTAGGATGCTCTTGTAATAAAGTATCGGTGGCTGGGACAGATTTTAAGTATCAGTTCTGCTTAAAAATCTGATAAAGTAGATATGTACTCTCCAGCCACGGTCGCTAATCACTGCTCCAGTTTTATGTATATACGTCACTTTTACATTACTTTTCGTGACGTTGGTTCAACTTACAATATGATTGAAATTCAAACTGCAGATCTGTGCACACTCTTAACAGCTAAAATTGCAGACAACATATTGTGTCTTGGACAAGGATTTGATTGGAAAAAATATACATAAAAAGTAGTTAAAAACTACAAACATGGCAGAAATGTGGAAACCAAAAGATGAACAACAAATTTTTTATGTGTTGTATACCATATGCAACAACATTACAGACTATTTTATTTGATTTAGGATTTGTATTAATTAAAGTTTTATGCAGTATGTTTTTAGGGCAACTCAGTTCACAGTAAACACTGCTTCCCACGAACTCCATCCCTGAAAGTGCTGCAGGTTTAATGTTTGGGAACATGATGTGTGCTTATTTCACTTCCTTTACATTTGCATAATTTCAAACATCTCTCTGGACAGGAGATTAAAACTTAAGGGTTGGAACTTCTGATATCAAAGAACTTTAAGATTAAATATTTGTATTGTAACAGTGTCACGATCATCAGCTGGAGTGCCCTTGAACTCCACGTGAACTCCACCCAGGTATTTGTGTCTGAACTCCATTTCCTATAATCCCGTGCCTAGGGTTAATCACCACCAGGTGTTCCCCATTACCACTACCCTATATATACTGTCTTTGGACTCTCAGATATTGTGAAGTTTTGTTTAGTCCAGTCTGACATTTCTGAGTGTTTTTTTTTTTGTTTTTGTTACTTCCGTGTCTGATCTTGGATTGTTAACCCTCTCAAGGCAGGCGTTGCTGATTTGCAACAGTTAAAAACTAAAAACCTTATTACTCCAGATACATATTTTATGTATCTGGAGTACTAAAAACTTTACTAAAGGTTACTAAAGTTACTAAGTTACTAAAAATTAATTTGAGCCTGATAGGGTTAATACCGCCTGTGATTCTCTGCCGCCTGCCCCGACCTCTGCTTGGTATTGTTTCTGATTCTAGATATCCTTTGACATTCTTGATGCTGTTATCTGATTACTGCCTGTCTGACCATTCTCCAATAAATATACTGCAATTGGATCCGAACGTCTCTGACTCCACGTTACACATTGTGTTTGTTGGTTCTTGCAAAGCGTGACAAGTGTCAACAGCCTTAAAAGTAACTATTTCCATTTTATAAACATATCAGTTCAGTTAACACACACACACAAACATAAAAAGGTTTGGAAAGCCCTGGATTGGCTCATTACTCACCAGAGCAGGAGAATCGCCGGCGATGGCTTTACAGGCAAATGCTGACAGACAGATGGAGATGACAAACTCGAGCAGGGCAAATAATATTAATACACCTCTGATTCCCCTGAAGAGAATCTGAGAGAAAAATCAAAATTTACACAAATAATCCATGATAATTTCTACTAAAACGTGTACAATCAAAAAAAAAAAAAGCAGTCCAGAATCTACCATCCGTGAAGCTTATATAGTAGGGGTGTAACGGTACATGTATTCGTACCGTATCGTTTCGGTACAGGGCTTTCGGTACGGTGCACGTGTGTACCGAATGACGGAATGCAATATTTTGTATGCAGAACATAAGTACATTTTCGTGTTTCCAAACGAACATATTAAGTGGCGGAAGTCTCCGCGACTTTAAAACCGAGGTACGTACCGAACCGTGATTTTTGCGTACCGTTACACCCCTATTATATAGTAATATTAACATTTTAGGGCCAGATTTACTAAAGAATGCAAATTAGCATGACAACACTAACCTTAGTTAATTATGTCGCATGATTCATTTAAAAAATTTTGTGCCTGAAAGAAAAACTTACAAATGCATGCATGCAGTAATGTTAGCCACAGAAATAACTGTCTTTTACATTGCTAGTATTTCACTGTCTTTAGTAAATGCTGATAGAGGTTTTTTTAATGCCAAATGAGGGTTTGCACTGACACAAACTGTTAGTAAATCTGGTCAAACTGGACTATGTGAGCATTGCAGAGTGCGGAGTGGAGCGGTGTGATTTAGACTAATGCGAGGAGCGGTGGATTTCACTCGCTCCAAGAGCGCTCCATTACGAGTACAATTCATGCCAACAGCCCATAAACAGATACAGCACATTCACACACGCAATTGATTTCTCAATTATGCATTCAAACAAATGTAATCTTACAGTGCTACTACAGCTGTACTGTATCTGATTTTGAATTAGCAGAAATCTGCAAAATTTGCTCAGCAGAAAGCAGCAATTATACATTTTAATGCTGACAACCATGTTATTAGTTTGGCATCTGGTAGGAAAAAAAAAAGTTTGTATGCAATAATCTAAGCCACTTTAAAACCCTCCTGTTATTTTTTTTTTATATCTATATTTTTTAATATAGGCTGCGTTATGAATATAAGATTTCAAACATACTGAAATACTTTAGCCACGGAGCGGAGGCGGATCGATGTTTCTTGTATCAGTGAGCACGGATCGGAGTGGTTATTAAATGCTCTGAACGCGAAGGGAAAATTGTTGCCGCTCCACTCCGCTCAATACTCTGAACAGGACTGAGTTTACAATTAACGTATAATTTCAATGCCTTCTTTCATTGTTAATGATCTGTAAACAAATTCTGAAAATACCAGATAAAAACGGTGAACAGAAGAGTGCTGATTAAGGCTTGTGTATTGACCACACAGTTATCTTACTTTATTTATCTTACTTATTAAATACAATTTCCATTTTGAGACAATTTTATGTTTAATGTAAATATAGAAGTTGATAACATACCTCATACCTTTCCTTCAAATAACAGGAAGAATCGCTGCAGTTAGGGTATTGCCATATAACAACATCTACTGAAAGTAAAATAATGGCAATCACTGCAGTTATCATACTGAAAATGTTCATTCCCAGTGAAGCATTCACCTATAGGCAGAAAAAAAACACATGGGTCAAAGGTGAAATGTGTTGCAAGCACTAAAAACATAAAAGTTTAATATAGCTTTAAATGTAGCCCCCCCCATACATTAGTCTGTATCCTGTTTAACGTTATATTTTGCTGAACAAAAAATATTGACTATGATGCTTTTTTTTTAATAATTTACAGAAAACATTCAGTGTAACAACATTTTGATCCAAAAAATATTGTAAGGCATATTTTAAACATGAATAAGTTGATGATATTATAAAATACTATATTTAAGCATCATAGTGCATCCCTCAAATACCAATTAACTTTCATTTATGAATTTTTTATACTTTGCTAATGTCCCATTTGTCAGCAAGAATTTTTTTAGGGATGTGAATGTTATTTAAAATATAATTAAATTTAGTATGATCACATATTCTTTGTTTAGTATTTTAATAAGTACAGATCAGAATAAGTATATTGTTTCATTTTTACATAATTATATTTGTTACGCTGAATGCTGGATGACCATGATTTGTTACTCTGAATGACCATTTGCCAAAAATAGAGATAAAAGTGCCCTTGCTCCCACAAACTAAAATGTTTTTTTATGTATCAGTTTGTCATTAAATTAGTTTTAATAATATTCCTGAGTAAATGACTGAAGAAGCAGATGTTAATAATAAATATGGTCAATATAATAAGCATTTTATGTTATGGTTATGAATTCTGATGCTCCCATGCATGCTTAGCTTGTCACTTTGTTTCTGACTTGCGGCCATATTTATTAATATTTCAAATCTATTTTAAACGTTATACTTATGATTGCCAACATAAATGGCATTATCAGGATGAGTTTTTGGGGTGATCTCTCTTGAACTCATGACATACTTTAGTGAGGGGAATCTCATCAGGAATACTGGCAAGCTACACCTTTCTCTTTTCTTGCTTAAAGCACGTTCACACCAAGTACAGTAACTATAATGAAACATTCTAAATATAAAAGAATAGCAGATTCCACAGCACAACTATTCTTAGAACAAACAGTGATTTAGTTTATTGGTGTGAAGGCTAGCATAGTTACTGTTATAGTTATCTTTATAGTTGTTGTTCTTGGTGTGAACAGGCTTCAGAGTGCCACTCAAGTCACTGGGGCCGCACTTTATTAGTTTTTTTAAATAATTTTTTTATAGTGCCTAGCAGCTCTCTCTGTTCGTGGGCTTCTAAAATTATTCAATAACTCAAATTAATCAATACAAAAATGCTTTCAAATATTAATATTTATTACGTTTAATACACATTTGTCAATGTTAAACATTACACATTTATCTGTAATATAAATAAGATGCTAAAATTGTTTCTACAGTGGTACTGTTATTCAGTGTAATGGATTGCACTGTGGTAAGAACTTGCATTTCACTAAATGACAAAAACATTACCCTGAATGACGAAACGTCTACTTCTGCTAATATTGTAGGCAATCAGCTGACCACCTGTATCAAACAGTGAGGTTGGGCAGCAAAGTTGATCACAATTATTTAGAAATCTACTTATCTTTCAGAAAATCTAACAATTAAAGTGTTTTGGGGCATTTCACTGAATGACATTCGTTTATGTAACTGCTGATACAACTCAATTATCAAATATTTAAGAGCAATTAATTCACTTTTCTATTAAGACATTTTGACCAAAGTTATTTGAAATATGACAGTAGACTCTGTACTTGGATTGTTTTTAATGAATATAAATTTCCTTTTATAAACGTATTGTGATGCGGACACCAAAGTCGTGACGTGTTGTCTTTGACCCACATAGAAAAGTTTATGAAGTGCGATAAAACTGCACTTTTGACACATCTTGACATTATTAGTTGCTGATTGGCTGGTAGCGGGCATGTTTTCATATTATTATTTTCATATGACGAAGATTCATATTCATTTTTAACTTAACCAATTCTACATTTACAGTGTTGAGGAGTTGAAGCGCCTCTTACATGTGCAACTTTGATGCAATTTGGCATAAATTTTTATTTGAATATGGATTTTTTGAAAAATATAGCTGTGAATTAATGCATACTGCTCAGAGGACAATTACACTATGCACACCAATCTTTGTCTACATGATGCCAAAACATTGAGGAACTTAAATTGTGAATGGATTTTGGATAGCTTGAACGGTTTTGCTGTGGTGATTTTTTGAAATAACAGTAAAAAGGGAAATGTAAATTGTCTTTTATTTTTCAATTGCAGCTTCCAAACACTTCAAAACCTTTTTTCATACAGAGAACAAGTCATTCTGATTAAATATTCATAGTTTCATGACTTTACAACACTGTATGGATAACAGAAAATTAAAAAACTGTCAGACATCTGATGTCACTCTGTCCCTCTGCCACTGCTCACTGTGTGAGGAACAGTGTTACCAGATCAGAAATGTCCAAGTATCGTACCAGAAGTTCAAAATTATCGTATTTGGAAGAAAATTATCATCACGAGTCAGAGTTATTTATCTATTCTAAACCAACTTCATTTTGACAAGACCTGCAAATTACCACAATAGATAACAAGGCGTATGGTTGGACGGAAGCAGTGCGACAAAATACTATCCCATTATTTTCAGTGACTGTCTACGTCGCGGCGCATATTAAAGCGATTTTTAACACTTGTTTTGTCGCTTCCAGTGTAGAAGGAATTTAGCTGTTGCGGCGTGGCACAGTTAACTAGCTCTGAGCCGCTGTCATTGGAAGACTGCGTGTTGCCAGATGTTGAAGCGGTTCTTGCTGTCATGGACCGCAACTAGTGCTCGATGGCTTTAAAGCAGGGCACTCTCCTGCATTCTTAACACTCCCTGAGGTGCAGACGAACACATTTAGATTGTTTGTAATGAGTAATTTCATGTATGAGTAAAGAAGCCCTATGACTGCAACTACCATCATTTACATTTTCATAAAATTCAGAAATTATTATACATTACGGGATTTTTTTTCATTATTGATCGTACATAGGTAAAAAATTATCGTACAAATACGATAATTATCGTACATCTGGCAACACTGGTGAGGAATGTCTGTGTGTGTGTCTGCCCCTCTCCCTCCCCCACAGAGAGAGAGAGAAAGAGACTTAAACATCTCTTTAATCACCAGAAGAAGAAAAAAATAAGTATTTTAAATTGTTATTGTTTTGGGGATTTAAAAAATTCTAAAAATCCTTATTTGTGCTGCAAATAATCATTTCAAACTCATTTGATACTTACCTCTGACAACGTGTGACATGACATTTATCTGAATTTACATAATCTCATGGATGTAACAGTAAAACTGTTCAGTTTACAGATGAAGACTAAGCTGCAATGCAAGCAAAACTATTTCACTATATATATATATATATATATATATATATATGTGTGTGTGTGTGTGTGAGTTTCATAAAGTTTGAGTTTGCGTTCAGAACATAAAGATCAATTTGTGAAAAAAGGGTTGCCAGCTCTTTTATACATTTATAATCACTTTTAATTGAATTAAATGAAATTTTATTAATAAGATTCGGGAGGAGCGCGTCAGATACTTAGCCTAATCAACACAGGTGGACCATAATCAAGTAATCAATCTCATAGTATAAATATCGCTGACTTCCCTCTATCCATTGACGGTTAATCAGCATCTCTCCTCCACCCCATCTCCTCACTTCGAGTTCACTTTATAAATAGACGGGGAAGGGGGGGTACTCTAGGTTCGGGCCATTCCCGAGCTCGGAGCCCTTCCCCGGACAGCACGCCAAATACGCATACCATACCTCAGCTAATTATATGTAAGCGTGAACTAGTGAAAATTAGTTTGACAACTTTTTGCCAGCATTTTTTCCCAGAATATTCAAAATGGCAGTTATTTTTATACACGGAAATTAAACACTTGAGAGATTTACTTTCACGCCCATGGACTGTTTTTTCTCTCCCAGGTGTTCCATGTTCCCTTCTGTGACCTAGTGTCTCCCTCGTGTTGATTGTGTTCTTTGATTTGTGGCGTTCCCTTTTAGCTTCTATGGTTTTTGATGAATTGCTCCACCTGTTTCAGTTCTCCCTGATTACTTTCCTTGTGTTTTCCTGAGTCTGGCGTCTAGTCTTAACCATCAATCCTCGTGTGCTACATGCATGTTCCCATGTATTTGTAAATAAGTTCTGATTGTTCTGAATTCTTCCACATCGCCTCGCAGTAGGTGCACCGTGACAAAAGACTAGACCTACCAAAGTAAGTGACGCCTCTTCTCCCCATTTTTTTCTGTGTTTTGAAAGGTTTTTTTTTTTTTCGCTGTTTTCTCCCCATGACCATGGAAGTAGCAGCTTGGTTCTCCGCCCTTGCTCTACAGAGATCTCCCTTTCATTGAGTACGCCTGGGAATTCTGCGGCTCACCGCAGCGACGGCGTTGGACGACGGCAACATCAACTCGCTGTTCTGGATCTTCTATCACGTCTGCCAGCTGCTTCAAAGCCAAGCTGTCGGCCACCCTGCTCTCAGGCCCGTCATCTGCTCCAGCCAGAGCCCGCTCCAGTGTAGGGATATGCTGGTATCAAATTTTCATGTTGTGTTTAATTGCTAATGCTTTTATTACGATATATGATATTATCATGATATTGAAATTTAGGTTAAAAATAAGTGTTGTCATAAAACAATATAACCGGTTTAAAGGAACACTCCACTATTTTTGAAAATAGGGCTCCTTTTCCAACTCCCCTAAAGTTAAACAGTTGAGTTTTACCATTTTCGAATCCATTCAACCGATCTTCGGGTCTGGAGGCAGCACTTTTAGCTGCAGCTTAGCATAGATCATTTAGACCATTTAAATAGGCTTATTGGAAGTTACCTAGCGGGGGGGCTATTTTCAGGTGCTGCATAATATCATTGCGCCTGCTGCATCCATTGTACGGCAGCAAAGTTCCTTGATTATTACATCAGAATGAGAATATAGTTCCTAGCCATATCGGCCTTGGGCCCCTGAGTTCTCTACTGCACCATGTCTTCCTGAACTGCCTGATCCATCATGGGTCCCAGAACTGCTTTGGAGGCCTGCCGTCCTGTTTAAGCCTGTCTTGAGGGGCCTCAGAGTGCGCACCCCCCCCCCCCCCCCCCTTCGGATGTTGTGTGGCGCATGGACGCACCTTCCATAGGGGTGGGGTAATTTCAGTCCAGTGTTCCTGTCCTTCTTGTGTTTTCCTCCCTCACACGCCCCATGACGTAGTTCCTTCCATGTCTTAAGATAATTTTCCCCAGGTGTTTTCCTATCTTTAATAAGCTATGTGATTCCAGGTGTGTCTCGTTTAGTTCTAAGTTATTAAGCCCTGTGTTTTTCTGAGTCTAGCGTCCGGTATTGTTCGCCTATCCCCTCAGCTATGTGTGCTTTGCTTTGCTTTGGTTGGGTGTAAATAAAGACTGACTTCACAGATTCCCCTACGTCTCATCGCTCCTCAATCTTTCACAGTAGCAGCAGCATCGTGACATACATTTAAGGATTAAAGGGATAATTATTATTATTATTACACTATTTCTGTGCTTCCAGTAGGTGCTTAGACCCCAAGAATAATAAGGGTTGTGTACATACCAAACACAAATTGGCGGGAGACTTAATATTATACTCTGCAGCAATGCAGAGTGAACCTGCAGCAATGTACTGAGAAGAAAGAGAAAGGACAAAATTTAGGCTTGCATTGAAATATGTTGCTTGTATTATAAAAAAACAGAACACTTAATTGTATAGTAGTTTCTTACGATGAGAGATCCCCAGTAAGGAACACCACTATAGACAAAGATGGCTTCTGCATAAACTGTACACACAATGCCAAACAGCAAAGTCATCACACCGATCATTATCTGGACCGCCTGTGAGAGACAAAAAGATGGCAGAAAGTGTGAGTAGCATGAGAGTCTTTGTGGAACAATATAAAATATACAATATGACAGCTGTAGTTATCCCCTTACCAGTCACCCCCCATTTTTTGGCATGGAGACAGAAATGACATACCCAAAATAAAAAGGTTTCTGCTCACGATTCTTTCTGACTAGATACATAATCAACATTTGTTCACAAAGCTGACACTTAAAAGTTTACAGGTCAGTAATCAGAATCACTCAGACTGTTGTGATAATAGAGATATTTAAGCTCAAACATAAAAACAAAAATAAAAATATTAAACAGCATATTTTTTAAATGTATTTCAAAAATTGTTGATGTAGGATATGAGTTTATAAACACAGTGTAGCTAAAGCCACAAGTCTTCCAAAACTTCATTAGAAATTTCATAATCTAAAACTGTGAATTTTATGAAATATTTTCTAATGCCATGTCATGTGTGTTTTTAAAGGTTAATCTGATTGATTTATGGCACTTGTCATCTCTATAAGATCTCACATGTATTAAACACTCCTGTGTGCTCTGTATGTGTTTTTGTCTTTGAAAACTCCCCGATTCATGGTTCTATTGTTCTCACCAAACGAGTCTTTCACACCTCCACCAGGTATGACACATTATCTGCATTATTCTTTTATCATTATTCTTTTGTTTTTATTCCACCTTTATTGTGGTATTTCAATGTTTACAAAGACACAAAGCTGCTATCTCACTTCAGTCTCTGTATGCATTTAGCCCTTATTTATCAAAAGTCTTACTATAAAAATACAACAAAACATTTTCTTATGACCTTACGTGAATTATTGTGATAGAAATGCATTATGAAGAAGAAATGCACTTGCTATTAGTAGCATTAGAGCTAACGTTAACATCAAGCTACATCAGACAATTTATGAAATTATTAGTACACTCTTACTCAAAACTCACTTTAAACCCCGATCGAGTGTTTATAATAACTTCCTTTAGCGATCACGGGTGGAATTGGGTCGTTTACTCTTCTAAAAATATGCTATTTATAGCCTTTTACATCCTGCACAAGTTAGCATTTCAGATGTACATTTTCTACATTTTTTATAAAAACATCCCAGATCTCAAGAAAATCTCATACCAAGCTTTACTTTCGTAATCGCGGGTTTATTATTCGGATATTTCGTGTGCTCGGGTGTTTCAGTGTTGTTTTGGCCAGATAACTACCAGGAAGTGTACAGGAAGCATGTGACACAATGTGGCGGTGTCCGATCTCCGCAGATATGCATCTTTGGTCTATAAATCCTTATTGACGCTGTTCAGTGAGTCTATGTGAACACAAATACAAATGGGGCGGCAGTGGCTCAGTGGTTCATGTAGGTTGTCTACAAACCGGAAGGTTGGTGGTTCGATCCCCGGCTCCACCTGACCAAGTGTCGAGGTGTCCTTGAGCAAGACACCTAACCCCATCTGCTCCCGACGAGCTGGATGGCGCCTTGAATGGCAGACACCGCAGTCGGTGTGTGAATGTGTGTGTGAATGGGTGAATGTGAGGCAAGTTGTAAAGCGCTTTGGATGGCCATGTGGTCTGTTGAAAGCGCTATATAAATGCAGTCCATTTACCATTTACCACAAATAAACCGCTGCAGACGTGACTGAATATGAATGAGTGGTGAAGTTCTATTCAAAATGTGGCATTGTACGGATTTATTATTTTGCACTCTTGACATAAATTACTAAATAACTGTCACTGCAACAATGTTTAAACAAAACACTGGTCAAATATCGAAGCTAGAGTAGAGCTTTAAACTTTCAATTGATGCACAGTTTGTCCAGATCAAGTAAGAGAGTGATGTTTAACGTGCTGTGAAAGTGAAACGGTAATAAACTGGGCCGTCAGGGATGATTGAAAGCAAAGGGGTTATGGACTTATGATTGAACTAGAAAAATATATTTTGCAAGTTTGGAATTATCAGTGTGTGAATGTCATTGTACTTGCAGATGTGCAAGATTTGATTACTTCATATTTTTTGATAGTTTACAACTCCTTAATCTTCTCTGTTACTGACACACTGTAAAGGTTACTGTTTATTCTGTAATTGATCAACCTGATCTTTATACTTGTGTCTTTCCTGCACTGCCACCAAGACAATAAGTCACAATCTTCAATAAATATTGTGTATAATTTGTTTAAGGGATCCCAAAAAATGTAACCGAAAAATTTAAATTTTATGTGTATCATTACCGTTGCAGTCTGTCAGTCCTATAATGGAAGTGGATGGGAACCACGGCTTTGGGAGTCATAAAACATACACAAACAAAACCAAATTAAACCCTTCAGATTGTCACAAAACATTGATGTGTAAAGACAGAAAACGATCAGTCTGTGCAAGAAACTGAACAGTATTTAAATAGTTTTTTTACCTCAGATTTTCAGCTCAATGTCTGAACTGTCCTGAGCGCGATCGCATCTTCCTCTAGCTTTACCACAAACTTATAAGTGCATTACCACCCCCTTTATCTCAAATAGACCATTTACACTCCTAATTCAGATTGTACATAGAGTGTCAATGGTCCATTTGAGAGATAGGTGGTGGGGATGCACCTATAAGTCTTCAACCCGTCGTAAAGCAAGAAGATGATGCCTCACGCGCAATATATAGTCACGAGCCGAAGGGTTTAATTTGGTTTTGTTTGTGTATGTTTTATGACCACTTACATTATAGGACTGACAGACTGCAACAGTTTGAGTTAAAAATCTCTGTTTGTGTTCAGCTGTAGAAACAAAGTCCCCTACATCTAGGGTTGGCCCCTTCAATACAGAAAAATAAGGGACGCCTGGGGGGGGGGACACCCCTCAGGGGCACGATGACCATAGGTCTGATGACGTGCCAGTGGTGGTAAATCACAACTTAAAACATGTTTTCATAAAAATATTAAGATTGATGCATGGGAATTATAAAAAGATATCTGCTATTGAAATCAGTGTGAACAGATGCACTCAGTCTCTCTATATCACAGAATACACAGCTATGACGATAACAAACATAGGCCAACAAAGTTTGACCGTGAGACCACAAAAGATAGGCATTTGGAGGAACTTCTGAGATGTGAACCATATTTTATTAACTTATTAAATGAACAGATCCATAACTTATTAACTTTAAATTAAACAAATTCTTTCATACTCAAAAAAGTCTATTGGAAAAAATGCATGGATCTTCCATGAACATGATAACATCAGTGGCCCAGAAGTAGTAGTGTGCAGTATTGAAGCATCCCTACTCCTTTTATAAGTGTACTTCTTGTCACTCTGTGCAGCACTAAGAAGCTGTTTGTCCTTCAAACAGATATAGTAAAACTCTGAACAGGACTGCTCAAATTTTAAAGTGATCAAGAAGTTACTCCTTATGAGATCCACAGAGCACCTGTTCCTGGTGTCACTCCATTTGTTGGACATTCTGGAAAAGATCCTTTCCACATAACCAGTGGATGCTGGGATACTTAAGATGTGGCTGATGATGGACAGCATGTTAGGCAGGTTACTACTTGAAAGAGAGCCACCCACCTGGCAGCCACTTTGGACTTCCATTCATCATCTGCACGAGTGCTATTTGTTGTGGTGCATTCATCATAAAGTTCATCAATGCTGACTTTTTGGATGAGGTTAAGCTTATTAGTGATTATCTCAGTGTCGCTGAAGGAAAGCATGCCATGGTGCAGAGAGAGAGGTTGCAGTGAGAACAGCCAGTTGTCCTCTGAAAAGTCAAACCATTTCTCAATGTATGAGATTGCTGTGTTGAGAAATTCTTTGAAATCTCTCCTTGCCCTGTCTGCATCATGTAGGAGAAGTTGCTACAGCTTAACTTTTGTTGAGTAGCCATAAAACTGGTCATCTCTTCTCTGTGTGAGCTTTTGCTTGAAGGTAGACATGATTGAATATATATTAACACAGGTGACTGAATCATTTTCCAGCTTCTTTACATCCTCAAAGAGGGAGAAGATGTTGTTACGAACGCCTTGAGCGGTTGGAGGCTCCAATTGAAAGAGGAAAAAGTTGGTCATGGTTAACAGTGCTTTTATTACGGTGCATGGTGACAGTCACTCAGTATTGGTGGAAAGAAAACAAAACAAAACAAAAAATAAAAATCTTAGATGCAACACTATATAAACTACCCCAAACATAAGGTCAAAGCAATCTATATACATAAAACATAACCTGACCTGTATGTGCAACTGCAGTACATAAGCAGCACTTTCCCAGAGACTCTCTCACAGTCTCAGAGTCTCCAGTCACAAACTCAGATCTCTCCTCGGCTCCTATCTCTGAACTTTCTGGAGCCATTTTATAGGCCCGACTCCTCCTACTCTGGAACATACCATATGAAAGGTAACATGTTTCACATACAATCACAAAAATACATAATAAAAATGGAAATAACAAAAACAATAACAAAAATAATAATAAAATACAAATAAACATACGTGCAAGAATTCATATGCACGTATACATAACATACATAATCAAAGGAAACAAATAACCTTTCTCTCTTACAGCCATGAGAATGGACTCTCCGGTGACACCATTAGTTTATTGAACAAGATGGCAGACACAAAGACCTATAAATAGACCAGATGTCTAACTGAACAGGTTTGGCAAATGACTCTTGGAAATAAAATGGACAAATGAAATGTGGTAAGCATAATCTGCATCTCTTACACTGTATTCAATAAACTACGTGAATCAAATACTTGTGGTGGTGATTTATTTCTTTATATGAGAAAAGACAATTCTATTATGCTATCATCATATACACTTGTGTTATGGTTATTAGTTCTCACATAACTCCAGTAAAACTAAATACAGGACATCAAACAGCAAGTTTACAACACACAGTGACATTGAATGTTACACAGGTCCATGCATACATGAATCTATGTCGGCTAACAGACTGTAATACATGACGCAGGTGTATGTGCATAACGTGCATGTGTAGTCCATGCATAGTCGCAGGCTTACCTGTGACATTTCCTCCCCCTTCCCCAGACACCATTCTTGGTGTCCTGGAGAGGAAATCTGCCACTGTAGAGCCAAGAACCACCTTGTTATACGGGCATTCGTGTCTATCATTCAGCCAAGCCAAACCAGTGTCCGATGATCAGTCTCTAATTTAAACCTCCTACCCATGAGGTAGTACCTGAATGAGTCTAAGGCCCATTTGACAGCCAGGCATTTCTTCTCTACGGTTGAATACAGGGTCTCTCGTGGAAGGAGTTTCCTGCTGACAAAAGCAATGGGTCAAGTGTCCTTGCTTTCCCAGCAAAAGTACAGCCCCAAGGCCAACTTGTGAAGTATCAGTCTGCACTGTAAAACTTGGTCAAATTCTGCTGCATGCAACACTGGCTTTTCGCATAATGCATCCTTCAAGTCCATAAAAACATGCTCACAGTCTGCCGTCCAGTTAAGCTTGTTGGGTTTGTTCTACTTCGTGAGTTCAGTAAGGCCTATGGCTTTCTCAGAAAAGTTCGTGATAAAGCGTCTATACCACCCCACCAGGCCAAGGAACGACCTTACCTGCTTCTTGGTTACAGGCCGCTCAGCCTGCTTAATGGCCTCAACCTTCCCAACCTGAGGGGCGTATGACTCCATGCCCCAGCACATGACCAAGATAGCAGGTCTCTGCCTTAGCTATCATGCACTTGTCTGAGCGAATAGTAAGACCAGCATTCTTTATAAGAGTTAACACCTCCTTCAGATGTATTAGATGACCCCGCCATGTCCTACTGTAGATAATAATATCATCCAAATATGCTGCCGCGTACCCCTCAGTTACCCTAAGGATCTGATCGATCATCCTCTGAAAAGTCGCAGGAGCCCCATGCAGCCCGAAAGGAAGCACGCGGAATTGATAGTGCCCAAATGGAGTCTTGAATGCTGTAAACTCTTTACTATCTGGACTTAAGGGCACTTGCCAATAGCCTTTGCACAGATCAAGAATTGTGAGGTACTGTGCGCTGCCAAGCTTTTCCATTAAATCGTCTACACTGGGCATAGGGTAACGATCAAATTTGCTCACAGAATTTATTTTTCTGAAGTCCAAACAAAATCTTAGGGACCCATCTTTCTTAGGCAGCAGCACAATAGGGTTGTTCCACTCACTGACTGACGGTTCTATCACCTCCAGTTTCTGCATCATTTCCAGCTCTTGCTTCATGGTGGGCAACAGCCTTTCTGGAACTCTGTACGCTGCTTGTCGGATCGGTTTCACCTCCTTCAAATAAATATGATGCTGTGCCAGGTCTGTCTTCCCAGGTGTTTCCTGGAACAGCTGCTCGAGAATACAATTTTGCAGCTGATTTCTTTGTTCAACGGTCAAGTGCTGAAGATTTAAAGCAGGGATAGGCAACTTTGGTCCTGGAGGGCCACTGTCCTGCAGAGTTTAGCTCCAACCTTAATTAAACAGACCTGAACAAGGCAATCAGTGTTTTCAGGATTACTAGATAGAAACAGGCAGGTGAGTTTTTATGAGGGCTGAAGCTAAACTCTGCAGGATAGTGGCCCTCCAGGACCGAAGTTGCCTATCCCTGATTTAAAGGGTACTCACTATCACGAATAGGCAAGAACTGCTCCTCCACTTCGTCCTCTTCCTGTACTGCCCTCACCAAGAGCTCCTTCACCTCCGCTCTTGCTGGTTCCGGCTGTGAAGACGGACCGTGCCACTTCTTCAACATATTAACATGAAAAGTCTGCAATAGTTTATTTCTGGATGGCATTTCGATTTCATGTGTTACCGGACCAACTTTCTTCCTCACTTGGTACGGACTTTGCCATTTGGCCAACAGTCTGTTCTCTGATGTTGGAAGTAACAATAAAACTTGCTCTCCTACTTGGAAAGTTCGGGACCTGGCCTTCTGGTAATACCACGTCTTCTGCTTTACTTGTGACTCTTGCACGCTCTCTCGTGCCCGGGTGGATGACAGTTGCAACTTCTCTCTCATTTTGAGGATGTATGAAAGAATGTTCTGCTTGGTTGGCTTGTTACTGGCTTCCCAACTGACTCTCAAAATGTCCAATTGACCTCGGATCTGGTGAGCAAACAGTAATTCAAAAGGAGAAAACCCGGATGATGCTTGGGGAACCTCACGGTAAGCAAACAAAAGGTAAGGCAGCCATTTGTCCCAGTCTTTTCCATTTTCAGGCACAAATTTCTTCAACATGCCTTTTTAGGTCTGATTAAATCTTTCAGTTTCAACCATCAGTCTGGGGGTGATACAGAGTATTACGAACTCTCTTAATGCCCAGTAACTGATAGACCTGTTTTAGGGTGCGACTCAAAATTGGGGCCTTGCTCAGTCAAAACTACTTTAGGGATGCCTACGTGTGAGAAGTTGTTTAACAATGCAGCTGCAATCTGTTTTGCAGTAACGTCTCTCAAAGAGTAGGCCTCGGGGTATCTGGTTGTATAATCACAAACTACCAGAATAAACCTGTTCCCTTTCTGACTTCTCTCCACAGGTCCCACAATGTCAACCCCTATCCTCTCAAAAGGTGTATCCACTGCAGGTGTTTGAATAAGAGGTGCCTTTGGAGGTGTACTACCAACTGCTAACTGAAACTCAGGACAAGTCTTGCAATACTCTTTCACTTCGGTATACATACCAGGCCAATAAAACAGTTTGGAAACTCTCATCAATGTCTTCATGAATCCCATGTGACCTGACCAGGGAATTTAATGGCTGAGCTCTAATACCTTTCTGCGCTGTGCTTTTGGTACCACTAACTGCGAACCTTCCTCTTCACTCTGTCTATAAAGAAGACCTTGTTTCATCCTGAACATCTCACCATACAATGATCTCACAGTTGCAGCTTTGCTAACTTTCCCAAAACATTCAGACAAGGTAGCATCCTCTTTCTGGAGCTGTCCCAGTTCACTGGGTATAACAAAATCTGACTCATCAATCTCCGGTTCTTCCCACTCAAACTTTGTCTGTTCTGAGCTATCCATCAAAAACTCTTTTCCTGCGTCTGTCCAATCTATCTTCCTCAGACAACCCTTCTTCATCTAGGCTTTCCTCCAGAAATAAATGGAATCTCCTGAAGGGTGCCATCTACAGAATCTTTAGTTCGTGCTATCTGGGTAAACCTTTGAGCCTGTGGTCGAGTAACTATCCCACACCACGCTGCTTATCTGGGCATATCAGTCCCCAACAACACAGGATAAGGCAGGTTTGTGGTAACATCTACGTTCATCAAAAATGACTGCTTATTAACCTCCAAATACACCTCAGCGGTAGGCAATTCTGACTTATCTCCATGTACACAACAAACTGTTACAGTTTCCCCAGTACATGACTCTCTGGCTATATATTGTGACTGTACAAGCGTACGTGCACAACCTGTGTCTACCAACACTGTCAGCGGCTTATCATTCAACAACACTGAAATAGTGGGCTCCTTATCTGGCTTCACCACTAGCTTAGAGCTAGATTGGGGCCCATAACACAAACTGGCAGATTTGGGTTTTCTAAAAGGGAACTGTGGGCTTGTATGTCCCACCTCTCCACAATTATAACTCATACTATATCGCCTCTTGGCAATATCTGGCGCATGACTACTGGTGGTGAAGGCTTCGAGTCAGCGACTTTAAAACTATGGGCTTGACTTTGAGAGAACAAACTACCCCCTGACCCCACAGACTTACCTCTCGCCTCCGGAAAGACACCAGAGTACCAAAAGGTCCCAGAAGATCCCTTCCGTGCTGCTATATAGAACTCTACCAGGTCAGCTGCTTCTCCTGCAGTGCTGGGATTTCTCTTCTTCACCCAGGTCCTCACCTCCGGATACAGCACTCTCATATACTGCTCCAACACCAAGGTTTCTATCATCTTTGTTTTTCTACTTTGAGAATAAGTGTTTTAAGCGAATGTATGCATTAGCGGCGGTATTCAATGAACAAAATCTCAGTCTATGCGTTTCTGGATTAATCTCATATTTCTTAAGAATCACCTCTCTGACCTTCATAGTCAGAGGTAAAGGCAGGTGCCATGGCTACAAAAGCATTTCTCGCTTTTCCAGTGAGCAAGGGAATCAGATGAACCGCCCAGTCCTCTCTTGGCCACCTGTACACCTCTGCCAGTCTCTTGAATGTAGTCAGAAAATGTTCCACATCATCACTGTCTTGTAGTTTTGGCAACGGAGGCACATGATTCAGCACTCGCGTACCTGGCTGATCTGAACCAGTAACTTTATGCCTGGCATGCTCCATGTCCATCTGCATCTGTGTGACCTGATGATTGAGGACCTTGTATTGCTGCTCCCGTCGTACCGACTCCCTCTCTTGCCTCTCGTCCCTCTCCTTCTGGTACTGCAGGAAGGCCTGAAACATCCCTGCCAGGGCTGTCACAGCTGCATCACCTGTGGTAGTTGGGACCTCAGCAGGTTGGACACCTTCTTCTGGAACGCCACTCATTGAGGCTTCACTGAGCTTCAACAAAGCTCTGATATTTCTGGAACACTCTTCCCCCAGGCTAATGAAATAAGACCTGAGAGCAGTCCAAGATCGCATATGCCGGGAAATGGCTGGATTGAGGGAAAGTCACCTTGTTGTAACATGTCGCAGAATCTTGCGGAACTCCACATCACAGAACTTGCAAAACGCTTTCAGTGATTCCCTTTGTTTGGCAGATGTGTAGAAGTGGTCATAGACCTTTAGCACATTCACGGCTTTTCAGAGATACCAAATGACTGGATGTTTCATGGGGTGGCACGGTTCAACTTTTTCACGGTTCGGTTTGTTTCACGGTTTTAAAGGTCACGGTTTTCGGTACTGTTCGGTATGTCCTATGTTTATGGAAAAACTATACTTTCTAATAAAAAAAAAACGAAGATATTATTCTATCCAACTATAAGCAAGAGCACAAATTAATATAACAGAGTAAAGATACAAACAATAAACAGTAGGGCTGTGAATCTTTGGGTAGGCAGCGATTTGATTCGATTCACGATTCATAGGTTTTCGATTCGATTCAAGAACGATTTCTGCAAATTTAGAACGATACAATTCGATTTGATTCACAATTATATTCGATTCGATAATAATTTTTCGATTCTGCACTCTTTAAGTGCATTCACAGGATTCTTTAAATGCTAAATCAGGGGGCAAATTACAGTAGCCTTTATGGTTAGAGAACCATAGGTAAAAAAAAAACAACAACAACACATTTTGTCCATTGTTATATGCTAGTTTAATGTTGGTATGGCATGACATGGCATACGTAAAAATTTATGTAAGCCAAGATAAAGATAAAAAAAAGAGCTTTAAGAGTATTATGTATAAGCTAACATTTTGTCACACCAGGGGCGTAGCCATCATTTCAGAAGTGACAGAAATATCGAATACAATTGTTTTATGTATGTAGCCTATGTATTATTATAATTATTTATTTAATTATTATTATTTTTTTACAAGGAATTCTCTTCTTTTTTTACTACTTTTAATTAGCTGTAAGAAATCAAATACACTGCTGGACAATAATTAATCATTTGTTATCGATAATTTATTCCTAATGGCAATTTTATGATTGATTTATATACTAGGCTACATTTAATTATCAATTATTTTAATATTCTGCACAGAATAAGGTAGAAAATATACTTTATAGTTTCTGTACTGCAGAGAGCCATTGACAAACTACAGAAAAAACTACTTCACTTTACTATTTGAGAAGAGATCGCACGTCATCAGCTGCATCAGAGACGAACGGAGCGCGAGCACAATCCTGTGACAGTCTCAGGCGGTAAACGGTGGAGCACGTGAAGGACAGATAAGAGGCACGAACACTGTTCAAGGTCTCCATTAATTTGTGCGTGTAGTAATTTAATGTGTATATATTTTGAAAGCACTGAATCGCTATGGAAATCGCGATTCATTCGATTCTTAGCGTTTTGAATCGATTACTGTCCGAGATCGGCGATTCACGATTCAAAAATCATGTTTCAAGATCGATGCATATGAATCGACAGGGTTTGTAATCGACTATATATAGTATAAATGACTGCTCATATTCCAGCAGTAATTCACATTGTTCAAGAGTGAATTGTTTGCCAAGGTTTTTTTTTTAATCGCTATTGTTGTAATGTCTGGGAATCCAGAATGCTCATCCATCAACAGAAACATATATTAGTTGAACCCAGTTTGTTTTACGTGCTATTTATAGCAAACCAGCAAACCATACAGATGCTTTGTCAGATTTAAGTTAAACCGCGGTCCCAGCGCGTGCCCAACCATGTGGGGTGAACCGAACAGATCTGATTTTTTTCAGCTAACCGTGCCACCCCTAAGAAGTGGCCATAGATCTTCAGCACAACATTTTCCAAATCTACAGTGAGCATGCTTCACTGTGTTGTGCACAATATGGGCATGGGAGTTCCCTTGCCGCAGATCTTTTTGCTTTTTCTTTAGGTTGGTGAAGACGAAGTTGTGGATTCCATAATTTACATTGGTACTGTCTGCACTATATGTTGTAACTTGATCTATCGATAAGCAAAATTTATCAAGGGAATGTTCTATGTAATCCATAATACCAGCAGCTGACTCATCTGCATTCTCTCCAGAATCAAGCATTTTGTAATGCAGATGTGCTGCAAATATACTGGCCTGAAATACTGAAATACAGAAATACTGGCCTGAGATACTGTACAGCAAGGGGAAACATCTTCCTGTTCCCTTTATTTGATGCATCCGTCTGTATGGAGAACAGGAGGGGTTTACCTGATGTTAAGACGTCAACAACATCAGCCACTGCCTTTGGAGCAAGGACATCTTTGGCCATTGCTTCTGCCTTAGTTCTCCCGATGGACATTTTCTTAATGATTTTGGAGTCATGCAGAATCTTTTGGTTAAGCTTGTGTCCACAGTCAGCTATGTTATAGCTGAGGTTGTGTTTAACCATGTGGTATACCTGTGTTAACTCCGCTGCTGTAACCTAGAGTGAGTTAAACCGTTTATTAGAAACAATCCAAGCTGACTTTCAAAGCTGAATTTTTTTCATCATTACTCCAGTCACACAATCCTTCAGAAATCCTTTAATAATCAGATTTTCTACAAAAAACATTTATTGTTATTATCATCATTATTATTATTATTAATAATGTTGAAAAGAGCTGAGAATATTTTTTCAGGTTTTTTGCGGGGGATTAATTGAAAGAACAGCATTGTTTTTACATTTGTTACAGTTACATTTATTTGTTACATTTATATTATTTACATCAAGCTTTTGAATTGTATAGTATTTTATATTGTTATTGAAACTTCATAATGTTTCACTTGATTATACATTTAGTCAGGAATTATAGTTTGGAAAAAGTCTAATTAGTAAAATGTTTACACGTTATGTGAAAACTAGTACAAGTATATAAATAAATAAAAAGAGACTTACTCATGTTTATGATCTCTGCTGAATAAAGTACTTCATTCTTTTTTTTTTTGAGGAAATCCAAATCTCAAATCCTGAGGTAATCCACATCACATCTTTTTGGGGTGAATTATGTCTTACTCCTCTCATCGCGAAGCAAACAGTAAAATAAAAAAGAACACTGCGTTGTGTGGGCAACTTCCTGTTGTGTGGGCGTATTTAAGCCGCGCGCTTCAGTGAAACATTATAATCTGAATTGCACGTTCAGCGCGGGGGCATGGTCGCATTAGAAGATAATGAAGGGAGACGTGATAAACGGACATTGCGTTGTTTTCATATGGATTACTTTATCACATAATATTTGTTTTCGGCGGCACTTGTTTAGTTTAAAAGTAGATATGTGAAGCTTTCTATAGATATATCACTTCGTTGAGTATTCACGGAGTTACAGTTCATTTTAATGATGCGTTTTTTAAATGAAGATCAGCGCAGACAAAGGCTGCAGACAGCACACCTGGTTTGTTATCTTTATTTAATAAATGCACAAAGTTTTGTTTTGTTATTCTGTCTGTATACAAAAAAGTAAACCCTTTACAGATTCGATTGATGTATTGCTCTTATCTGTACGATCAAAACTGAAAGTGTAATTTAAGTTCTTTTCAGGGTTATCAGGAGAAAATGCCTCAAAACGCGTATACGCGTTAATCGACTCCAGAGGGTTTAATTGCATTATCAAGCTTGACAATCAGGTCTTTTACTAAGCAACCAACACTGCGTTAGCTGCTGATGAGGTAAACAAAATAAAAGAAGCTACTTCACT
Source organism: Carassius carassius (assembly GCF_963082965.1). Taxonomy (NCBI): domain Eukaryota; kingdom Metazoa; phylum Chordata; class Actinopteri; order Cypriniformes; family Cyprinidae; genus Carassius; species Carassius carassius. Next base: position 29,617,829 of record NC_081780.1, read on the forward strand.
TTGAAAATTGCCTTTTGCTAAAAACTGTAAGGCATTACTCACTTATAACTGTAATTCACTATAACTGGTAATGCACCGTGACACTTTATTTGTCTCTGGAATAACCTACCTAACATTGTTCGGGAGGCAGACACACTCTTGCAGTTTAAATCTAGATTAAAGACCCATCTCTTTAACCTGGCTTACACATAACATACTAATATGCTTTTAATATCCAAATCCGTTAAAGGATTTTAGGCTGCATTAATTAGGTAAATTGGAACCGGGAACACTTCCCATAACACCCGATGTACTTGCTACATCATTAGAAGAATGGCATCTACGCTAATATTTGTCTGTTTCTCTTTTGTTCCAAGGTCACCGTAGCCACCAGACCCAGTCTGTGTCCAGATGAGAGGGTCACTGCAGTCACCCGGATCCAGTACGTATCCAGACCAGATGGTGGATCAGCACCTAGAAAGGACCTCTACATCCCTGAAAGACAGCGGAGACCAGGACAACTAGAGCCCCAGATACAGATCACCTGTAAAGACCTTGTCTCAGAGGAGCACCAGGACAAGACCACAGGAAACAGATGATTCTTCTGCACAATCTGACTTTGCTGCAGCCTGGAATTGAACTACTGGTTTCGTCTGGTCAGAGGAGAACTGGCCCCCAACTGAGCCTGGTTTCTCCCAAGGTTTTTTTCTCCATTCTGTCACCGATTGAGTTTCGGTTCCTTGCCGCTGTCACCTTTGGCTTGCTTAGTTGGGGTAACTTCATCTACAGCGATATTTTGCATATTGCATAGTCATTTTGCATTATTGACACACTGTTTTCCTAATGAATGTTTTTCAGTTGCCTTGGTGACATGTTTTTTGTTTAAAGCGCTATATAAATAAAGGTGACTTGACTTGGCTCTAATGCTGGTTGCATTTCCTGTGCTAACTGTAATATGTTGCATAAAAGTCTGTTATTACTTTATAAGTGTTTTGTCATCAAAATGTAACACATCTTCAGGGTCCTCCAAGAGTCTTTCTATCATTAAACATCTCTGTTTTCAATTATTAATAAATGTAATACAATTGGTGGACAGCGTAAACTTTCAAATAATTTCGAAGTTAGGAAAGCTGTGGGCTTGTCCTTGAGTTAAGACAGTTTTTAGGATTTTTTGTCAAGTTAGGAGGTTTCTGTAAAATCCACTTCCTTACCTGTAGTTATGATAATACACTTAGGAAATGCTGTTCTGTAATAGCTTTTGTTCTAAATGTGGTCCCAACTGAAATTACCATGGCTACCAAACAGATAAGATAAGATATTAAAGTTAGGATCTTTCTGTAATATGGCCCCAGGGTCATATATTTGAGTTTATGAGACATTTCTCACCCCAAGGACTTTTGGTTGTCCTTTCAGAAATGCTTGAAGTCCTTGAAGAGGTGAAACTCCCATCATCTGTTGTACGTAAACAGGTCCAGGAGCATTTGTCTCCGTCGTCCCAGGAGCTGGTTGCAGCTGAATGACGAGTGTTGAAGTGTTCATGGGTATGACAGTTTTGGACATCCTGGTTTCTCAATCTCAAACTGACCTGTACAAAATCATAGTAAATCAAAACATATAAATGATATGATAATGGAACAGTTCAACAGCTCATGTTTAATTTGATCTACATCATTTACTGTAAGGCATTTAGCAGATGCTAAATTCCAAAGACACTTCTAAGATACATTGATAAATACTATTTGACTGATACATCAGCTCTATCAGTTTTTTTTTTAGTCATTTCAATATTGCATATGAAATTATTGCAATATAATATTTAAAAAACTTCAATGTTAGGTGAGATTAATCCTTAAAGACCTAGAGCATTTTTGGGACGCCTGACACACCTGCACTTTTCACACACACCTGCATTCCTTTCATTTTGTCTAAGAATGAATGAAATTACAGAATTTTAAGAAAGATGCAAGCAACAATTGGGTGTTTTTTACTGTGTACTCAAACAAAAACTCCTAAAGTTTGGATATTTTTCTTTAGAAAGTTGTGTCTGCGTGTTTTACACTTGCAAATAAAATTTTGTTTATACCATTCCATATACCATATTCCATATACCATTCCCCAAAAAAGTTATAGCCTTTTCTTACAATATTGCTATCGATGCTTTTAAGTGAAAATCAGGCCTATTTCGTTAACTTACAATAGATATGTGTCCAAAAACATTTTAACGAGTAAAGAAAATGGAAAGAGTGTTATATAATAACAAAACCAAACAAAAAAAAGGGGGGGGGGGGGGGTATTGTAGAAATGAATACTTCTATTTAGCAAAGATGTTTTAAATTGACAAAGACATTTATAATGTTACAAAAGATTTCTATTTCAGATAAATGCTGATCTTCTGAAATTTCTATTCATCAAAGAAACCTGAAAAAAATATATTCAGCTGTTTTCAATAATAATAATAATTATGTTTTTTGGAGCAGCAAATCAGTATATAAGAATGATGTCTGAAGGATCATGTGAATGGAGTAATGATGCTAAAAATTCAGCCTTGAAATCACAGGAATAAATTACTTTTTAAAATATATTCAAATTAAAATACAGTAATTAAATGGTAAATAAGAAGATTTCTCTGTCATCTAATTTTGTGTCAAATATATTTATTTGTATAAATTAATTGTATAATAATTGTAATTACATAATATTATTTCCCAAAGCTGAAGTGATTAGACTATCTTTTATTTATTTGTTATGTAAAACAGTATTTTAACTAATTGCAAGAGCTGAATAATCGATCAAATTCTATTGATTAATCAGTGAAATAATCGACGATTAGTTATTCTCAAAATAATAGTTTGTTGCAGCCCTAATATATATATAAATATATATATATATATAATTATATATAAATATATATATATATATATATATATATATATATATATATATATAATTATATATAAATATATATATAATTATATATAAATATATATATATATATTTTTTTAATAGCACAGCTTTTTAAATACCTGAAAGTACACTCTTTACACCAGTAAAGGATTATTATCTGATATCTGGATAATCAAGTATTATTTAATGATAGAACTTTAGTAATTATAATTAAAACTTGGTAACTATGTATGAATGCATAGACATTTTAACTGAATTTCGGTCTGGTGGTGGTGCTTTGTTGATTATTCAGTGTTTCTGTAAAAAAAATAAAAAGGGAAAAAACTAACAATAATACTGATAAGATGATAATAATAATAATAATAATATGAATTCTACTAATAAGAACAGTAATGGATTGATTTATTATGTTGTTTGTGTTCGGTCAAACACCAGCCAATGAGATTCCGTTTGCTTATTAGTTCCACCCACTACTCAGGAACTCTTTTACAGGAAAATACAACAAAGAATATCGTTTAGCACGTACATGTAGCACGTCAATTCTGCATGTATGTAAGACTCTCTCGCTTGCTCTCTCTCTCTCTCACTTTACGACGGCGAGTCGTGTGCCTTCACACTAGAGCTCATGGTACGTCTAACACAGGTGCACTGCGCGTCCATTGAGATAAACTGAGAAAGATCACAGATCACTTGATGAGAAAGAATTCTGAAGCGCTCAGTCAGAGTGTTCGGCGAGTGAAAATATATGTACGCTAAACTTAAACTTGTCATCTTTCTATTCACTTTAGCTGTTTAACCAGAGCGAATGAGACGAAACAGGCACTGTGGTCATGTGTGGTTTGTGTCAACGCACTTTTGGAGAGAAGTGAACGTGACAGCTCGGCTAGTATCGGCGTATCGATACTTAGAGAAATTAGTATTGGTACCGTTCAGATATTTTAGTATTGCTATTTATCGAAATATCAATATTTTTGACAACACTAATTCAGATTGGATTAGCGGTTCAAAAGTTATTAAACATTAAAGAACAGTTGTTTTTAGCCGCGGGCGGCTGTCTCGGTCTTTGAGAGTTAATTGTGATTTATTTCAATTTATTAAAAAAATTGATTAATAAGTGTTATATAGTGTTTTATATGTATGATATATATATATATATATATATATATATATATATATATATATATATATATATTAGGGCTGCAACAAACTATTATTATACAGACATATTATTATTATATTACTATATACTATTATTATTAAATATATATACACAAACCCGATTCGCAAAAAGTTAGAACACAAATTGCGAGAACAAAAGGAATGGAATAATTTGGAAATCTCATAAACGAATAGTTTATTCAGAATAGAATATAGATAACATATTTGTCACGGAGACGACCCTCACCTGAATACTGACACACACGCATCCACTCATTCATCTACACTGACTACACTACATTTCCCACAAGCCCCGTCACAGGTGCTCATCATCAGGACTTGTATATAAGCTGGACTATCACTATAGCTCAACGCGAAGTCTTGATTTGCTGTGTCTGTCATTTCTGAGCGTTATTACCCGTGTTTGATTTCCTGTTGCCGATCCTGTTTGCTATCCTTTACGTACCTTTGCTGCCTACCCAACGACCCTTGCTCGTTACTGGATTTTGATTCTCTGTCCTTCCTACGTTGCTGATATTGCTGGTATTGACCATTGTCTGTATGACTACGAGTCTCTGCAATAAAGCCAGCATATGGATCCCTTGTCGAGTTCTGGTTCATTACAATATTAAATGTTGATAGTGAGACATTTTGATATGTCATGCCAAATATTGGCTTATTTTGGATTTCATGAGAGCTACACATTCAAAAAATTGGGACAGGTAGCAATCAGAGGCTGGAAAAGTTAAATGTACATATAAGGAACAGCTGGAGGACCAATTTGCAACTTATTAGGTCAATTAGCAACATGATTGGGTATAAAAAGAGCCTCTCAGAGTGGCAGTGTCTCGCAGAAGTCAAGATGGGGAGAGGATCACCAATTCCCCCAATGCTGCAGCAAAAAATAGTGGAGCAATATCAGTAAGGAGTTTCTCAGAGAAAAATGCAAAGAGTTTGAAGTTATCATCATCTACAGTGCATAAAAGCATCCAAAGATTTAAAGAATCTGGAACAATCTCTGTGCGTAAGGGTCAAGGTCGGAAAACCATACTGGATGCCCTTTATCTTTGGGCCCTTAGACGGCACTGCATCACATACAAGAATGCTACTGTAAAGGAAATCACAACATGGGCTCAGGAATACTTCCAGAAAACATTGTCGGTGAACACAATCCACCGTGCCATTCGCCGTTGCCGGCTAAAACTAGGTCAAAGAAGAAGCCATATCTAAACATGATCTAGAAGCGCAGGCTTTTCCTCTGGGCCAATGCTCATTTAAAATGGACTGTGGCAAAGTGAAAAACTGTTCTGTGGTCAGACGAATCAAAATTTGAAGTTCTTTTTAGAAAACTGGGACGCCATGTCATTCAGACTAAAGAGGACAAGGACAACCCTAGTTGTTATCAGTGATCAGTTCAGAAGCCTGCATCTTGGATGTTATGGGATTGCATTAGTGCGTGTGGCATGGGCAGCTTACACATCTGGAAAGGCTCCATCAATGCTGAAAGGTATATCCAAGTTCTAAAACAACATATGCTCCCATCCAGACGTAGTCTCTTTCAGGGAAGACCTTGCATTTTCCATCATGACAATGCCAGACCACATACTGCATCAATTACAACATCATGACTGTGTAGAAGGAGGATCTGGGTACTGAAATGGCCAGCCTGCAGTCCAGATCTTTCACCCATAGAAAACATTTGGTGCATCATAAAGAGGAAGATGCGACAAAGAAGACATAAGACAGTTAAACAACTAGAAGCCTGTATTAGACAAGAATGGGAAAACATTCCTATTCCTAAACTTGAGCAACTTGTCTCCTCAGTCCCCAGACGTTTGTAGACTGTTATAACAAGAAGAGGGGATGCAACACAGTGGTAAAAATGGCCTTGTACCAACTTTTTTGAGATGTGTTGATGCCATGAAATTTAAAATCAACTTATTTTTCCCCTTAAAATGATACATTTTCTCAGTTTAAACATTTGATATGTAATATATGTTGTATTCTGAATAAAATACTGACATTTGAAACTTCCACATCATTACATTCTGTTTTTATTCACAATTTGTACAGTGTCCCTCCTTTTTTGGAATCGGGTTTGTATATACAGGTGCTGGTCATATAATTAGAATATCATCAAAAAGTTGATTTATTTCACCAATTCCATTCAAAAAGTGAAACTTGTATATTACATTCATAGAATATAAGACTAATAGACTAATATATTAGACTAATATATTTCAAATGTTTATTTATTTTAATTCTGATGATTATAACTGACAACTAAGGAAAATCCCAAATTCAGTATCTCAGAAAATTAGAATATTGTGAAAAGGTTCAATATTGAAGACACCTGGTGCCACACTCTAATCAGCTAATTAACTCAAAACACCTGCAAAGGCCTTTAAATGGTCTCTCACTCTAGTTCTGTAGGATAGACAATCATTGACAACTTGACAGTTGTTCAAAAGACGACCATTGACACCTTGCACAAGGAGGGCAAGACACAAAAGGTCTTTGCAAAAGAGACTGGCTGTTCACAGATCTCTGTGTCCAAGCACATTAATAGAGAGGTGAAGGGAAGGAAAAGATGTGGTAGAAAAAAGATTACATGCAATAGGTATAACCGCACACTGGAGAGGATTGTGAAACCAAACCCATTCAAAAATATGGGGGAGATTCACAAAGAGTGGACTGCAGCTGGAGTCAGTGCTTCAAGAACCACTACACACAGACGTATAGAAGACATGGGTTTCAGCTGTCGCATTCTTTGTGTCAAGCCACTCTTGAACAACAGACAGCGTCAGAAGCGTTTCGCTTCAAAAAGGACTGGACTGCTGCTGAGTGGTCCAAAGTTATGTGTTCTGATGAAAGTAAATGTTGCATTTCCCTTTGAAATCAGGGTCCCAGAGTCTGGAGGAAGAGAGAAGAGGCACACAATCCAAGTTGCTTGAGGTCCAGTGTAAAGTTTACACAGTCAGTGATGGTTTGGGGTGCCATGTCATCTGCTGGTGCTGGTCCACTGTGTTTTCTGAGGTCCCAGGTCAACGCAGCCGTATACCAGGAAGTCTTAGAGCACTCCATGCTTCTTGCTGCAAACCAACTTTATGGAGATGCAGATTTCATTTTCCAAAAGGACTTGGCACCTGCACACAGTGCCAAAGCTTCCAGTACCTGGTTTAAGGACCATGGTATCCCTGTTGTTAATTGGTCAGCAAACTCGCCTGACCTTAACCTCATAGAAAATCTATGGGGTATTGTGAAGAGGAAGATGCAATATGCCAGACCCAACAATGCAGAAGAGCTGAAGGCCACTTTCAGAGCAACCTGGGCTCTCATAACACCTGAGCAGTGCCACAGACTGATTGACTCCATGCCACGCATCATTGCTGCAGTAATTCAGGCAAAATGAGCCCCGACTAAGTATTGCATGCTGTACTGCCATCCAAAGGCACAGTAACTACACATCTGGTGTAAATTTAGTCGAGTCCTAAAATGGGCTTTGTGACATCTGTTCTGTCTTGTTACAAAGTCTTCTGGTTCAATTTTGTCCCATTTCAGAAAAAAGTTTCACTTTTTGAATGAAATTAGTCAAATAAATCAACTTTTTGATGATATTCTAATTATATGATCAGCACCTGTATATAGAGTCGTGGCCAAAAGTTTTGAGAATTACATAAATATTGGAAATTGGAAAAGTTGCTGCTTAAGTTTTTAAAATAGCAATTTGCATATACTCCAGAATGTTATGAAGAGTGATCAGATGAATTGCATAGTCCTTCTTTGCCATGAAATTTAACTTAATCCCAAAAAAACCTTTCCACTGCATTTCATTGCTGTCATTAAAGGACCTGCTGAGATCATTTCAGTAATCGTCTTGTTAACTCAGGTGAGAATGTTGACGAGCACAAGGCTGGAGATCATTATGTAAGGCTGATTGGGTTAGAATGGCAGACTTGACATGTTAAAAGGAGGGTGATGCTTGAAATCATTGTTCTTCCATTGTTAACCATGGTGACCTGCAAAGAAACACGTGCAGCCATCATTGCATTGCATAAAAATGGCTTCACAGGCAAGGATATTGTGGCTACTAAGATTGCATCTAAATCAACAATTCATAGGATCATCAAGAACTTCAAGGAAAGAGGTTCAATTCTTGTAAAGAAGGCTTCAGGGCGTCCAAGAAAGTCCAGCAAGCACCAGGATGGTCTCCTAAAGAGGATTCAGCTGCGGGATCGGAGTGCCATCAGGAATGGCAGCAGGCAGGTGTGAGCGCATCTGCACGCACAGTGAGGCCAAGACTTTTGGAAGATGGCCTGGTGTCAAGAAGGGCAGCAAAGAAGCCACTTCTCTCCAAAAAACACATCAGGGACAGATTGATCTTCTGCAGAAAGTATAGTGAATGGACTGCTGAGGACTGGGGCATAGTCATATTCTCCGATGAAGCCCCTTTCCGATTGTTTGGGGCATCTGGAAAAAGGCTTGTCCGGAGAAGAAAAGGTGAGCGCTACCATCAGTCCTGTGTCATGCCAACAGTAAAGCATCCTGACACCATTCATGTGTGGGGTTGCTTCTCATCCAAGGGAATGGGCTCACTCACAATTCTGCCCAAAAACACAGCCATGAATAAAGAATGGTACCAAAACACCCTCCAACAGCAACTTCTTCCAACAATCCAACAACAGTTTGGTGAAGAACAATGCATTTTCCAGCACGATGGAGCACCGTGCCATAAGGCAAAAGTGATAACTAAGTGGCTCGGGGACCAGATTGTTGAAATATTGGGTCCATGGCCTTGAAACTCCCCAGATCTTAATCCCATTGAGAACGTGTGGTCAATCCTCAAGAGGCGGGTGGACAAACAAAAACCAACTAATTCTGACAAACTCCAAGAAGTGATTATGAAAGAATGGGTTGCTATCAGTCAGGATTTGGCCCAGAAGTTGATTGAGAGCATGCCCAGTCGAATTGCAGAGGTCCTGAAAAAGAAGTGCCAACACTGCAAATACTGACTCTTTGCATAAATGTCATGTAATTGTCGATAAAAGCCTTTGAAACGTATGAAGTGCTTGTAATTATATTTCAGTACATCACAGAAACAACTGAAACAAAGATCTAAAAGCAGTTTAGCAGCAAACTTTTTGAAAACTAATATTTATGTAATTCTCAAAACTTTTGGCCATGACTGTACAGTGGCGTAACTTCGCTTTGAAAAGTGTTGGGGACAACACTCAACTCGTTTTGTTAGTTTTTTATTTAATAACCTAATTTACTTGGGGACTGGGTTTAGAGTTGGAAAAATTTAATTTACGCTTTTCAAAAATACATCTATGTACAAGGGACGGCACCACATAATTTTTAACAGGTGCCGAGGGGGTGCTAGATCATTGATGGGGGAGCTGGGCAACTCAGGGCTCCAAACTCATTCCCACTGGTCGCTCTTTTGCGACTAACTTTCTCAGTTCGTTGCACGAGCACAGTTTATTTGAATTTTTTTTTTCTACACAACATGCTATTAATCAATGCATGCTGATTAAATTTTTATCATAGTTATATGGAAACGAAGGCCAATTGACATGCTGTATTAGGCTTTATAATGACAAAAAAAATTACAGAACGTTTAGCAAACACTCAGGAATCAAATAAAAAAATTTAAGTTAGCCTTCATACCATAATGTGGGGTAAACGGCAAAGATAAGCTTTTTTTTGTGCATTTTTATTAAAGGCACGTCAATTTGGAGATGGCGAGTCAGCGTTGGCATTCGACAACCTCATCTTTGCACCCGACACAGACTCAAATAGTTTATTAATAAATAATTAAAAGGTCTTCTTTTCCCTTGACACGTTCATAATCACTTTTCCGGTGCTTGAAGGCAATTGCATTATGCGCGAGCTTGAGCGCGGAATAGGCTCTAGTCTAATTCGCCTGCTTATATATTAAATTATGGTTAATATATTTTTATGTTAATCAATTTAATATAACGTGCGCCTAGTTGACTAGAAAAATCTTTAGTAGAGGGCAGGCCTACTTAGCACAAGGAAGCGCTGCATTTTGAAATAAAATGCTATAATGACATTACAAAAAGTGTGGCGTTATGTATCAGCGGTGGGCAATCAGGGACAGCAAAGCCTCTTCTGCTGGCCACACACTTTCAGAATCACTGACTTAGTTTTAATATATTTTACCACGACTGTGTATTAAATTATTTCCAATAGTCTATTCTCTTCACTTCACAGCTTTTCTCTTGGTTGCACTGCTTCCAGTAGTGTATGTTTATATTAGAGCTTTTATCCAATCAAATTTCTGCAATCTTGTTGCCAGGATCAAAGAATTCTGCCTAAGGCCTTCTGAATCAACAGTGCAGCCATAGTTTAAAATCAATGGCAACGAAACCGTTGCTTTAACCAATCAGATTTCAAGTTGGCAGCACCAGGGCCATTTAGCAGGTGTACGATAATGTCAGCATTTTCTCGTTCTTTGATTGGATGGTCAGAGAGCGTATTAGTCAGGGCAAGCAAACTGCATCACTGTAAACCATTTTTGATTTCAGTATTATTACTGTTTTCTCTGGCTTCTTACTGTGTACACCGTGTACAGTATGTTAATGTAAATTTTCTGTTAAAGTTAATTCTGGAAAAATATTAGCCTACTATAAATCTTAATACAATAGTACTAAATGACAGTGAAAAACAACCACACACCTCCTCGACACCAGCTATTTGAAAGACTCGTAAAGATGAAAAACCATAAGAGTAGATTAAATTAAATTTTTGTCTTTATTTTATTGCTTTATGCATTGTATTCTGATGTTATCTGCAAGATTTAAAGCTACGTTTAAGTTTGTGTAAAAATATACAAGGAGTGCTCTGTTTCAAGCTGTAGCTATAAACTGGATATTTTCCTTGCAGCAACAGCGCAGACCGGCGGGAGACTTTTCGTGAAGATGAGAGTCCTAGGGGTAGGTTACATTGGCAGGTATACATTAAATCTATTAATGTATTTATTATTTGAATGTTACTTGCTCACTTTCCCAGTAAAGCTGTGCTAACTACTGTAGCATTTTCCTCCGTCAGCGAGGACCAGACACCAGAGAGATTCATGAAGATGAAAAGCCATTTGAGTAAAGTTAAGGCCCCGGTATACTTCAAACGAAGTTCGTTTTCGTTCTTAGTTTGTGGGCAAAAAGAACTTCGAAAAGGCTGAGCGACAGTATAATGTTTCTGAACATTCGATACCCCCATGCTGCTGGAGGCGGGGTGTAGATTAATGTAAACATGTGTCACCACACTAGCGTGTATCCCCTAAACTGGAGTCAGTTTGTTACTTTATTATATTAGTGTTAATTTATTATATTAAACTGGGTAAATGAATACACCTTTTATATTTTATTTGGTGTCATGATTTACTTTTGATAAAAACAAAGGTGTATTATTGTATGCTCGTTTGACATTTCATTTATTGTATACCCTTTGAATTTGCTTATTGAAAGAACAACAGCATCAGCAGCAGTATGGTGTAATATTGATTTGAAACACATGTATTTGGTACTTGCTACCATATATTTTTACTCTTTCTTTTCATTCTTTTCATGGCTTTGGAAAACTTGTCTCAGATGTTTCTCTTCGTTGCCATTTCTTTCTAGGAATTAATGCTTTCTATGAACGTTTAAAGGGTAACTAAACTCCTGGTCAGAGCCTGACTTCACCCACTGGCAATATTTGAAAAATGCTGAAAAATGGGCAGATCACAGCGGAGATAAGAAGGGAGGAACCGAGGGCGGGGATGAGCGAGTGGGGCGTGAACCTGAGACCCGCAGTGATGGTTTAATTGACAGCTGCTGTCAGAGTCGCTAAAATGGAGAGTGACTGTATCGGCGCAAGTAGCTTTGCAACAGACCTTCACCTGAAGTGGAGGATGTCGAGGTGTCTGTGGACACAGGGCCAGGGCCGCTGGCTCAAACTGCGGTCTTAACGCATAAAAGAGAAAGGGGCCAGTCTCTGAGTAAGGCACTGCATTGCTTTTCAGCGCGAGCTGTGTGGAGAAGCCCATTTCCACCTCCATTGCGTCGGAGAAGCAATCCCGCGTAAAATGCAGTTTGCACACTCCAGCTCTAGGCGGGAACTCGCGGTCTTCCAGGTCAAGTGCAAACTATGCAGTCCAGCAGTGCTGTTGCAACCAGCAACACTACACCTACGTACCATCTTGACCACTGTAATCTACGCCAACTTGAAGCTATCCTAACTGATGCAATACTATGCTACTAACTATGCTTCTAACAATACTAACGTTACACTAACAACTATGTTAATTAACTACATAGGCTGCACGGAATATCTTAATAACTATATAAATGCTATGCTCAATAGATGCTAAAATATCCTGATCGCTGCAGTGATTTTGACGGAACAAGATGGTTTTATACTGCCAAGGGCGTGGTGAGCTGGAAACTGCTTACGTCACCTGCCACCGCAAACATCCAATAGGAAAAATCAACTGCAGTAGCCACCGTTCAACCTGAGGAGGGCAGCACTCAAGACGTTTTTACACCATATATTGTAGAATTAAAACACTTTATACTCAAATGTCAAAAAAGTTACTCGAATCAATGAACAGCCCCATTCTTACACATCATTAACTAAAAAAAGTTGGTTTAGGGTTTAGTTACTCTTTAAAGTCTCTCCGCAAGTGATTGTAAAGGTGCAGATATATTTGTGCCAGCTCAGCTTTTCGACACTCCACTGTATTCATGTTGCTAGAAAAAAATGCACACCTGAGGTGTAAAGGTCACTTCGCTTCATGTCATGGCTGCATCTGGGTCTGCATTATTTTTCTAATAATTCAATGGCCCGTCGTCAATTATTCCTTATGTCAATAGAACTCAGTATAATCAGTGATGCTGTCTACACTGGATGCGGCACCACAAATCCCTGAGAGTGAACTGCTGCCGCGTTCTGCTTATAATGAGCTGACACAAAATTAGACTTTAGCTGATGTGGCCCGGCGCCACACAACAACTTTCGTGTCCAGTGTAGACACTGTGTAAAGAGAGATGACTGAGAACGATGGAGATTGATTTGCTGATCCTCGGTACGTGCAATCGTGAATCTCGAAAGTGACAGTGAAACTAAAAAACGATTGTGCATTCAAAAAGGGGCGGGGGGGACATATAGTGCAACATCGTGATGTCAATTAGACGATGGCATCGTTTATCAGCCCAACTCTAGCAGCGTTATGCAAATCTTCCCACATCGTGACGTTGACATGTGGGTGTGTAAAGGGGCGGTCACACTAGACTTTAAACGTGCGAAATTATTTCGGACGCCGCTGCGAATATGTGCGGGAGCAAGATAAAACGGTCTCTCCTCAATTATCACATGGATTAATATGTGCTTGTACTGTGTCTTTTGCGACAGCGTTGAAAGCGTCTTATTATACTGTTCTCGCTGTATCTCTCTCTCTAGTTAAATATATACTTACACCCTAAGCAATAAAAAAATTATAAAGCATCCTCATTCAAATGTACCATCTGTTCCTGTTTCCACTGACACTGCGAACCATGCAGCTTCTTTTGTATTTTATTTTTATAAACTTTTAAATATGTATTATATAAAATAGGACGCTGTGCTACAGCTAAAGTTATATAGCGCTTCCTTCATTTTTGAATTTCTGTAACGTTACAGAGAGGTCACGCAGTGACGTATCGATCTTCTACTTGCCCCACTGCTTCACGTGATGCGGATTCGCAGGTCAGAGTTCACCAAACTTGAACTTTGGAACGCAGCGAAATGCTAAATTTTTCGCATGAGCTTGCGTTTCTGGTCTGACGCATTCGCATGCGTATGAATGGAAGTCAATGGAACAAAAAGTGCAGTGTGACCGCCCCATGAGATCGAGCTGTTTCAGGGGTACGTGGACAAGTCTCAACTTTTATAAAGAATATCTCTTTGGATTTGAGACTTTAGTGTTCAGAAGAGTTCAATTCTTTATCAGAATCAGAAAGAGCTTTAATAATATAATATAAAATAATTTAATATAATTATCTTTTAAAGGGTTGAATATTTATTAGGTTTATAATATATTATTATAATAGAAAAAAAACGAACTGAAGCATTTAAACTGATTAGAATACAATAGAAAAAAAACTAACTGAATGTTTTAACCTGAGATCTGCAAGCTGATCTAATTAGGGAAAGAAAAACATGAACATGCCAGCTATGAAGTCATCGTAAATTTTTCATGTTCGAAAATAAAATGTGTTCTCTGATTGACTAATTTGCTGCTAGACTCCTCATATGAATGTCTGCATGTATAATTCATAATGTTTAGCGTCCGTGGTATGAAAATGATAGCTGCGAGACGCTTCCGAAGTGAAGAGTCTTCAGAGAGTTGTGAGCGAGAGAGAGAGCGCGAGACGCAGCCTCTGTGTTGCCAGATCCAGCTATTTGTAAGGGATTTTGATTATTTTTTCCGCTTAATTTAACACTTATTAATTAAGTAGTTAATAAAGTAGGAAGTTGCTGTTTAGGGTCAGTGATAACTTTATCTTATCTAATTTCCAAAATATTTTAAATAATTTCGGTTTATTTTATTTATTTATACGTTTTTGTTTATTTTAATAGCAATATCTGGCAACATTGCATCGCGGCATTAGTCTGGCAGTAATCAAAAAAGGCAGCGGCTATTTACACTAAGTTATTTAAGCTATTTATACTTTCCATGACACAACTTTTAGTGATATTCTATTTACACTAAGTGCAAATATCTATAGATTCTATTTGTACTATGTTAAAATAGCAGGATTTCCTGCTATTTATACTACTTACTTCAAATAGTGGCAATTATCTGCACCTCAGTACTGTAGTCAGTGTTGGGGAGTAACTAGTTACATGTAACGGCGTTACGTAATTTAATTACAAAATTATTGTAACTGTAATTAGTTACAGTTACTACGAAAAAATGAGTAATTAAATTACAGTTACTTATGAAATTTTTAACGATTACAAAGGGGATTACATTTGAATGTTTACACAGATCCACATACAGTTTTAACTGATTTATTTCCCAAATTGCACTGACTATTCTGAGACATATCGCCCTAATAATTTCCGGGATGCGGAAACACAGTCTGGTTCGTAGAATCCAGTCATAAAAACGGAATGCCTAACGCGGACGGAATATGCCACATTTTGGATGACTACATCAAAAGTAGGTCAGTACACTTGAATCAAAACATGTCATCGACTAGTGTCTGTGAATATTAAGCCCCAAAAATGCAATATATGACTTGCACATTCTGCGTGTCTGTGGAGATCAGGCGCGGACTGGACACCGGGAAAACCGGGACAATTCCCGGAGTCCTGGCAGCCGATTTGGCCCGCTATTTTAATATCATTATTGTATAATTGCCTGCCGAGTGTACTAAAGCGATCATTTGCGAATCCGCCATTTGATAATTAAATCTCTAAGTCATGAATTGTTAGTCATGACTCGCGCGCTCTCCGCGCCTCCGCCAAACGGTTTGGATCAGACTCCGAGTAATCAATGCGAGAGAGAGAGAGAGAGAAGCAGAGAACCCTTACGAAAATTAACATTTTAATATTTAACTATAAATCCAGAGAAAATGGTTAATATTGTTTAACTGTGGTAACCAAAAATGTAAAATTATTTTACAAATGTATTTATTTAAAAATAAATACAAATCCATTTGCAAAAAAACAAAAACAAAACAAGGTTATTTTACTTTTATATAGGCTAATAAAAGCAAGGTTAATTTTTGTAAGGGAAAAACATGACTCGTGTACAGTATTAGGATTTTTCTATAAAGATATTGTAGTATTGTAGAGTATTGTATTGTAAAGTATAGTTTTGTTCAATCTTGAGTATTAAAGTCATGAGAGAGATGGATAACAGGGCAAAATAAAGAGACTGAAGAAAAAAATGGAAGTGAAGGTGCAGTTCAGGAGACAACTTTTAATTATTTTGCATGTCCCCAAATTAAAGATTTAAAATAGATAATAGATGATTTTTTTTCCAGTCCGCCCTCCTGTAAATTAATGGCAAAGACATGGTTTCATTTACTACACATAGGCCTACTGAAGCTCGCAGTGTTTTCAACCTCTGCCATCTCAATATAGGAGTACACGAGCACATAAACATAATTTCTAGAACTGCTCTGTGTCACTTAATGTGCATTTTACTTATTTTGAGAAAACTATCATCATATACAGAGACAGCAGTTTCAAAAAAACACCAATGTTTCAGGAGTTTATTACACAGAATACGTCACATGCTTATTAGATAACTGTATTTAAGTTGATGTATATTCTTTTATTTATTATTCTTTAATTTTCACAAATTTAGAAAAGTAATCAAAAAGTACTCAAAAGTAATTAGTTACATTACTTTAATAAAGTAATTGAAAAAGTTACACTACTATTACATTTTAAACAGGGTAACTTGTAATCTGTAACCTATTACATTTCCAAAGTAACCTTCCCAACACTGACTGTAGTTATAAGACAGTATGCAATAATAACTTAATGAGTCTAATTTAATTGATGCCACCTTATTGGGACAATAAAGCCCTCCCTACACCTACCCTTAACTTTTTGATTATTTACTTAATTTTAATTGAAAATAAATGCTTTTCTGATGTGATTTGAAATTTGAAAAGGGAGAAAAAATTTCCCGGGTCCATCACTTCAAAATATGTATGACAAGGAGTTTGACTTTCCGCGTCACTGGAGCTGACGGTCAGGTGTTGTCTTTTGTAATCTTGACTATCCGAAAATAACACTTTGGTGGACAATTTGTATGTTTGCATAAATATATTTATATTTATTTGTTATAACAACTGATAGAATTATCCACCCTATAGATATATTATTAACAAACTTTGATGCAATAAATAGGGTAAGATTTAAAAATGAGCATCCCTCCAAAAACATCTACATTTCTGTCTCTTTTAAGAGTTAGAGAATATAATTAGTTGTATTTATAGGGGTTATTATAGCACAATTCTATAATAAGGGGGTTATTATAGAAACCCCCTGGACCACACTCATTTTCAAAGCCTGGCTACGGTCATGCATGTGAATAATTTTACAGTTATCTAAAACATCTGGATGCAGTAGTTTTCACTCCACTACATCTGTGTGTGACTGTAATAGTTTTCTTCCATCATCTGTTATTTCCAGCACTTAATCAAGTCTCTCTGATTTAAAACACGATGGTGATTTATTTCACGTGTCATTGTGTTTGTGATGCGACTCAACTGTTAACCACATTCACCGTCTCTAACTCTATATCGACAACAACTCCCGAGCATTTCGTTATTTCTCCATCAAATGTCTTTCCCAACTCATTTTTGCGTGTCATGACACAACTTTCCTGTGAGGAACATTGTTTGAGAAAAACAAAAGATTGAGCAAGACTTCTGTCCGCTGTAGAGAGAACTGTTTGTGCTGCCAACAAGTGTCATTGAGACAACACGTGTTATTAATATGATAAGAAACAGCAGTTTGCAATATTAAGAAGCAAAACGAGCTGTTTCTGTACAGTTAAAAATAGCAGAAAGACACATTAGATTTACAATACATTTTATGATAAACGTTAGCCATGCATTAGTTAAACCTCACAATAAACTCGACTTAAATAGCAAACACACCACACACATATAATACAGTTACTAATATGACAGCATCATATCATGAGAAGAACATTCTGGACTCACCGATAAATAAGACAGAAGTCAGCTTTGCTTCACAGTGTTCAGAGATGGGTCTTTCTCAGTGGCGTAGCCTAGATAACTTTGAAGAAGTGGGTGGGACAGAAGTGTGTGTGTGTGTGTGTGTGTGTGTGTGTGTGTGTGTGTGTGTGTGCGTAATCGAAATTATTAATGTCAGTGAATAAACATTCGTGTTCCCAAACAGTCTCGTGTGTAAAGCGCTCGTGTGCTGGAACATGTTGACGACATGATCTTATCACAGGACGAACTCAGTTTAGTTTTGATTTACATGGTTATTATTGCTTGAGATATCTACCGTAATGTTTTAGCGTAGAATGACATTATGCTTAGGTTATTGTTTTTTTATTACTATTGTTAATATGCAAAATAATTTATAGATTGTGTCATGGTTAGTAATTGTCGTAATGATTTACCTGAGGTAGACTATGCTCCAAATGAGCCTACAATGAAGCAGTTTTATAATATTCTTATTTGACGTAAATAAAAGTCCTTAAAATGTATCGATTAATAACTTTGCCAAAATGTAATAAAATGTATGATGATTATTCTGTGTCATTATTAATCGTTTTCTCAATCATTCAAAACATCTTTTAAATAACAAAGCAAAAGCTGAATGTTTTTTTATGCACACATGAACTGGAATATAAACATTCTTAATCTCTGTATTTATTTATTTGCCCCCCAAAATTATACATTTAGTAGATAAAATGCACAATATAGTTAAAAAATGTAAAAATATCTTTATAAACTTTATTTTTGTAGTAAATCATATACTGCATTGTGGTGCACTTGAAAATCTTCTTGACTCAAATGTGTATTGGTCAAGTTTTGAAATCCACAAACTTGCAGTACTTTAAAAACGTTTTGCTCATTTTCTACAACCTTATAACAATTAAAATGTTTTCAAATGGCTTAATCAAACCATACAGTAATTTGTATATTCTCATTTCAAAGATAGATTGCTTTTGCTGAATAAAGACTTCAACTGATTCTGTGTTAAAAGTTTTATTAACAGATGTGGTGAAGACATTACATAAATGACATTTACTACACCTGTATGAATAAAAAATACATGGTCATGTTTTGGAAAAAATAAAAAATAAAATAACAGGTGAAAGCTACACAAGGGTTTACTTGTATATGTGTTTAGGGATAGACCTACTGATCAACACAAGCAAGCACATGTTATAAGATTTCTGTTGTAAGTAAATTATTAAATACATTATTAAAGTAAATTCTTATATGAACAACAAATGGCAAACAGAGATTTAAACACCATGAACAAACTCAATGAAATCAGTCTAAATGTTGGGAGAAGAAACATGCTTCCAAATCAATGGGACCAGATTGTTTATACCCAATGCAGAATAAGCCATTCAAGAATGACCCACATGTTTGTAATATTAATAGAATATTCACCAACATGATCTTTTTTACAAAACCCTTTATTCATTAAACATGTTTTATTAGGTTGTGCTTGGTTTGATTACCCTTGATTATCTTGATTTTTAAAAGTGTGGATTTCAGGAACAAAATTGAGTAAAACTGGTTAATAATACAACATTTGTATCAAATAGTAGGCTATACTTTTTTTATTTTGCATTTGATTTGTTTAACTATTACACTGATAAAGTACACACTCTGTTGGTCATCATCCACCATCCCCTGCATCAGATAAAAAAATAAATAAAATAAAATAAAATAAAAAGTTAATTCTGAACATGTTTACCCATGTCTGTGTGCAATAGTGTCTCATATATAGCTTGAGAAATAAGTCTCCCCCATTAGAAGAGCTTCTGCAAAGTAGGAAAAAAATAACAGACTAAGGTGCAAGTATCAAACTCTGCTGATTTGTAACAGATATATTAATTGCAAACAAACAGCTTCTCCACATAAACTGTTGTTCTTTATTTCTCAGTTTACAGTCTTACAATACAGTGAGTTTGTAGCAAGTTTGTGCCACCATATGCTACACATCTTCATAAGACATACTTATCAAATGACATACTTTTAATAGCAAAATAGAGGAATATAAGAAAATATTTAACAGCTGCTGGCCCATTTACTTGTAGTGTATTCTAATGATGGGCTGCCTCTGGCAAATCAGTGCTGTAATCATTGAGTAAACATTTAAAACAACAAACAAATTTATAACATTTTGTGCACAAACGATCAATTATATTCTACGTTTGCTTATCTTCATTCGAAGTTGAAACGTAATTAACCTACCTTGTTGAACAGTTTTTGTGATCCGGTGAAAACGCACTTATATTTTCAGAGTCGCTTTAACGCGAATAAGGAAACTCATGAATATTCATGTGTGCACCGCCCAGCGTCACCGAAAATCTCAGAAACTGAATATTTCAGAACACCGGGCCTCTGATAGTGGCCGGGGGCGTGGTCAACACAGACAAATAAAGGCAGAGTTTGATACTTGCACCCAAGCGTGCCGCACAAGCCCTGAAAAGTGAAGCCAAAATGTCTCGATCGCCCCCTGGTGAGTGGTCCTAGTATAGGTCATAAACCCCGCCTCCCCATGTTATTCAATGGGACGCGAGACCAACTAAACAATTAAATTACCCTTCAAATATCTTTTTTCCGAAGCTGTTTTTTGTCATTTACTGTAGTTTGTATCACGCTAATGTAAATTCAAGTGTTCGTTTTTAAAATAAGTTGTTTTTTAGATAGTTATTTAATGCTCTAAAAACGGTGGTGTGACGTCGTGATTGACAGCTGTGATTGACAGCTCTCTGAGCCGGAGGAGGCACTGAAGCGTCAACAGGCTTTTTTCATGATCTTCGGAGGACTGAGGAGATTGTATTTACCTTATTTTAATGAAATTGGAGTGGAACGGAGCAGACAGAGTTCACAGGAGCAGGACTCCACTTCCAAAACAGTGCAGATTAAGGTATGTGCATTCTGCGAGGGAGAGTGAGGGCGGGGCACAGGGGCGGGGCCGT
Organism: Carassius carassius; assembly: GCF_963082965.1. Classification (NCBI taxonomy): domain Eukaryota; kingdom Metazoa; phylum Chordata; class Actinopteri; order Cypriniformes; family Cyprinidae; genus Carassius; species Carassius carassius. The sequence goes on from NC_081780.1 coordinate 29,638,578, forward strand.
TGATTTCGCGGCTTTAAAGGGATCTCCGGTTAGTTTGACAACTTAGCCTTATTGGGTTAGCGATACCATTTGCGCCACAAACGTGATATAATAACACACCCAATGTTTACGTTGTAGCGAGATATTTTTAAATAAAGTTTTTACCTGTAAGCCGCCATTGTTGTTTTTACCCATTGCATTCTGGGCCGTGACGTAGAATGGTCCCAGGCCCAGCGCGCTACAAACACAAGGCGCGTAAGCGAAATGTCTGCCGTTCACCCTTTTCAGTTTGAGCCTGAACGTGTCGCAAATACGGAGGAAGGTTCACAGGATGATAATAATCTCGTAGCCGTAGGTGAGGATGAGCAGGAAGAGAGAGTAGGGCACACGCATTGGTGTGGTTGTGGCAATTGTTTACCGATGCTTACTGAGAGGGAGAGTGTTTGCTGTAAGGAACTCCACTTCATATCAGCAGCAGTCCAGGGTAAGGTAGCAGCTAGCTAGCTAGGGAAGCTATATTGGCCTGAAGAATTTTGAAGTAATCTACCACAGTAAATGCATATTATAGCCTAAGAACAGGATACTTGTTTGCAGATTTACCATGCATCATTGCCCATCCTAATTTTGAGGCAGTTTGTCTCAATCCAGATGTACTGTGGGCTGCCCTCGTCAGTCTCCATGACAGATGGAGCGCTGGTTTACCCAGCCGCGATGCAGTTACTAACAGGCAGGTCTAACATGAACATATTTGTTTAGAATTATATAACATGTTATTTCTTGATAACAGACCGCTGCGAAGTATAACACACCATTGCCATGAAAACAGCGCGTTGCTATGGCCGCAGAACGGACTATTTTCTTTTGCGGAAGCAATGCAATCGTTTTAAATCAATAAACTCCCGTTTAAATTTATAATTTGTGTCAAATTATTTATTTATTTTGTAGGTAGCCATGTAATAAGCGGGATTATGTATAGCGAGGCGGTTGTTATAATTTGCGAATAACAACCCCTTCAGGCTGATTCAAGCTCCGCTTCGCGTCGGGGTTGTTATTCGCTATAAACCGCCTCGCTATACATAATATGGCCAACACTGAAAGTTTTTCCAGTAATAAAGCATTAGACAATAATACAGCGCAAACATTATTGGCTGGCATGTATTGGCTTGAGGCAAACCTTGATTCACCCTTTTATAACATTTAGTGTAAAATTTTGGCTTTAGGTCTTACAGATATTCTTCCTATCGCCAGTTTACATGGTGGATGCATGGCTGGCTGGGGAGAAGAGTCCGCAGAATCATTCCCTCGTGTGCAGTGAACAAAATAAGAAATGTCTATCCCGAACCAAGTGGAGCCTATACAGGATTTGAACATGCAGACAATCAGGGAGAAGTAGAGGAGGCATGGAGGAATTTTTAACTATGCATAGACTGAACTTGCAAAAAACAAACTGCTAAAAATAATTCAAAATTAAAGCAGCTGAGCATTTAAACTACAATGGTATGTTCATTGTGTATTATCAGAGGTGTCAAAAGTGCACACTTCCCATACTCAAAGTAGAAGTTTCCTGTGAAATGAAGAGAAATAATTTTCAAGACCAGAATTCCTTTGGGACCATCACAATTTATTCCCTATACAAAAGCAGGTGTGTGTGTATCAATCAGTAGCTCCCCCTCCCTCCAAGGTCCACACAATACTACAATAAAGCACAGTTATGTACATATTCACAGATTTAGATGTTTATACACCAACATATAATATACCAAGACACACCAAATCAAACTGTTGAACACAGTTGTTATGTACATATTTACAAGTTTAGATATTTATAAATACAGGTTTGCTTTCCTACATCACTGATAACTGAATAAACAAACACGTGCCAGAGATTCGCAGCTATTTAAAGCGTGAATACTGAAATGATTGCAAAATGATCTGTGATCTTGACAGTGTCACCTGTGGAGCCATGATGTGTCTTTGGTTGAAACTCATGTCCACTGCCTGGTTTGGATCGAAATCAGAGGAGAGAACATCTTCCATCATGGCAGTCATGTAGCTGTAGTCCTTTTCTGTCATCACAGGTTTTGCTCTGAAGGTCTTGTGGACTTTGCTCCAAGCGATTTTGAATTTGGGTTCACCCACGCTCTCCCCATCTTGATAAACAGCCTATTCAAAAACAAAAAAGGGAAAATAACTTAATATCAGGTTATTGCATATTGCATTCTGTGACAAACTTTAAGAAATGTATGTATAGGAAAAGTGATGGTCACTTGGTGAAATAGACACTTGCACAATTATGCATGGAGTATTCATTAAGATTTTAAAACATTATTTTCTTTATAAAAGTAAATATTTATGAAATAATTTTGTCTACCGTCACACCATCGGACAATTTTGAGATTTGGCTCAAAGTTGTAAAAAAATAACTTTGGTATTAAAACAACAAATTCATGTAAAACAAGAAAATGTGTAATCATTTACAGTATTATTAAAGGGATAGTCTGCCCAAAAATGAAAATACTGTCATCATTTACTCACCCTCAAGTTGTTTCAAACCTGTATGAATTTCTTTTTTCTGCTGAACACAAAAGAAGATATTTTGAAAAATGTCGGTAACCCCCCCAATATTGAAATCCATCAGTTACAACCCCCCCAATATTTCAACATGACAATCACAGTAGATCAAATGAAAAATATAATATGAAAAAATAGAATTCATTTATTTTGTAAAAATAATTTTGCTCCTAATCAAATATGAGTATGTCATAATAAATCAGACAAAAAATACTCCCCCTCCATTGAACCGATTGGTAACGCCCAACCAATGAGTCGCACTTTCACCAAAATAAGCGAGTGGAATGGGAGGAGTTTGGAAGGAGTTTGAATGGGAGAGCACAAAACTGAAGAGAAGCGCTGCACAGCGGACTATATTTAACTGCTGGTCAGAGAGGGATGCAAAAAAATAAAAAAAAATAAAAAAAAATAAAGCATGTACTGAGAATGAGGTATGAGAATGTTGTGTAATAGTTAGTTCACACCACTCCATTGCAATGTATTTAGCTATAACTAACTATAAGTTACCAAAGCAGCTGCCTGTTTTGCTAATATATTTTTCAATAGTGTCTATAATTATCAACGACAAAAGTATTCACATCGGTGTTTGTTTTCTTACTAAATTAATCTGACTTTTGAACGAATTGGATGAATGAACGATTTAAGTGGCTAACTCATTAAAACAGTGAAACGCTGGCACCTACTGGCGGTTTCAATACTTAATTTCTTTCTTTTGATAATCTCTACTATATTAGAATTTTATGAATGATGATTATACACAAATTTCATAACGTTATGAGGTTTATAATCTCTTAACATGTTTTTATAACAGATTCGATGTAAATATAGCTGCAGGGTAGAAAAGTCAGCAGAGGGAGAGGAGGAGCAGGTGATCAGGTAAAGAAGATGCCATTAATTAATCAATAAAATAAAATAGGAAACAGAAAAACAGCAGCATTGTAAAATTAGGCTATACATTAATGCCTTTAATGTTTTAAAGGTGTGTTTCCCTTTAATAAAAATTAAAATGCATTAAGGTGGAATGTAAAAATCCTAAAATAAAGGTCTAAATGTTGTCTCTTTCATATTTGTATATGTTGAATTTGTAATCAGTTAAAGCATGTTGCCAGATAGATAGATAGAAAGAAAGAAAGAAAGAAAGAAAGAAATTATCCAATAACAATACACATAAAAAAATATTTGAAAAAAAAATAAATAACGGGCAGCATACAATGTTTAACCCCCCCAATGTTCAAACCAAATCTACGCCCTTGGTCCCTCCCCCTGATCCTCCGACGGTCCTCCTCCCTCCTGGGCTCCTTGTTTTTGTGTTTGCACTTCTTGTCTGTTTCCCCATTTTACCTGGTCCTCTTGTCTCTGTTTCCCCATTTTACCTGGCCCTCCGTCCCTCCCCCTGGTCCACTGCTGCTCCACCTCCCTCCTGGTCTCTGTGTCCTTGGTCTCTTCTTGGGTTCAGGTGGAGCATCTGGCAGCTGCTCTGTAGAGGAGGGGGTAATGTCACGCTGTCTAGTCTCTGTTTCCCTGGGTGTCCACTAGTGGGCTTACTTCCCCTTAAGCACTTCACCATAGGCACTACAATTCCCACTAGCCTTGTCCCTTTATCACAGTAAATGCACTCATGCTAATTGCACCAGGTGTCTTCACTTATTAGTCATTAGCCTCCCTATATTTACCCGTCTTTTCCTGTTTGTCTTCATGGAGTCCTTACCTTCCATCTCCTTTCGTAATCTAGTTTTCTCGTCTCCCGAGTTCCTCGCATTCTGAGTTCCTGTTCCCTTCCAGTTCCTGTTCCCTTCCTGTTCCTTCTTTGTTTGTTTGTTTGGACTGTTTTCTGGTTTTGACCCTGGCTTGTTTTGGATTACATTTTGGATTACCCTAATAAAGACATACCTGCACTTGGATCTCTCTCTCCCTGTGTGTCACTGGGTCGCGATCGTCACATAGTGTCACTGAAACCAAGTATTATCATGAATAGTGATTATATATCAAATAATTCTAAATATTTATTTTAAAAATGGTTTTGTAACAGCTGCTAAAAATAATCTATATATTTATTACTATTAACCAGAGTTAATATTACTGTACCAAAGGGTGATGTGGCCACTGAAGATGAGTGAAATCCCCTCATCAGTGGTAAACAAGATGGACGGGCTGGCAAACTCGTTCATCAGGAAGTGGCTGGGTCTACCAAGATGCTTCTCGGAGGTAGGCCTCTTCGGGAGGAACACGCTACAACTACCACTGCGATCCATCAGCGTGGGATACAAGCAAGAGAAGGCTCGGCTGGTGCTGGAGCTGAGGGAAACCACTGACCAGCTGGTGAGAGCAGCGGGCACCCAGATAAGAACGGGAAGAAAGTGGAAAGCCCAAGAAGAGGTCGACATGGCAATCGGCAGGCTGAAGCACCGCGAGGTGGTCGGCAGAGTCCAGGAGGGTCGAGCAGGCCTTGGGAGGGGCAATATTCCCTTGTTCTGGTCAAAGGCTTCCAAAGAAGACCGGAAAGCCATGGTGGTGGCAGAAGTGGCAAGAACTGAGCACGAACGCCTTAACATCAAAGCGGTGTCCCAGGGCCAGCAAGGACGTTGGACGTCATGGGAAGGTCTCACAGACAGGTCCATATCATGGTCCGACCTATGGAAGATCCCCCAAGCTAGGCTCAGCTTCCTGATCAGAGCAACCTATGACACCTTGACTTGTCCCCGAAACCTCCACCAATGGTTTGGTGCTGAAGAGACCTGTCCCCTTTGCAACACCAGCAATGCAAGCCTCCAGCACATCCTGTCGGGCTGCACGACGGCACTGTCCCAAGGCCGCTACAGGTGGCGACATGACCAAGTACTGAAAAAGCTGGCAGAGGTATCAGAGTCATGCAGAAAGGAGGCGAACAGTAGACCTTTCGCTCGAGGACGACATTCCATCCAGTTCGCGAGGGCTGGAGAGAGCGTCAGACCCTCCCGCCAGAGAGATACAGCAAGGCTCCTCCCACCGGGAAGTGAGTGGACCATGAGGGTCGACTTGGGAAAGCAGCTCCAGTTCCCCAGGGAGATAGTGGAAACATCCCTGCGGCCCGACATCGTCATGTGGTCAGAGGCCTGCAAGACCGTCCTCCTTGTGGAACTCACTGTACCATGGGAGGGAGGGGTGGAGGCTGCGTATGAGCGGAAGCGAGCCAAGTACTCTTATCTGGCGGCAGAGTGCAGGGAGGCGGGCTGGAAAGCCGTTATATGCCCTGTAGAAGTGGGGTGTAGGGGCTTAGTAGGTTCCTCAACCGCTCGCCTACTCCGCGACATGGGATGCACAGGAGCGAGGCATCGGAAAGCCATGAAAGAGCTGGCAGAGGAGGCAGAGAAAGGCAGCTTCTGGCTGTGGCTAAGGAGGAAGGAGAAGGGTTGGGGGGTAAACACCTAGGGCATCAGCAGGGGGTGGCAGGGAGAGATCCCTGCCATCGCTCCGCCACCATGAGACGTACTGGGGTTAAAGGAGCGAAACGTCGATGAGTGGTGGTCCCCAGCTGACGACCCGCTCAGGCTTACAGAAGTGTTCAGTGAGGTGTCACGGCACACCAGTTCAAAAGGCACTGGAGGAGGTGCGTCAGGCAGTGATGTCCAGCAGGAAAACCAACACCTGTATCTTGATATGCACAATCTGGAGGAATCCAGTGACTACTGTGAAAGGGCAGTTGGCATCCAGGGAAGTCTGGAGGACAACCAGGAAAGACTGGATGACTGCAGGAAAGTCTGCACCGGGAGTGGAAGGCTAGTTACCTAACCCACTAGTCCCATAAAAGGGACACCCTACTCTCACTATGAAAATGAATAAGGAAAAACAACCCGATGGCCCTCCGAGAGGCGGGGTGGAAGAAGGGCCAAGACAGACGGATAACGACTGGAACGGATATGGACAAAGATTCTAGGATCACGAGAAGATGCAGGTGTGGGTGGGAGAAAGAGACCACCTTCAGAGGGTTGCGGATCCACCAGGGAAGGAAGAAGTGTGTAGAGGGAGGCCAACAGCAACATTGCTCTGCAACCGCAGGTCAGACAAGAGGAACCCAAGGCCAGGTCGCAAACCACAGCGCTGAGGGATCCACCGTTGCTGTAGAAAGGCAGGTGGAGGACACAGGAGGACCCGCGATGGACGCCAATGCCTCTGAGAGTGGTACTGACGAAGACACACACAGAGCACAAAGCAACCCCAACAACCGCGTACAAAGCCATAGGACAGAAAGGAAAGAACTCGGAAGGAGGCAGATGGTCAAGTGGCCAAAAGCCAACGAAGTTGCGGTCTGGCAGAAGCTGGACAAGGACCTCAGCCTTATCCTGGAGCACTCATTGCATGGACAGGTGGAAACCAAGCTGAACCGTATCGGAGACATCCTGTATGATGAATGCATAGGCAGATTCGGAGTAACTGCTGGAAAGCGGAGAGCTTGCCCAGTGTGGAAGGGGAGGAGGGAGAGGGAGATCGAACAGTTGGTGAAGAGGCGACGTCAATTCCGAAAACAGTGGAGGAAGGCAAGCAGAGAGGAGAAGGAGGGCCTGAAACCACTGTGGGACGAGGTGAGAAAAGAGCTTGCCGGCCTACGGAGGGCAGAGCGCATCCGTAAGCGCAGAAGGCGGAAGGAGAAAGAGAGGAGTAACTTCTTCAAAAATCCCTTCAAGCATGCCAGACAGCTGCTAGAGGATAAGAGAAGCGGAAAGCTGGAGATTACCAAGTCTGAGCTGGAGTACTACATAAAGGAGCAGTACAGTGACCCAGCGCAGTTAACTCCGCTGGGATCCCCTGGGTATGTTCCTCGCCCAGCTCCCCCAACCTCCCTCTTTGATGCTGCCCTCCCCAAACTCAGCGAGGTAACAGAGGTGGTCCGGAAGGCAAGAACAGCCTCAGCCCCAGGCCCTAACGGGGTACCATACAAGCTGTACAAGTACTGCCCAGGGGTCTTGAGACACCTCTGGAATCTGCTGAGAGTGGCTTGGAAAAACCAAGTCATCCCGTCAGAGTGGCAGAGAGCTGTCACTGAAAAGTTAAAACTTTTCCACATAATATACATGTACATACGTAAATGCTCATTTTAATATACCTGCCATACATTGTCAATTTGTATATTGTCAATCCTTACCCACCTATTTGTATTTTTATTTTTTTTTTATTCCTTATTGTGTTTTTTGTTCTGTCGCTGTTATGTTGCACTGCGGAGCTCTGTCACGAAAACAAATTCCTCGTATGTGTGAACATACCTGGCAATAAAGCTCATTCTGATTTCTGATTCTGATTTCTGATTTGTTTTGTTCACAGTTTTCATCCCAAAGGAGCAAAACTCCAGTACGATCGGCCAGTTTAGGAGTATCACCCTCCTGAATGTCGAAGGGAAGATCTTCTTCTCCATCCTAGCCAAGAGGTTGACCAGCTACCTCACAGGAAACGGGTACATTGACACCAGCTGCCAGAAGGCAGGTGTGCCAGGCTTCCCAGGGTGTGTGGAACACTCAGCAGTAATATGGGAGCAGATCCAAAGAGCGAAGAGAGAGAGAGGTGACCTGCACGTAGTGTGGCTCGATCTTGCTAACGCATACGGGTCAGTCCCCCACCAACTCATCGAGTTCGCCTTGGACTTCTTCCACATCCCAGTCGGCATAAGAGCCCTGGTGGCCAAGTACTTTGGAGACCTCCAGATGTGCTGCACCCACCAGGACTTCACAACAGGCTGGCAACAGCTGGAAGTAGGCATTGCCATGGGATGCTCAATCTCGCCCATCCTGTTCATCGCAGCCTTTGAGATCATCCTCATAGGGGTTAGGAAGATGGTCGGAGGAGTGAAACTGCCGTCAGGACAAAGGCTACCAGCAGTTAGAGGTTACATGGACGATATTACCACCATACTCCGGACAGCAGCATGCACAACAAGGCTGCTGAAGAGGATCGACGAGCTTGTGGGCTGGGCGAGGATGAAGATCAAACCCTCCAAGTCACGCAGTTTGTCGATCAAGAACGGAGTCAGAAACGACACCATCTTTGTCGCAGGCGGTGAGAATATCCCGTTGCTGAAAGATCAACCTGTCCGTAGCCTGGGTCATACCTACACAGCAGAGCTCTCAGACAGGCAGATGGGGGAGACGGTGAGGAAGCAGCTCGCAGATGGCCTGGCCAAGATCAACCAAAGCCAACTTCCCGGAAAGTACAAAGTTTGGTGTTACCAGGCCATACTGTACCAAAGGGTGATGTGGCCACTGAAGATGAGTGAAATCCCCTCATCAGTGGTAAACAAGATGGACGGGCTGGCAAACTCGTTCATCAGGAAGTGGCTGGGTCTACCAAGATGCTTCTCGGAGGTAGGCCTCTTCGGGAGGAACACGCTACAACTACCACTGCGATCCATCAGCGTGGGATACAAGCAAGAGAAGGCTCGGCTGGTGCTGGAGCTGAGGGAAACCACTGACCAGCTGGTGAGAGCAGCGGGCACCCAGATAAGAACGGGAAGAAAGTGGAAAGCCCAAGAAGAGGTCGACATGGCAATCGGCAGGCTGAAGCACCGCGAGGTGGTCGGCAGAGTCCAGGAGGGTCGAGCAGGCCTTGGGAGGGGCAATATTCCCTTGTTCTGGTCAAAGGCTTCCAAAGAAGACCGGAAAGCCATGGTGGTGGCAGAAGTTGCAAGAACTGAGCACTAACGCCTTAACATCAAAGCGGTGTCCCAGGGCCAGCAAGGACGTTGGAAGTCATGGGAAGGTCTCACAGACAGGTCCATGTCATGGTCAGACCTATGGAAGATCCCCCAAGCTAGGCTCAGCTTCCTGATCAGAGCAACCTATGACACCTTGCCTTGTCCCCGAAACCTCCACCAATGGTTTGGTGCTGAAGAGACCTGTCCCCTTTGCAACACCAGCAATGCAAGCCTCCAGCACATCCTGTCGGGCTGCACGACGGCACTGTCCCAAGGCCGCTACAGGTGGCGACATGACCAAGTACTGAAAAAGCTGGCAGAGGTATCAGAGTCATGCAGAAAGGAGGCGAACAGTAGACCTTTCGCTCGAGGATGACATTCCATCCAGTTCGCGAGGGCTGGAGAGAGCGTCAGACCCTCCTGCCAGAGAGATACAGCAAGGCTCCTCCCACCGGGAAGTGAGTGGACCATGAGGGTCGACTTGGGAAAGCAGCTCCAGTTCCCCAGGGAGATAGTGGAAACATCCCTGCGGCCCGACATCGTCATGTGGTCAGAGGCCTGCAAGACCGTCCTTCTTGTGGAACTCACTGTACCATGGGAGGGAGGGGTGGAGGCTGCGTATGAGCGGAAGCGAGCCAAGTACTCTGATCTGGCGGCAGAGTGCAGGGAGGCGGGCTGGAAAGCCGTTATATGCCCTGTAGAAGTGGGGTGTAGGGGCTTCGTAGGTTCCTCAACCGCTCGCCTACTCCGCGACATGGGATGCACAGGAGCGAGGCATCGGAAAGCCATGAAAGAGCTGGCAGAGGAGGCAGAGAAAGGCAGCTTCTGGCTGTGGCTAAGGAGGAAGGAGAAGGGTTGGGGGGTAAACACCTAGGGCATCAGCAGGGGGTGGCAGGGAGAGATCCCTGCCATCGCTCCGCCACCATGAGACGTACTGGGGTTAAAGGAGCGAAACGTCGATGAGTGGTGGTCCCCAGCTGACGACCCGCTCAGGCTTACAGAAGTGTTCAGTGAGGTGTCACGGCACACCAGTTCAAAAGGCACTGGAGGAGGTGCGTCAGGCAGTGATGTCCAGCAGGAAAACCAACACCTGTATCTTGATATACTATGATTAGTGATATGTTTTAATGGGGAAAAATTTTTTTAAAAGTTTTTTCTCTCAAAACATCAGAAAATAAATCTCTACTGTGCAGACTCTGGCTCCAAACGAATCTCCACTCTACATACTCTGGCTCCAAATGAATCTATTCAGAGCAGACACTGAGCAAGCTTGATGAATATGATATACCGGTGTTTAGGCAAATAAAAAAAGTGTATGGCCAAAAATGCATGCAAGATATGGGGAAATTAATTAAATACCATGGTTTTCCAAAAGAGGTAACGTTGAGTGTTAAGAAATTAAAAGCTGTGAAGGAATCAGTAGATGAGGGAAGTGAGAGACAGAAGGGTAGTTTTGCGAGACATATGTGTGAGAAATGTGAACGAACTGTGAATTGTTGGATAGCGGAAGCAGATAGGAGAGAAAGGAGAACTATGCAGAAAGTATTAGCAAGTAGAAAGGAGGAAAAGAAAGTTGAAGAATGTGAAGAAAATGTAAATGCCTCACTTAGACCTACTAACCGCTCTGATGTTTGTGTTTCTAAACATGTAGCTCCGCTCTATACACACTTTCCGTGGCCGAGCGGCAAGCCATGAAACTGGACCCTGATCTCGACTGCTCTCTGCCGAGAAGACCAACAGCACCGTGGCCAGATCCAGAATGGAGACAAGAGACAGAGGAAGAACCAGAAATCATTCCTGAAATCCCCAACGAAGAAATTTAAGAGGAAATTGTGCGCAGAGCACCCCCGACAAGGAAAAGACAAACAAGACAAACAGCGAAAGAAGAAAATGTGAGTATAATAGCTCCATTGATTGAAGTTTTAGGTCCTGACGGGCCTGTTATGGTCTTTAGACCATGGACTATGACTGACATGAAAGAAGCGATGGCTCACTTGCCGAGCCCTGACGAAGCAGGTGATAAATTTTCTACCGAATTAGTCACCTTGTGCTAAGAATTCAGCCCTACCGTGCACGAACTGAGAAGGCTGTTGGCAGTGAAACTGGGGGCTACGAGCAGGCATGAAGTGAGTGGAGAGCTGCAGAAAGAAGACTGTCCGAGAGGACACTGTGACTGGAAAAGTGGACGGCTATCTGATGTTTTAGCACACGCTTTGCATGCAGAGGAGATGCAGACGGCGAAGAAGGAAAGAGTTAAAGCCAAGACCGACAGAGAGTGGCAGCTGGCGATAGTGCAAGCCGTGTCGAAGCCAGGGGGCTATTCTGCGCAGCGAAACCAGCAATCGAAAGGGGGAAGATGGAAGAGAGGAGGAGGAAGATATCCGAATGAAACTGAAAGGAAATCAGAAAGATGGGGTTGTTGGATCTGCGAGACTGATGAACATACGACATTCAAGTGTACCAGATGAAGACTGTGCAAAAAGGACGGTCATTGGGCGAAGGATTGCCCAGGGAACTGGCGAAATCAACAAGCAGACTGAAGCGAGGTAGACGGAGAGCAGAGAGGAGGGGTCCAGGGCGAGCAACCAACGGTCACAAGTCAGGGAAGTGAACATTTTCTTACCACAAACACACACACATACACTGATGTACTTTCTGCTCTCTGCAATGAAGAAAAAAAAGCTTGCTTCCCTTTGTGTATGTCTGATTTTGTTAATGGACATCCTGATAAATGTGCGATAATGTATAAGAGTGAAGCCTTTATGAAAATGCCTAAATATCCAATGCTAGTAGAGGGGATATTGTTTGAGTTTTTAGCTGATATATATATATATATATATATATATATATATATATATATATACAGCCATGTGATTTGAAATGCCAACCACAATTAACAGGCGAAATTAATGAGTCAATTTAATGAGGCATGTAATTTGTGAAAGGTTCACATTGCCTCTGAATTGTAAACCAGAAAGGGGTGAGGGCCTGAGTCATGCTTTTCTCTAAACCCCTGCATGTCCAGTGCCTTTGATGGGGAGAGATTTATTGTGCAAACTATATTTGACACTGATTGCAGACTCTGGGGGTGTCCGAGTGGCAGAGAAAGAGCAGATTTGCTGTCTGCAAGCAGAACCAAAATGGGCATATGAATGGCACATCAGAAATTCTGATTGGGCTGAAATGATGTGTGAACTGGAAAAAAAAATAGAACAAAACCATTTGACAGAGAAATTGTGTTGCCTGACAAATTGCATTGCACGTCACATGTTGTGTGACCAGTATGAAAAAGACTGGTTTGAGGGAGAAAAAGGAGAAACCTTACGTTTTGAGAAAATGTTTTGGACAGAAAATGTGTGTGCAGTTTCAGTTTGCCTGACAGAAAAACAGCTTCAGTTTAACTCAATGGCAGAAGATTCTGTGCCTCGCTCTCCAAGGCCAACAGACAGGGCCCAGATTAGAAGAGTTTGTGAGAAGCTGTGTTTGTGTTACAGACAGAGGAAGATAGGGGAGGGGGTGAAACACAGTGAGAGTCTGGGAGTGTTTATGTCAGAGAGCAAGCATGAAATCGAGGTAGAGAGAGTTGTGGTACCCATTGACAAAAGAGAAAGGGAAAATCATTGAATGACAATTATTTGTGCCTCAGATATACATCCAGAATTAGCAGAAGTGCCATCAGAGTTATTGGCAAAACACAAATACGATGTGGGTTTGATTAAAAGATGTGATCCAGTTGTGGTCACCTCAAAATCTCCAGTTCGCACTATCTTCGATCCAGTTCGATCTATGCTTGTGTGCTCGTGATGAACTCACATGTGTGACTGACACTGTGACCCTCCTGAAGCATCTGGCTCAGGAAGCCATAAAGTCAGCCTGACAAAACTGCAGTTTGTAAAACAACAGATTACATTCCTGGGGCATGTAATAACACCACATAGCAAATCACTGTCTGAAAAAAGGGTTAAAGCGATAAAAGAGTTCCCAAAACCACTGACAAAGAAACAAATGCTTTCATTTTTGGGGATGTTCTCATACTGTAGAACATTCATTCCAAATTATGCAATTCTTGAACAGCCCTTGAGGGGCCTAACAACAGAAAGGGGGTTAAAGTCTAGTGACAGGATTCAGTGGACAGAAAAGGCGGAACAGGCATTTCTGAACATGAAAGTTCAGCTGTCTGTTGCGCCAACTCTGGGCTTGCCGGCCCCAAATAAACCCTTTGTTCAGATGGTTGATGAGAAAAATGGATTTATGACTTCTGTATTGTTGCAACATCATGGAGACAAATTGAGACCTATGGCATATTTTTCCAGCAAATTAGACCCAGTTGCAGCAGGCCTGCCACACTGTCTGAGGGCGGTGGCGGCTGCTGAGAAGGCCGTGATGGCTTCTAGAGAATTCGTAGGTTACTCTGATCTGACATTGATGGTGCCTCACGCAGTGTCCATGATTTTGTGGGAACAGAAAACACACTTATCAACAGCACAATGGTTAAGATATCATACTATTCTGCTTGATGTGCTTAATATCACTGTTAAGCGATGCACAACATTGAATGCTGCTACTCTCCTTCCAACAGAAGAGGATGGGGAAGAGCATCATTGTTGTTTAACAGCACTTGAACAAGTGTGTACGCTACGTCCAGACCTGTCTGACGTGCCACTTGAAAATGTCAGCTTTTAAAGATCCACAAACAGGCCTGAATAAGGTTGGTTATGCCATAACAACAGAATTTGACATTGTGGCCTCTAGCTCATTGCCATCAAATTATTCAGCACAAGCAGCTGAGCTTGTGGCATTAACAGAAGCATGCAAACTAATGACAGACAAATGTGTAACGATTTACACATATTCACACTATGCAATTGGGGTTACTCATGATTTTGGTGCGCTGTGGAAACACAGAAATTTTTTGAAGTCAGATGGGCGACCAATTTTAAATGCACCCCTCGTGGCAGATTTTCTAGATGCTATTTTGCTGCCAGAAAAGATATCCATTTGTAAATGCGCAGCGCATACTAATAACAAACATTCTGTATCTACAGGAAACGCCAGAGCAGATGCAGCAGCGAAGGCTGCGGCATCTCAGCAGACAAAATCATCAGAGTGTACTTTGTTATCTGAAAATAACCCTGACATTTCTTCATCTTTACAGGGCATGTAGACATTTGCGACAGGGCAGGAGAGAGATAAATGGAAGCAGTGTGCCTGTGAAGTGGTGAATGGAGTATGGATGAGCAGAGATGGCAAGCCTTGTTTACCTAAACACTTCTTTCCTCACTATGCTAAGTGGGGGAATGATTATGCAAATTAAAGAATTGTGGTTTACAAAGGGGTTCAAAATTTATGCAGAACATTTTTGCAAAAGATGTATCATTTGTAATACACATAATGTGGCGGGAGGCATATAAAAATGTCTCAGGTATCCCAGACAGCCCCGATGGATTTCATTGAACTGTTCCCATGTGAAGGGAAGGAAAAATGGTTTGGTATTTGTGGACATGTGGTCCAAATGGGTAGAGGCCTTCCCAATGTCCAAACAGGATGCAGCAGCAGTAGCAAAAGCTCTGCTGACTGAAATAGTCCCGAGATGGGGAAATTCCACGAAAAAGCAGTTCAGACAATGGAACACATTTTGTGTAAGGCAAGGCAAGGCAAGTTTATTTATATAGCACATTTCGTACACAATGGTAATTCAAAGTGCTTTACATAAAAGAAAGTAAAATAGTAATGAAGAAAATAATAACAAGAATAAAACAAGCAATTTTAAAACTTTTAAAATTATTAAAACTGTACTTTTTTTAAATGAATTTAAAACAGTTAGAAAATGATTTTACGTAAAATTAAATTAAAAAAACAGTGAAAATATATATTGCAATCAGTTCGGACATTGCACAGTGCTCATTCAATAAATGCACAGCTAAACAGATGAGTTTTAAGTCTAGATTTAAATGTGACCAGTGTTTTAGCACATTTGATCTCTTCTGGAAGCTGATTCCAACTGCGGGCGGCATGGTAACTAAAGGAGGACTCCCCTTGTTTTGTGTGAACCCTTGGTATTTCTAACTGACTCAATCCTAATGATCTGAGTGCTCTGTTAGGTTTTTATTCAGTGAGCATATCTGCAATATATTTCGGTCCTAGGTCATTTAGTGACTTATATACGAGTAAAAGTACTTTAAAATCAATCCTAAATGTAACTGGAAGCCAGTGTAAGGACCTGAGGACTGGTGTGATATGCTCAGATTTTCTGGTTCTAGTCAGAATCCTGGCAGCAGCGTTCTGGATGAGCTGCAGCTGTCTAATGGTCTTTTTGGGAAGGCCGGTGAGGAGCCCATTACAATAGTACACCCTACTGGTGATGAAGGCATGAACAAGTTTCTCCAAGTCTTAGCTGGAA
The DNA here is from genome assembly GCF_963082965.1 of Carassius carassius. Classification (NCBI taxonomy): domain Eukaryota; kingdom Metazoa; phylum Chordata; class Actinopteri; order Cypriniformes; family Cyprinidae; genus Carassius; species Carassius carassius. The sequence continues at coordinate 29,654,186 of NC_081780.1, forward strand.
ACAAAACATCTAATTCTTGCAATGTTTTTTAAATGATAGTATGCTGATTTAGTTACTGCTTTGACATGACTATTGAAACTAAGGTCTGTCTCCAGAATCACACCAAGATTCCTGACTTGATTTTTAGTTGTTTGACCCCTAGAGTTAAGGTATGCATTCACCTTGAACACTTCATCTTTGTTTCCAAATGCAATGACTTCAGTTTGTTCCTTGTTTAACTGAAGAAAGTTCTGGCACATCCAACTATTAATTTCATCAATGCATTGGCAGAGGGAGTCAATTGGGCTGTAGTCATTTGGAGATAAGGCTAGGTAAATCTGGGTATCATCAGCATAGCTGTGATAGGCAATTTGGTTCTTTCTCATTATTTGACTTAGGGGAAGCATATACAGGCTAAACAAGAGCGGTGCAAGAATTGACCCTTGTGGGACTCCGGATGTCATGGACGTCCACTTAGACTTATGCTCTCCTAGACTCACATAATTACCTCTCCCTTCTAAGTATGACCTGAACCATTTGAGTACCATCCCAGAAAGCCAGACCCAGTTTTCCAGTGTCTCTAGTAGTATGTTATGATCGACAGTGTCAAACGCAGCACTGAGATCTAGCAATACCAGCACCGATATTTTGCCAGAGTCACAATTTAAGCGAATATCATTTAGTTTCTTAATGAGTGCTGTCTCTGTGCTGTGATGTGGTCGAAAACCAAATTGAAAATTGTCCAGGTATCCATTTGAGTTTAAGTATTTGTTCAGCTGATTAAAAACGACCTTTTCTATAATTTTGCCTATAAAAGGAAGATTAGATATTGGTCTAAAATTGCTCAAAATGGTGTTATCAAGATTGCTCTTTTTCAGGAGGGGCTTAATAACTGCATTTTTAAGGAGTTTGGATATGGCCCAGTAAGAAGTGAGGCGTTCACCACTTCTAAAAGATCTGCTTCTAAGCAGTTAAACAAATTTTTGAAAAAAGATGTGGGAAGTGTGTCAAGATAGCAGGTTGACGATTTTAGGTGCTGCACTATGTCTTCCGGAATTTTGCTATCAATTGCTTCAAAAATCGACATAGTATCTTTTTTATATTGTGGCCTAATCTGTCTGACCTCTGCATTACTAGAGGATGTCCTGATCGTCTTCCTGATATTGATGATCTTCTCAGAAAAGAAGGATGCAAACTCATTGCATTTGCTGTCTGAGAGCATTTCACTGGGAATCTGACTTGGGGGGTTTGTCAGTCTCTCAACAGTGGCAAAAAGAGTATGAGTGTTATTTAAGTTACTGTTTATAAGGTTTGAGAAGAAATTCTGTCTAGTTGTGGCTAGTTTCACATTAAAAGCATGAAGGCTGTCTTTATAGATGCTATAGTGAATTTCAAGTTTTGTCTTCCGCCACATCCGCTCTGCTTTTCTGCATTGTCTTTTCATAGTCTGAACTGCTGTTGATCTTCTCCAAACTGATTTCTGTCTGTTTGTTTTCTTACTGATTATTATTGAAGCAATATCATTAATAACATTCTTAACTTTTGAGTTGAATGAATCAAGGAGAAGATCATCAGAGTCTGCAGAAATGCTTGGTGTTAAAGATATAGCCTCCATAAATAGTACACTTGTGTTCTCGTTAATGCATCTCCTTCTGACAGAGACCGATCTAGATTCAGTTGTAGCAGACATCAAAATATCAAAGAAAATACAGAAGTGATCAGATAGTGCTATGTCCTTAATAACAATGGATGAAATGTTTAGACCCCTACTGATGATTAAGTCTAGAGTGTGTCCACCTTTGTGTGTGGGTCCATGCACATGCTGAGTCAGGTCAAAAGTGTTTAGAACCGTCATCATTTCTTTTGTAGTTTTGTTTTCTGAATTATCTATGTGAATATTAAAATCCCCTGCAATAGCAAAACAGTCAAACTCTGAGGAAATCATTGATAACATTTCTGTGACCTCTTCAACAAAGGCTGGAGAGTATTTTGGAGGCCTGTAAATAATAATAAACAGAATGCGTGGAGCACCTTTCAGCACAATCCCTAGATATTCAAAAGACAAGTACTGACCAAATGACACTTGCTTGCATTGATAGACATCTTTAAATATAACAGCTACACCTCCACCTCTCCTAACAGTCCTGCAGACACTCATGTAAGTGAAGTTAGGAGGGGCTGCTTCATTAAGGACTGTTGCATTGCAGCTGTCTTCAAGCCATGTTTCGTTTAGAAACATAAAATCCAGATTGTTTGTGGTTATAAAGTCATTGATTAGAAATGATTTATTTTTTAGTGAGCGAATGTTTAAAGTTGCTAACTTGATGGCTGTGCTTTGTGTCTTTACATCAATTTTAGTTTGATGCATAATAGGCCGCAGATTAGATGAGTTTGCCCTTCGGCTTGAGATGGCCTTAGACTTTCTATCACGTGATAAAACTGAAATAGAGAAAGCTACAGGCACACTGGGTTCCCGCTTGTTCAGTAGGCATTTGTGAATGTTGCTGTTATTATAGCGGGGACCCGACACATATCACTGAGAGCTGCTATCAGTTGTTTTTGGTTCACCTTCAGCAGATAGAGGGTTTGGGCCCTGGCGTTGTGGCAGTGGTCGAAGAGCTCTCGCAGGAGCAGGGACCACAGGCTTTGGTGGTTTTGGGGCCGGCCGTTTTTTTTGTGATATCTGCGGGCTTGCAGCAAATGAGTGAGAGAGTTTAGTCCCAGCATACACCAATTCCTCCATTTTCTGTGAGAAGCACAGAAGTGGAGATGCTGGAGAAAGTGATAATGTGTCTGGTGAGATGGGCTGTGTCTCTGGTGTTTCCGGTGGCTGAGATATGTTGTCCTGGCTTCCCTGGCTGTTTTCCAGAAAGTAATCCCTGGGTGCTGAATCTTGTAGCTGTTCTGATACATCACAGTCTGTCTGTGAGGAGCTCTGTGGGCAGGGCTCAGCAGGGATAGTGTCCATGAGCAGTGCTTGTTTTGGCTGCATGGTGTTATCAGTGTCCTTGTGGGATATGTCAACCACATGTTGACTCAGACCCGGTGTGTGTGTGCTGAATGGATTGACAAACTCTGCTGAAGGATGACGGAGGGAAAAGTAGATATTGTCCTTAAACACTCTAGCACCAAGTTTGTTTGGGTGGAGGCCATCCGGTTTAAACAATTGTCTATGGCCCCAGAAAAGATTGAAGTTGTCAATGAAATTCACTCCTTATATATTACAAGATCTTTGTAGCCATGAAAACATATTTGTTCCCCTTGCTGGGAGTGGTCCACTGATGAACGACTGAACTTTGAGTCTTGAAGTGTTTCAAAGAGTTCACTGAAGTCCTTCTTAAGGAGTTCTGACTGCTCTTTCCGAATATCATTCTTCCCCACATGAATGATGATTCGATTTGCAGTCTTGTGCTTCATCAGAATGTTCTGAAGTTCCTTGTTCACATCAGAGACCGTTGCTTGAGGAAGGCAGCATGTTGTTGTAGTCCTGCTACGGATGTTTCTGATAACAGAGTCACCCACTATCAGAGTCCTTGGCTCGGCTGCGCTCTGAGCTGAAAGCTGCTGTCTGCTCGTCCTTGAGCGCCTGTTAGTAGCGATGTTAGCTGCTGGCTGATCAGATCCATCTTTAAATACATTTGGGGATTCCTCACCCACATTCATTAATGCTTCAAATCTGTTCTCAAGATGTATAGGGGGTGGTTGAATGCCAGTATTCACAAGCCTTGTCATAGTCAAATCTGGGGTAGAGGAAGCTACGGCAGCAATATGAGAAACAATCGTGACAATCTGATATTTCGTGTTCCTTTGGGTCTCGCTCCCTGTTTGTGCCATCGATTAGTGTGGCGATCAGTTTCGGCTTGTTCCTCTACACTTGGTATAAACTGTTGAGATTCATAAGATTCATGGGACTCACCGGCTGTATGCTGAGAGGGTCCATGACGACGATCTGCTAAGTGTTCCGTCTGTTTTGGAATTCCAGCAAGTAACTTTGTTTCAAGAATCACAATCCTTTGTAGAAGTTTGCAGCAGTTCATGCAACAAGTAGATCCAACAGGAGGCATTTTTTCTCTCTTCTGTTTGAATGTAGGCAGTTGTTTTCCCCTCTCTGGAATGTAAGCTGCTGGCAGTGGGAGGCAAAGTTTTCTTTTTGTAGTATTATTCCAGTCCCAAAGAGTTTTTAGTTTTAGCGTTTGTGCCAAAAAATCTGTTTTTTGAGCACTGTGCTGATCTGCTGATGTAGAAATCTTAGAAAAATCAGAGAAAAGTACAGAAATAAGAAGCAAAGCGCAGAGCAGTAAGCTAGAGCGTCCGAACGGTAGCAAAGCCGGAAGCAAGCTTAGTGTAGGGGCAATAAAAATCTAATTGGCTAGGTGTTGTTAGAGAACTGAACTCACATGGGTTAAGGTGCTCTCAATCATTCTCATGTACATGAGAATGAGAAATCGATCCAGACAAAACCCGAGACCTTTTGAAATTCTCTTTGGCAAACCACCATTTATGGGTAAAGAAAGGGGGTAAACAACAGCTGCCATCTACAGGTGTGTGAGCATGACATGTTGAGTTATTGCAAAGAAATGTATTTTCTGTTGTCTAATGTTTGTGTTCAGGTGAAAGCTGCTCAGGGGAAGGTTGCTGAAACCCCATGGCATAACCTGAAACCAGGAGATTACGTGGTGGTACGAGATCTGAGGAGAAAGAGCTGGAAGGTGAAAAGGTGGCTGGGATCATTCCAGGTGCTTCTGACCACTCACACAGCTGTGAAAGTAGCAGAGAGAGCAACGTGGATCCAGGCTAGCCACTGCAGAAAGGTCTCACAGAAAGGAGTGGAGACACACACGTCAACAAGGCCAGATTCCAGCCTAAACATCAAGCGTCCTTATCAGAGGGAAGAGCAAGGTTAAGACTGAAAAACAGCATCAAAGTAGTCTGCGCGCAAGTGAAAAGATAAATATGAGCATCATAGTTGGGTACATCATGTTGTTTTCATATTCCAGACTACAGTGACAACGTTACCAATATCATCACTCATATGAGAATGGCCGTAAAAGAGCCTGAGTGTACACATAATGCTGCTAAATGATTTTTGCTGCTATTATGTCTACCATGTATTTTTCAGTTGATATCCAGCTCAGTACAGAGACTGGTGAGGTCTAGAATTTCACATCAACTGGATCACATGACTGTGTACAATGAAGACACTATCATGGATTTGAGTAGGGAGAAAGCAATTGATGAAGAGACAAACAGTAGCAGAAGCTACAGTGAAATGTGTTAAATGTATGAGTTTTATAATATTTTTTCTTTGAAATAAGTAATGTTCGGGCCTATCTGAATCTATACTGTTTGCTTGCTTGAAATAGGGTCTGTCCCCATACAAAAAGCCTTAGCATATTTTCTAACTTTATCTTTCACAAATTTAAGAGAGTGATCATTTATAAGAAAATCAGAGATGAAGAGTATAAATGTGATGATATGTCTTAAGGTTGCTTTATTTTGAATTATGTTTGTATTCCTGAGTGTGAATTTTTGATTTTGGATTGTGTTTGTATCTGTGAGGTGACTGAGGGTCTGATTTATATCAGGAATGCAGTAGCAGTGACTACTCGTTTAGCCTGGCTTCCAGAGAAACATAATGTTAAGTGTGTAGTGAAATTAGAACCAGTAGAAATGAATTTTTCTGTTTTAGTGATCAATTAATTATAAAAAGGGGGAAATTGTGGTGGAAAAATTAATTTAACACTGCTTCTGTATGCCTATATATGCTGTGTGGGTTCAGAGGGATGACACCTGGGGGGAAAACAGATGTCTGAGAATGACCTCAGAGGGTCATTGGGCCATATAGTGGGGGGACAATGCCTGAGGAGGACCTGAGGGGGTAACCTAAGTCCTAAATGTGTGAGAAACTGCCCATAGAGAGTGTTCCTTGTTATGTGTGGAAAGTTACAGCTGCTAAGACTTTGTAACCTTGACGCAGCAAAGGAATATAAGGTGGAGGACTGCCCTCTTCCTGGGTCGGTTTCACTCTGCAGGAATTCAGTGTTGCTGTATGACTGTCTGACCTTCTTTGCAAAGAATAAAAGCTTTCTTTTTAATTATACCTGAGAATGAGTGTCATGATTTAAGACTTCCTAGTCCTTGGCAAGAAGGAGGCGGGAACCGGCGAACAATCAAATAACATTTTAATAATACAAAATAAACACAAAACAGCGCACTAGCCCCTCACGGACGACTGGTGCACTCAAATAAAAACCAAAATACAACTAAAAGCCCAGGCCTGGTCCTCTCTCGTCCTTCACTGTCGTCGCTCCAGTTTTATATCGTTCCATCTCCTCCGTGGGCCTCGAGACCGGCGGGTCGAACAGGTGTAGTTCATCTCCAATCACTCCAGCGGCCTCGCTCCGACGTCCCTCGGCCCCGCCCCACTCGTCACATACCCCCATCGCCCCTCGCAGGCCGGGGGGGTACTCCTGAGACCGCGCTCTACCCCCCCCCCTCCCTCCGGAGGGGGACCGCTCACGGGAACCTGCGGGAACCTGGGGGTAGGACAGACGAGGCGAGAGAAAAGGAGATGGAAGGAGGAGCGACAGAGACGAGAGAGGGGAGAGAAAAAAAAAAAAATCAGGTTCCCAGACGCACTGCTGCTCGGCCCTCCACCAGCTGGGTGATCTCCTCCGCGGTGCCTGGCGGTGGCACTGGACGGCCCTCGGCAGACGGCAAGACACTCCTCCGCCGCCTGGTGGACGGCGACGGCTCCTCCGGTTTTGGGCAGCCGGCAGGAGTCCCCCATTCCCTGCTCCTCCCCGTTCCGGCGGATGGCAGCAGGCTCCAGGCACCTAGCGAACGGCGCCGACTCCTCCGCTCCCTCATGGACGGCAGCCGCCCCTCCATATTTTGGGCGGCCGGCAGCGAGCTCGTCCGTCCCCGGCAACTCACTCCAGCCCACCGCCTCGAGCGTCCCTGGCGGCACACTCCTCGCCTGCTCGATGGCACCGCGGATTCACCACAGCGGCGAGGGATCTTCAGCAGCGCGTCCCTCCTTCTCCCGGGTTTCGGCACCACTGTAATGATTTAAGACTTCCTAGTCCTTGGCAAGAAGGAGGCGGGAACCGGCGGACAATCAAATAACATTTTAATAATACAAAATAAACACAAAACAGCGCACCAGCCCCTCACGGACGACTGGTGCGCTCAAATAAAAACCAAAATACAACTAAAAGCCCAGGCCTGGTCCTCTCTCGTCCTTCACTGTTGTCGCTCCAGTTTTATATCCTTCCATCTCCTCTGTGGGCCTCGAGACCGGCGGGTCGAACAGGTGTAGTTCATCTCAAATCACTCCACCGGCCTCGCTCCCATGTCCCTCGGCCCAGCCCCACTCGTCACAATGAGTCTGTCTCTTATGCTGATGAGAGTTGATTTAAATTTTGCCACGACAACAGACTCTGGCTCCAAACAAATCTCTACTGTGCAGACTCTGCCTCCAAACGAATCTCTTCTGTGCAAACTCTGGCTCGAAACGAAGCAAGTAACAGTTAAAACAGAAAAGCCAAGCTAATGTGTTATAATAGAGTATTAGCAATGCTAGCGCGTTTAGTGGCAACCACGCTGCCGATGCGAACGGGCTATAAGCTAATAGCGGACCCGGGAAATCAAAATAAAACTAGTGATAACGAGGCGCTCTGATTGCTTTTGTTGTAGATTACGATAGAGGATATATTCACACGTTATAGAAACAAAAATTATGGTCTATAACATAGATTTTTAAGATAAAAATAGTTGATAAAAAGAATATAGTGACGGAGCTTAAAAGCAGTACACACGGCAACAACAAACAGGAGGTCACATTGGAATTCAAACAGCTTCACCCAGTGGCAGTGAGCAGATATTAGTTGATGTGGAGCATAGGGCACATCAGCTGTATCTTTAGAGATACGGCTAACAATTGCTATTCGTTCAAGTGTAATTATATTGTAAGGGCTTATAGGAAATTTCCGTTAAGGTCAACTGGATCTTGTTAGACTAACCTAAATGGGGTGGCCTAGCCTCTGTTTATTGTAATATTACTCTAGCTAAGTGTACATGGGAAACCATGACATGACCATACCAAAACTACTATCAGGGAAAGTAATGTTGGTCAGCTTATATGTATTGTAAGGGTCGTGACCTCTGACTAGAAATAATGTTGCTTTATTCAATTGTGTACAATTTTATGGGGGCTAAATAAAAGTACTTTTAGAATGAGCAAGCATAGGAGCAGCCATCTGAAGTATTAGCCAATTTTCTCTGTCTATTAACCAAGACTGACGAGAATATGAGCCTAAGATATGCTAACAGCCAAAGTGATATCTTTGAGTGACATGAGCACCCGAATGAACAAGCACAATGATTTGATAAATTATCCTATGAATAAATAATAAGAATAAGAATTCTAACCCAAATGTGAGATCATAATATAATGGAGTCAGACTTGAATTCAACTTAAATCTAATAACTTTGCGCACTGAAAAGATCGAACATGCAGGAAACCTTCAAACACCATTGGATACTTTCCTTGAGCCAATTTTGTGGACCTTACAAATTTTTATGGGCAACTCATAGTAAATGCTGCTTCACGCTGCAAGTGCTGCGGGTTTAATGTTTGGTTGCACAATGTGAGCTAAGTTGACTTTATTTATATTTTCATAATTTCAAACATTTCTGTGGACTGCAGTTTAAAACTCAAGAATTTTGCATAATAAGAACTCAAGGATTTGAACATTAGAGATTAAAGAAAAATATTGATATTGCAGAGTAGTGTTTATTGGTTCTTGTAAAGCAAGTGTTAACAGCCTCAAAAGTAATTATTTCCATTTTATACACATATCTGGGGGGTTCAGCTGAGAACTCTTGATGGGAAGTCCTGATTTGGCTCATTACTCACCTGAGGAGGACAACAGCAGATGTTGGCTTTACAGGCAAATGCTGACAGACAGAAGGAGATGATAAACTCAAGCATGTCGAATAACAGCAACTTCCGGTAATTAACCATAGAAATATAATGATTTGTAACGTTTATGATCTTCATAAAACTTTGGATGCTTGTTTAGAATCATCTGCCACATGTGATCATGAAGTTTTGAGTTTGCTTTTGGGTATATTTGGACAGGCCTGTTTTCTAAACGAACTTATTATAGCTTCCCAAAGGGTACATTTCAATTGATCAAAAAACCTAGAACTAGTTCACAAAAGTGGTTTATTTTTTTGATCAGACCAATGCAATACGGTCAACAGAAAGTTGGCTCCCGCTCCTCGCCCCTTCCAACCTGCCAAACTATCCGACAAAGGAAATAATAAAGGAAACGGAAGTGATCATCTGTGCCCATGTGACCGTGAATAACCAATAAGAAATAACAAACAATTAATGCTCTTACATTCCGGCCTCATGATTATTACAAAAAAAGAGAGATGTCATGTCAGTCAAAAAAGATCCAAGGAAGGTCTGTCTATAAGTCAGTCATCACATACATGTCATTATGTCTGTACATCATTTAGCTTTCAAAAAAGAAAAGAAAAAAAAATCATTTATAAATCCTCTTCGGTTTCAAAAAGCAAGCAAATCTGGTCTGGTCTGTCCAAGTACTTGTACCTTATTTTAATCCTTACTTGGCGAATCAATCCCCTTTTATCTGGAATAGTATGAATAATTTTACCCATAAGCCATGAGTTTCGAGGGGCAGCATCATTGAAAACAAGTACAACATCTCCCACTTGAAAATTTCTTCTTTTTACAAGCCATTTCTGCCGTTCCTGTAGCTGAAGTAAATATTCCTTTAGCCATCTTCTACAAAACAGGTCGGTCATGTACTGTACTTGTCGCAATCTACGACGCACATATATGTCCTCCTTCTGAAATAACCCAGGGGGTAAAAGATGGTTGAGTTTTCAGGCGTAGCACACAAAATTAGTAATATACAAATTAAGTAGTATACAAATTAAAGATTTGATCAGGACCATGGTGGAAACATGAGGAGCCGAATTCCTCAAAGGCAACAGGAAATTGTAAATCAATTCATAGTGCCACAAGTCAGAAGCAAGTCCACTAACCAACCACTCTTTCACAGAACAGCTTTCAACATTAACACCATTAGAACAATTATTGAAAATTTCAATTTGGAAAAGATATTGTCAAATTTGGGGCAAGTAATCAAGATTGATCGTCAAAAAGATGCACAGCCTGACCATCACATGTAAACCCATGAGAGTAAACAAGATTGTTGGATTGACTTTCCCCCCCACCTAGCAGAACCAGATTGAAATTCCTAAGGGGTCCTTTTAACCTATAGTCTCCACAGAACATCCTCATGTCAAGGAATGGCAGATAGTCTTTTACAGATGTAGATGCACCAAAATTAACTCAAAAAGACTTCTAAAGGGATATCAGTTCATTGTTTAACTCCATATCATTTATGAAACCCACACATTTGACTATCATGTTTCTAATCCCTTATTGTGTATGTCTTTTTAACAAGATTCGGGAGGAGCGCGTCAGATACTTAGCCTAATCAACACAGGTGGACCACCATCAAGTAATCAATACCATAGTATAAATATCGCTGACTTACCTCTATCCATTGACGGTTTATCAGCATCTCTCCTCCACCCCATCTCCTCACTTTGAGTTCACTATATAAATAGATGGGGAAGGGGGGGTACTCTAGGTTCAGGCCTTTCCCGAGCTCGGAGCCCTTCCCCGGACAGCACGCCAAATACGCATACCATACCTCAGCTAATTATATGTAAGCATGAACTCGTGAATCAGCTGTTTACTGCTGCATGTCTCCTGACCAAATTATGAAAATTAGCCTCTGGTAAAGGCACGGGCAAAGTAGCCAGAAACTTTATCTGTCGTTTGTTTACCTTCACAAATGGTCCCAGGTAATTTGTTACATTTTTGTAACCACTTAAATGTACCTCCTGATATGTGTCTTCTTCCTGTTGTTAGCCATTGTCAGAAATATTTCTTGTTTTACTGTGCATTTCAATCTGGTCATTACAAACAACATATGTATATTATAACAATACTATTTTAGGTACTAATGAATTTTTACCTCAAAAACAACAACAAAAACAAATGACCTTCATAGAAAAATATGTAATTTAATAAAAAAAAATTATAATTACATATGTACATATCATGTCACCTTTATTTATTTATATAGCGCTTTAAACAAAATACATTGCGTCAAAGCAACTGAACAACATTCATTAGGAAAACAGTGTCAATAATGCAAAAATGATAGTTAAAGGCAGTTCATCATTGGATTCAGTTATGTCATCTCTGTTCAGTTAAATAGTGTCTGTGCATTTATTTGCAATCAAGTCAACGATATCGCTGTAGATGAAGTGTCCCCAACTAAGCAAGCCAGAGGCGACAGCGGCAAGGAACCGAAACTCCATCGGTGACAGAATGGAGAAAAAAACCTTGGGAGAAACCAGGCTCAGTTGGGGGGCCAGTTCTCCTCTGACCAGACGAAACCAGTAGTTCAATTCCAGGCTGCAGCAAAGTCAGATTGTGCAGAAGAATCATCTGTTTCCTGTGGTCTTGTCCTGGTGCTCCTCTGAGACAAGGTCTTTACAGGGGATCTGTATCTGGGGCTCTAGTTGTCCTGGTCTCCGCTGTCTTTCAGGGATGTAGAGGTCCTTTCTAGGTGCTGATCCACCATCTGGTCTGGATACGTACTGGATCCGGGTGACTGCATTGACCCTCTGATCTGGATACAGACTGGATCTGGTGGCCACGGTGACCTCGGAACAAGAGAGAAACAGACAAATATTAGCGTAGATGCCATTCTTCTAATGATGTAGCAAGTACATAGGTTGTTATGGGAAGTGTGGCTTTCTAAGGAAAGATTGCGATCAAGTAGCACACCTAGGTTCCTAACTGATGACGAAGAATTGACAGAGCAACCATCAAGTCTTAGACAGTGTTCTAGGTTATTACAAGCAGAGTTTTTAGGTCCTATAATTAACACCTCTGTTTTTTCAGAATTTAGCAGTAAGAAATTACTCGTCATCCAGTTTTTTATATCGACTATGCTATCCATTAGTTTTTCAAATTGGTGTGTTTCACCGGACTGCGAAGAAATATAGAGCTGAGTATCATCAGCATAACAGTGAAAGCTAACACCATGTTTCCTGATGATATCTCCCAAGGGTAACATATAAAGCGTGAAGAGTAGCGGCCCTAGTACTGAGCCTTGAGGTACTCCATACTGCACTTGTGATCGATAGGATACATCTTCATTCACTGCTACGAACTGATGGCGGTCATATACGTACGATTTAAACCATGCTAATGCACTTCCACTGATGCCAACAAAGTATTCAAGTCTATGCAAAAGAATGTTGTGGTCAATTGTATCAAACGCAGCACTAAGATCCATGCCTATCATAGATGCATATCATAGCACATATGGTCTCAGAATAACTGACTTGTATCTGAAGGTATAAAATAAGATACAAAATCTAATTACAAATTAAACCTGCAAGCTGCGATGAACGGGCCCTCACACCCGGCTCACCGCCAGTGAGTGGCTTTAGTGAACGGTGAACGGCAAGAAATATGCATTTGAAGTTGTAAATATAAGTGGAATATGTCAAAGTCATTTATATCTGCCAATCTTCCTGCATGATGTTTCCGATTGCCAACAGGTAGCGCTATGATTATAACTGAATACTGGCCTTTATATGTCTTCAGGCTATGACTCTTTCCAAATATCTGAAGTTTGGAGAAGATTGGATATTTTATGCATAAGTTACAACAACCTCTATTCCCATGGCGAGACATCAAATTTTGTCACAGTGCCATGGACACGCCCTTTAACAAAAACTCAAGATCTCCACAATTTAACATTGAAAAGAACTTTAGATTAGGCTGACCAAAATAAAATGTTGGTGTCATCAAATTTCTAGGAGTAGTTATGTAAAATATATAAAAAATTAATAGCCTGAATGCACTGTAAGTCGCTTTGGATAAAAGCGTCTGCTAAATGCATAAATTTAATTTTAAATTTAATTTAGTTTTGTACAACGTAAAACATGTCACTTCCTGTTTTCAGCAGGTGGCGCTATGACTATCACTGAATATGGGCATGTAGATCAGTTAAGGGCATAAGTCTTATCTAACATGTGAAGTTTGGGGCAGATTGGACATTGTATGTCTGAGTTACAGCAACTTCCTTTTTTTAATGGCGAAACATCGAAATTTGTCAGGCCGCCATGGACACGCCCTTTTACGAAACCTCAAGATATTCGCAATTCAACATCGCAAAGGCCTTTAGATAACACTGACCAAGTTTGGTGTTGATCTGAATAAATCTCTAGGAGTGGTTCGTTAAAGTACAACCCCTGAAAATGGCAAAAACAACACCAATTTTGCTGAGAAAATTCAAAATAACTGACTTCCTGTTGGGAGTCGAATTTCGTACCAAGAGACTTTTTTGTAGGTATTGGTGTGTTACATGTGTATACCAATTTTTGTACATGTAAATGAAACGTAGCTCGAGGTGCACTCCGTTGAAAGTGTATAGGTGGCGCTATAGAGCCATTTTGCCACACCTGATAGAATATTGGCCTTCAGATGTGTTCAGGCCAGGACTCTTATCACACATGTGAAGTTTGGGGAAGATCGGACATTTTATGCCTGAGTTATAACATCTTTTATTCCCATGGCGAGACATCGAACTTCGTCACAGCGCCATGGACACGCCCTTTAACAAAAACTCAAGATCTTCACAACTGAACATCGAACAGGCCTTTAGATTAGACTAACCACAAAAAAGACATTGATGTCATAAAATTTCTAGGAGTAGTTTGTCGCAGTGTAAAATATGTCACTTCCTGTTGCCAATAGGTGGCGCTATGACTATAACTGAATATGGGCATGTCAATCTGTTCAGGTTCAGAGTCTCATCAAACATGTGAAGTTTGGGGCAGATTGGACATTGTATGTCTGAGTTATAGCAACTTCATTTTTCATGGTGAATCATCAAAATTTGCCAGTCCGCCACGGACACGCCCTTAAACGAAAACTCAAGATCTTTGCAATTTAACATAGCAAAGGCCTTTAGATTAGGCGTACCAAATTTGGTGTTGATCTGAATACATTTCTAGGAGAAGTTTGTTAAAATACAACACATGGAAATGACAAAAATTTCACACAATTTTCTCACAATATTAAAAATAACCGACTTCCTGTTGGGTTTAGAATTTTGTTTCAAGAGTCTTTTTTGTAGATATTGGTGTGTTACATGTGTGCGCCAATTTTCGTGCATGTACGTTAAACATAGCTGGAAGGCTGTTGATTTTTTTAGTATAGGTGGCGCTGTCGAGCCATTTTGCCACACCCTCTTCTGAATCCTATATCAGAGGAAAATTTTCACCAGGTTTGACGTGTGTGCAAAGTTTCTTGACTTTTTGAGCATGTTTAAGCCCTCAAATGGGATTCATTTTGGAGAAGCGGAAGAATAATAATAAGAAACAGAGCAGATACAATAGGGTCCTCACACCATCGGTTCTCGGGCCCTAATAATAGAAAAATACAAAGTATCAGTTCCAGTTAAAGTGAATGATAAAACTTAAACCTAACATATGTACAATTTTATTGAAATAGATAAAGCTGCTGTCTTCTTGTGTGTAGACAACAAAGTCACACCAGTCCAAACCTGAAATTAACATCTGGCCCTAGATTCGCCAAAAGTACGGATTAGAATTCTGTAGGATCTCTGTTGTCGGATGGACCACATTGAACATTGTCATTCAAGAGGAAAACAAAATATTTCTCCCCTAACAGTCGAGAAGTCATTAAAATTAATTTAGAACCTGCATGATGTCCAGTTGTCCTGATTATTTCCTCTCCTGTCTGAGTTATCTTCTCAAAAGATCCATAAAGCAATGATACATCAATCCAATCAGGAGAAGAGAATTTTCCCTATCTGGAATGACTTGTGGTGTGATTGTCGACAAAGGATGATGTTTATTGTAACCTATTGTAACGATATGAAAGAAAAGTTGGTATTATATACAGTTTTCATACCACAACGCTTTATAGAAATATTAACAAAATTTTTAAGTATATTTAGCCAGAGCATCATGTTAATTTATCCACGAAAAGGAACCCTAACAACAACATCTGATTGGGACAGTCACTCCTGGGATGAAGCAAAGGAACTCACTGCTTGAACTGCTGGAACCGCAAAAACAGCTCGAACCGCTGAAATGCCTACTCCAACATGCAACTAGCATTCTTGTCATCCAGAATCCTCAAACACTCCATTGAAGATTCGTGACTCTGCAGAAATCTTCAAAGTCTTGCAAACTCAAACTCCCTCAGATGAACTGCGAGGCTCCTGCGTAACCAATCAATGCCCATTCAGGACGAGGGCTTTCCCAAAAAGACATCCTCCAAATGACCGATCGGCAGAGACGGGATTCTCTTTGCCAGGAAACCCCACTGTCAGCTGTCACCAAAACTCATGTAACAGAACCAAAGCTTCACCTCTTGCTAAACAGGTGCCTGTACCATAATGGTAGATGAACAAATTCAGGCCCCATCCACACTGAGACGCGTTTCTGTGAATACGCACACATTTTTTTATATAGGTGATAGGTGTTTTGTCCACACAGATCCAGCGTTTTTAAACCGGGTCCCAGAGTGGATAAATCTAAAAATAACTTCTTCTTTTTTTAAACTTTATTTTTAAAGGTTTTAATTTTTTTTTTTTTTACATTTAAACCAAAATGAACAAAAAAAAAGAGAAAAAAAGAAAAAAAAAGAAAAAAGTAACAAACAGACCGACCAATGGAATGAAACACTACAATGTGAAGCCATAATACAATGAAACATGTTCCCTAGACACATGTTAAACGAGATATTTGTATATATTTTATAATATAAATGGCATCTACTTATTAAAGAAAGTTTTACATTTCTTCCAGTAACTTTTTCCGAAGCATGTCTTAATGAAAAGGTCAGTTTCTCCATGTTGTATATTTCGTTTGTAATTTCTATCCACTGCGATGAGGTAGGAGGGTCTATGTTCAGCCACTTACGTGTAATGGCCTTCTTGCTTGTAAGATTTGTAGCAGATATCTGTCTTCCTTTCTTGTCCCATTTGGTATATTTCCAAGGTAAAACACAGAAAAAGTCTCTTCTAGTTGTAGTCCCAATATCATTTTTATATATCTAATAATATCTGCCTAGTAAGGGGTAATCTTAGAGCATGCCCAAAAGATGTGAAAATGCCCTGCTGATTTCTGTCCACATTTCCTCCAGCAATTGCCATGTTGAGAATTTTTAGTCTGTTGTTCTCTGATCTTTGGAGTAATAAAGTACCTTAATGTATTTTTCCAAGTAAATTCTCTCCATAAGTCAGAGCTGGAAGTAGTAGCAATGGTTTCACATATATTTAACCAATCATCCTCAGTTATGTTCATTCCAATCTCATTTTCCCATCTTTGTTTAATATACATGGTGGAAAACCTTTTCCTCGATTGTAGAAGAGAATATACTGTGGAGACATGTTTTTTAGTGAGCTTCCCCCTACATACATTTATAAAAAACATAACTAAGGGGCTGTTCTCCATGTTTTTGGACCTTATATCTGCATTAAAATGGTGTCTTAATTGAAGATATCTGAAGAAATCATCTTTCCTCAAGTAATATTTTTCCGATAATTGTTGAAAAGTTTCTAGGCCATTATCTATAATTATTTTCCAATATGCTGTAATACCCTTACTACACCAGTTTTTGAATCTTGCGTCATTTTTTGCAGGTGTGAAATCCATCATATGCTGGCCAGCGTAAGATCTTTGCAACTCTTTCAACTCTCTTGTCTCCTAATTCCGTAAGCCAAATGCTTAATGGTGTTTTTATCCCGAGGGATACTTTGGGTAAAAGTGATTGTAATAGTTGTTTGTCCCCTAAAATGGAGGGGAGAGGAGTGCGGATCTCAGCCTGATCCAATTCTTTCCACTTGGCATCACTTGACAGGTCACACCATGCTATCAAAATCTTAAGTTGTGCTGATTTATAATAACTCTGTAAACATGGGAGAGCCCTACCACCTTCCTTTTTGGCTAGTTGCAATGTCTCAAATGTTATTCTAGGCCTATGTTTACACCAAATAAAATTAGAAATTATTTTGTTCCATTCATTAAATTGCTTAGAGGTCACTTCATTTGGTAATGCTAAGAAAAGATAAAGTAGTTTGGTAGTATAATCATTTTGACCAGTTCTATTCTGTTGTACATGTTCATTGGGAGTATTAGCCAACGATCCATATCATGTTTTATATTGCATGTTAAGGGGACATAATTGTGTTTATATACTTCTGTCAGTTCTCTAGGAATATTGACCCCTAAATACCTAATTATGTTATTATTCCAGTTACATTTTAAATGTTTTTGTATCTGTTTGTTTGGTTTATAGTTAAACGTTAAAATTTGAGTTTTATGGAAGTTTAATTTGTATCCCGAATAAGAGCCATATTTTTTAAGTAGGGATATTAATGTTGTCGAACTAATATCAGGTTTGATGAGAGTCATCAGAATGTCGTCTGCATACAAACAGATTTTGTATTCTGTATTGTATACAGTGACTCCAATAATATTTTCTGATTCTCTGATGGCTTGTGCCAATGGTTCAATAAACAATACAAATAGCGTTGCGCTCATCGCGCATCCTTGTCTACAGCCTCGTTTTAAGGAAACACCATCTGATAAACCTCCATTAATTTTAATTCTTGCTTAAGGTGAATTGTATAGGGATTTTAGACAATTGATAATCTGGAAATTAAGTCTGAATCGTTTTAGAGACATATATAGAAACTCCCATCTCACAGTCTCAAATGCCTTTTCTGCATCAAGGCTAAGGACAACAGATTCTGTAGGTTTCATATGATTTATGATTTTAAACGCTCTTCGTATGTTGTCATGCGTTGTTCTATTTTTAACAAATCCTGTCTGATCTGTATCTATCAAATCTGGTAATATGTTTTCAAAACGTTTGGCCATTATTGTGGTAAATATTCTATAATCTATGTTCAATACTGATATAGGTCTATAAGAGCTACATTCAGTTGCATCCTTCCCTGGTTTAAGTATTACTGAGATAAGGGCTAGATTCCAGGATATTGGGATTTCTCCGCCTTCCAAAACCTGATTAAAACAACTTTTCAAAGTCGGTACTATCATTTGCTTGAAGCACTTGTACCATTCCGATGGAAACCCATCCGGACCTGGCACTTTATTTCCCTTTAAATTTGATATCGCTTTTCCTATTTCTTCCTCTGTTATTTGTTGTGTGAGCTTTTTATTCTGTTCTGTGCCTATAGACGGTAAATCCAATGAGTCCAAGAAACTTTCCACTATATTTATGTCTGCCGCTGGAGGCTGGGAGTATAAATTTGAATAGTAATATACAAAAGACTCTTGTATATCTTCTAGATTATATCATACCTCATTAGTCTGCGGATGTTTTATTTTATGTATGTAACGACTAGCTTCTTGTTTGCGTGCTCTCCACGCAAGTAATCTCCTGGCTTTAGGTCCATTCTCATAATAGGTTTGTTTGATATATTTAGCTTTTTTGGTCACTTGATCTTCATAAAGTTCATTTAAAGTCTTTCGAGCCAAATTACAGTTTTCTAAACTATCTGCATTATTATTTCTTTGATGCTCCTCCTCCAAAATCTTAAGTTCCCTAGTTTTATCAGCAATTCTTTTCTCTTTTTCTTATTTCCTATTTGATGACCACATTATCAATTTACCTCTGAGAACTGCTTTAGCGGCATCCCATAATACACTTGGTGAAATATTTTCTTTATTATTATGATAGATGTAATCTTCAAAGTCCTTCTGAATGTATTGCTGAAATGCTGTCTCGTTAAGAAAATTAGAGTTTAACCTCCAAATCCTTTCTTTTCGTTTAATATCTAAATGTATTATTAAGTAAACCCCTGCGTGATCCGAGATGTCTCTGACTCCTATTTTACAATCAATAATCCTATGTCTTGAGCATGAAAAAATAATTTAGTCTAGAAAAAATAGAACGAGAGTGAAAAAAAATTGTATAAACCTTTTCATGTGGGTGTTTGTCTCTCCAAACGTCCATCATGCCTAGCTCTTTCCTTATTTTTTTTAATATGTAGTGCCTCTGATTGTATATTTTTTGCCTTTGATGAAGAGTCCAGTAAAGGATGCAAGTGAATATTCCAGTCCCCCCTGCATATCACCACCCCAGACATTTCCATACATAATAAGTCAAAAACTTTCTTAGTAAATTGCTTATTATGCCCTGGAGGTCTATAAATGTTTACCAATGTAACCTCTTTATGATCAATGAATCCTTTTACTAAAATGTATCGTCCATCATCATCTGCCACCTGTGAGGTAAACTGAAAATTTACATGATTTGAAATGAGTATTGAGACTCCTCTTGCATTGCCATGTTTAAACGAAGAATAATACGAATTTTTAAACCATTTTTTTAGTTTTTCATGCTCGGTATCTGAAAGGTGCGTTTCTTGCCAAAATATGACATCCTGCTTTTCTCTCTTCATTTTAGCTATAACTTTACCCCTTTTTACAGGATTGTGTAAGCCATTTACATTAAGAGTAATAAAGTTATATTTCTCTCTAGTCATTTAATTTTTTAGGGAACATTATTATTATTGAACAGCTTGAATGGCTAAGAAAAAAAGTATAAAATGCCGGTCTATCTAAAATAAAACATGAACAGGAACAAAATCGACTTCCAAAGGTGAAGTGCCATAATCACTTCTAAGCTGAAAGTGGAATCCTCTAAAACCAAAGGAGTCCCTCTCAATGCGAGTCGTATCCTCTGACTTAAATCAGAGCAGCTCGCGTGGTAGAGAAAACAAGCATGCATTTCCCAACGGCAAGGTCCAGATTACACTTAGAGTTAAGGAAAGCTGTTAAGAAAAATCTTACCGGTGAACATCATGATATTGACTTTAGCTTGTGGCGTCTACGTTGCGGAGAAATTCTTTTAATTTATCTTGAATGCCTTTGATCCTCTCCCGTTGACGTCGTGAGGTACCCGCATTTTGCCACGCCGATTTCACCATCCTTGGTCCAGAAGGGTCCTTGTATTTAGTCACTTGGTTGAAAGTTTTGGTATTAATAACTCCTCTTCCCTTCAGGTCGTTCGCGGCTTCTTGAAGATCTCTGTAAATCACTGTACCGGTTTGGAGGTGAACACGGAGACGCGCTGGGTGTAACGTCAGGCAGCGAAATTATTTTTCTTTAAGAGCTCTTTTAATGGGTGCATAGGCCTTCCTCTTTGCCAAAATGTCACTGGTGTAGTCTTTTTCGAAGAAAATGCGCTTCCCTTTGAAATGAATATCTTTCTTCTTCCAAGCAGATTGAAGCACCCGTTCTTTGATTTGAAACTCTAGAAAGCATAGGACGATTGATCTCGGGTTAGCCCCATGAGGAGGTTTAGCAGCAAGTGAGCGATGACACCTTTGTATTCCAAGAGGGGTGTCAGGAAGAGCTAGCTCTGTTTTGATAAATCTCTCCACAAAACCCGTTATATCGTCTCCTTCGGCCTCTTCTTCTATACCGTGGATCCGTAAATTGTTTCGACGTGAGCCTCAAAACAATTTACTTATCAATTTACTTATTAATTTAATTTATTAAGTCTTCAAGCCGTGTCTGGAGTTGTTCCTGTAGTTCAAGTGAGTGGGATAGCATATCTCTTGCATCCGTGTCAAAGGACTCCATTTCATTGAATCTGTCCTCAGCCGCCTCCACTCTAGTTGTTACGTCCTTTATGTCGGTCTCAATAGCGTTCAGTTTGGTGTTCATTTCTCCTCTAAAATCACCAAGCTCCCTTTTGAGTTGGCCCGTTGCTTCGCTGATCTCTTTAGAGATGTCCGTGTGTATTTGTTTTATTTCGGCAATGATGCTGACCTTCATAGCCTCCATGTTATCGGCGCTTGTTAGCTTGTCAGCGCACGAGGTGCTATCCTACAGCGAAAATACAGCGCCACATACTGATCTGGCATGTATACTACATCGTTTTTAGTCAGTTTTCACTGGTTTTGTGTGGACGCAGATATTTCTTGATACGACACTGTTTGGACGGGATTTTTTTTTAGAGAGAGGGAAAAAAAGATTGAATTAGGGTAAACTCTGGCTTCGTGTGGACATACCCTCAGAGTTACAGGATTAGTTTCAAGTTGACAAAACCAAACCACTCCACTCCAGGTTTGTTGTTACCATGATGCTGATCATCAACTTTCTTTGTCAACTCAAGCTTTGATCCACAGTTTGTGGAGCATATGCACATGAATGTGTGACATCACGAGCCTTGGTTAAAGGTTTTGCTAAAGGTTAAGAGAATATATTGAATTTAAACACATTTACAATGAAAAAAGTACTTGTTCATGAAAGAGGACAAATACAATAAATTGTCTAGCTTTATCAGTTCAGTCACAAGTCAAATTTGTCACGTTAGTTTATATTTAGTTATATAGAGACTCAAACATGTAAGGTCACATAGTCATTTTTAAAGCATTGTCTATCAACTTATATTAAATATCTGTATTAACATTCATTTAAAATAAATGATTTATGATAACTGTTAAACTAAGATTACTTGTAAGTAATGGATTAATAATAATATAAATAATCATAATTGTATAAATCATATAAAATAAGTAATTATAATTATTTTTTTAAGTACTAGTGACCTTTAATTTGGAGCAAGATAAACTGGGAGAGTGCTTTTTTGTGTCAGACAGGTGTCACTTTGCTCACATCTGATTGGTCATGATTGGTCATTGGAACATAACTGTGACGAATGGGTGAAGGAGGAGCAGGAAGCCAGTGCGAGATTAACAATGTTTAATGAGAATACGTAGACAATACAAAACTGGAACACAAATAATGCTGGGAGGAATACACAGTCCAAGATGGTGGAGAGGAGTGATGAATTCGGAAGGCGGAGGTGAGTTGGCAGCAGGAGAGGGTGGCACAGGAACTGCAGGGAAGCGAGCCGAAGGTAAGTTGTGTTGCTTGATGGTGGTTGCGAAGAGTGGACAGGGTTCCGGGGAAGACACGGACATCCAACGCAGAAACACACAAGAAAGCAAGGCACAGTTTACAAACAGGAAACAACGCTCTCACGAACACAAGACGCTAGACAAGCCATTATATAGGGATGAGTAA